>NC_143016.1:34131986-34455736 GCF_055824585.1 Amblyomma mixtum | reverse complement strand
ACTCATTGCTGAACTGACTGAACCTTTACCGAACTTTAATAAAATAAGGTTTATACTGGAGTACGCTGTGCGGTTTGGGACCTACGAACTAAAATTTTTCCGGATACGCTCAAAAGGGTACAAAACCGTGTAGCTCGATTTGTTTATAATAATTATAACTTTACATATAGTGTTATACTACTTAAGGATGGGTTGGTAACTATTAACCAGACGCAGAAAAAAAAAATGAGATTAGAAACGCTCTTCAGAATGTATTTCAGCGTACTTAGAGTAGACAGGAAAACTTACTTTTCGCCTCCTCATTTTACGTCTAAGAGACGTGATCATCAATTGAAAATAATGGAATTTAATGGTTGGATTTAACTGTCTTTCAGTATTCACTTTTTCCACCCACAATCAGCGAATGGAATCGACTATAGCACAGAAAATTACTAAATGTCCGAGTGAAATTCTCTTTCGCTATCTGTTGTCTTATTTGTAACAGCTTGTGCGTTGTTATTTTTGTTTTTGTTTTGTTTTTATTCATTGTATTAATTTGTATCTATTGTCTTTTCTTTCCATCACTTCACTTTATTCCAGTTTTTGTCGAATAAAACTGAGGATGCCGAGAAAAAAAAAAGCAGTGCTGTCAACTGCTTGATGACCTTTGCCACTCTTGTGTGTGAGCAGTAATACAATCCATAACAAAGACATTCAGTGAGCATTGTCGGTTTTGTCTTCTGCATCAAAACAAACACAAAATATTCTAGCACAAAATCAACAACACAGAAACTGCACAGAAGGAAGTATGCAAAACAGGTATGCATTTTAAGTCTAAGGCAAACAACGCAGTTTGCATCAGAATAAAATTGGTCACTCATAACACAGGTTAACTAAAAAACATATTTCTAAGAGCACCTTATAATGATTCATTTTGAAATTTCGGTATGATGTATCATAACATTGCAAAACCTTAATTTACAAACAAATAATACATACCATAATTTACAATACAAATAATTTTCCAATTCTTAGCGCATGGGGTGTTTCTTGAGGTACAAGTGTTACAATGCTAGAGAGAAAGCCGTAATTTCTGGATATTGTAATTTTAAAAAAGCATGCCAACTTATAAAAAAAGAGTCTGTTCACAGGTACTATCTTATGTTGTAAATATAAATGGAATTAGACAAAGAATTATATAACTTGTTAGCAACAAGCCGAAACTGGCTTTTTTTTTTGTAAAGTCAGCAGTTTGTGGATACTGGGCGCAGTGTTATGACCCCAGACAAGAAAACAATAACTAAGATGTGAGTAAAAAAGCACGCATAATAGAGAGCAAACTTAGTTTTTAATGGTAAATGCTTAACGCGTGACTGGTTATTCCCGACCATACGAGCTCTCTTTGAACTCTCAACTTAGCCTTGACTTCTGTGATTATACTTGGTAGGAAGGCAGCGCAAAAACGACAACCACAGGGGAGGACAAGACACAAAAGAACGCTCTTTTGTGTCTTGTCCTCCCCTGTGGTTGTCGTTTTTTGCGCTGTCTTCCTACCAAGTATGAATTACCAACTAGCCCAGCACCATGTTTTATTGAAGTTCTGTGATTATGATCTCTACTTGCACTGCCATAACACGCTAACCTTTAGGTTGATCCGGATGACCCTGTCGAAATCCTCATCTGTTGTGTCGACAATAGAGGCAAGACTGGTTACCCCAGCGCTGTTCACGATGATGCTGATGGGCAGCGATTCCGTGTCCTTGACGTGGGCGAAAAGCTTGTCCACTGATTCCGAGTCGCCGACATCCACAAATTCTGCCCTGTGGGTTGCGGAACCTGCGAGGAATATGATTCATTCTCTGGTTTCATCCGCAGTGCGTAGACGCGAACGCTATATCCACAGTATCCCGCTAGGCCAAAAATGCGAACGGCTCGTAAATAAGCGTACGTTTCTCATTATGCGCTGTTAGTGAAAGTCCATTCTATGAATTAATGGGAGCTACTTAGTTCAACGAGTGAGGCATTTGTAAAGCTTCGTTCTCCTGTCTATTCGCCTAAACATTCCCGGTCTGCCGCTTTACTTAGGCAGTTGTAAGTGCGGCACGTCTGAAGAATGTTGTGGCTGCAGAAAAGACACATGGTTTCCCCAAATTTTTTTCATCCCGAACGGATTTCTGCAAAATTTCGTTAAACCCCATTTCTACCCGAAAATTTTGTTTCATAGAGCATTAAGCTATATGCACTGTCAGAATATAGCAGATTTCTTGTGCTTATCTTAGAGTGTTGTTTTCGGTTAATTGTTGATGTAAATTGCGTTTAACGCTTGGTTTACAGGATCTTCCCCTAAGGCTTTCAGAAAATAAAAAAAAGGCTTCTTGAGTTAGAAGACCGCATTCTTCAGCATACTCGGCTGCATTGTCAGAAGAGTGTAACCCGTCGTAATTGATAGCCATGTCAGTTTTACAAGTTCGAAAACGCGGTTAACGTCGGTGCTGCGGCACAACAAATTTTGGCTATTTCGACGAGCTCGTGCATTAGAGAGGTTGCTTTGTCTCCAAGCTTCTTGAAAGAGCATGTATTTTGGCGCGATGTAACCAAAATTTGTTGGGCCACAGCGCCGAGAGTAACAACGTTTCTGAAATTCAAAGAGCTAATATGGATATTACTTACGGTGGGCTACATACATCTCAATAATTAAGGAGCCTAACAGTAACGACCAAAAAGTTAGCTATTCAATATTAGTTAACCAGCCTGCTAGTTAGCATGCCTTAGATGTGTTTTGATGTACTACACCGCTCACAATGCTATGCCGAAAAAAGAGGTCTTCTAACTCAAAAAGCGTATTTTTTTATTTTGGAAAGTCTTAAGTGAGACACCATTTATATTCGTGGAATGATGTAAAATAAGTTCGAGCTCTAGAAGGGAGACGGCAGAACACGTGCATTGACCGGAGATTTTAATGTCATCATTGTACAAAGCGCTACCAAAACGGCCACTGCGCTGTGATGAAGAAATTTTTTCGCAGTGTTCGGAGCCCTATACATGGGAAGGGCAATGAACGCACGAAATCATTTTATTTCATTTTGCTTAACTTATACTCAGTCAAATAAAACCATTACAGAGGAGAATTGATAAAAACACAAAATCAAAAGAAGCACGAACCCAAACAATAGAAACAGAAATATGATGGAAAGCTAAGACTAGCCCCGCCGCGGTGGCTCAGTGGTTACGGCGCTCGGCTGCTGACCCGAAAGACGCGGGTTCGATCCCGGCCGCGGCGGTTGAACTTCTTTGGAGGAGAAATTCTAGAGGCCCGTGTACTGTGCGATGTCAGTGCATGTTAAAGAACCCCAGGTGGTCGAAATTTCTGGAGCCCTCTACTACGGCGTCCCTCATAGCCTTAGTCGCTTTGGGACGTTAAACCCCATAAAACCAAACCAAACCAAGCTAAGACTGATTACTACAGAAAATATGACATAGTGAATTGTGAAAAAGAACAGGATCTGTAACTGATAAAACCTCTGGTCCCGGTCTACTAATGTGCGTGGGGATGAAGGAATAAAAGAAAGAATGGCTGGTACAAGTGACAATTACCGGGGCACTTAAGGAACTTACGTGCGAGTAATGCGAAAGCATTGCAATGCTACTGCAATTCTATTATATTTTTATTCGAATTCTACTCTAATTCTTATTCTGCTTCCGCGGTGGCTCAGTGGTTATGGTGCTCGGCTGCTGACCCGAAAGACGCGGGGTCGATCCCGGCCGCGGCGGTTGAAATTTCTATGGAGGCGGAATTCTAGAGACCCATGTACTGTGCGATGTCAGTGCACGTTGAAGAACCCCAGGTGGTCGAAATTTCCGGAGCCCTCCACTACAGCGTCCCTCATAGCCTTATAGGGAAGCGCACCTGAAGTTTGCTCCCACTGCACCAGCGCCACTTCTCCCCTGCCGGTCATTTTGGCGTTTCCGTCCGGGCACGTCGCCGGCGGAGCGCATTGAGCCAGCAGCCTGTCGACTGGTACGCGCGTGCTGCTCGCGCAGCTGGCACTCTCTCTTTCATTGTGAGCACGTGCCGTCCTGCTCGCGGGCGCACAAAAGTGTTGTTGCCGCTCGCTGTGAATTCCGCGACGTTCTAAGAGTGGAGAAACTTGTTGTGTCTGCGGCTGTCAGAATAGTTCTCTGAACATCGACGGCCAAGGACTGCCCGTGGAATTCTACAGATTTCCTGGAGATGTCCTACATTCTTGCGGGAAAAAAATTTAATATTGGAAAATTGTAACGTACAGTAACGGAAATATTGAAGGTAATGGTCCACCCTTTCTATATGCAGCAGAATCTTAAATATTTTTCATCGCTCGTATCGAGCAGTTGACGATAGGAAAAACGTTAATACGAAAAAAAAAATGCAAGCCTATCGATGGGAGATTGCTATAGTGAAATCTTCCAGTATATGAAAAAAAAAATGCGTTCATACACTTTTTCCTATTAAAAGATGTTTTTGTCCGGAATTGTTGGGAATGAAATGGATGAGAACGAGAAACGGCAGGCCTCGATAACATGGGCAGGGTGAAGTAAGCTTTTCCTGTTGCTAAACACGTTTGGCATGTTGCACGCGTAATATTATTTCTGATCAGTTTTTGCTGTAATTCACTAAGAATGCAGTGTTTAGTAAAGCTCGCGCTAACGAAATTCATTTCTTTTGCCATTTTTTATTTTGGAGACTGACAACAGCTAGCGGCATTATGCAGACGCGTGTGAGGCAAGGTCAGTGATCGCCTCAATGTTCCGACTAGTGACGCCTGGCTCAATTTTCGAAGTTGCTTTACATGTAAAAAATTTCTAAAAACAAAAATTATCAAAATGTTTGCTTGCACATGAATGATGGCTCTGCAAATAAATGGTTTTGTGGATGCGCGTGCGCTGTAATCGGCATTAAAATAAATATACCAACCGCTTATCTCCGTTGTAGCGATTGACCAAACTAGAGCATTTTTTCTCTTTGCCGTATATAACAAGAAGCTGGTAGGCGCATTTCGTGAGTGTTTTCGTTTTTCTCCTCAGCCTCGCGTGTCGCCTTAAGGCCACTTTATTTTAAGTTAGAATAAAAATTATTTCAATTATTTTTCAGTGAAACCCGTAACAAAATCCTTATTATTTGGCCAACAAACCTGCATGCACCTAACTGCTCAGCCAACCAACGAAATTAAGCATCTTGCGAAGATGGCCGCGCCAAAAAAACAATGGTATTTACCTCGAATTCCATTTCTTAAATGACCTCGTCATTTACTTGCGATACACATTTTGCCGTTACGGTACCGGCTTTTTCGTCAACAATCTGCTTCACGTGTGGGCCTGATCCACTAGCAGTTCCTTTTTCAAGTTTGCGCAGCAAAAAAAAAAATTCACTGTCCACTATTTCTTTTAACCTACATCTCAGAGCGCACTGCCGCGACAGAAAGAAATGCGAACAGCGCAGTGCCTAGGCGCTCTGCTGTTGGAATTTATTTTCGTCACGCTTATACTTGGCTCGCAACACAAATACGCTAGAGACATCCGTGATACAATAATGTACCACTCTAGCGTCTTTTTGTTACTACCTAGATAAAAACGCATTAAAGATAAATTCCGACTGCGCAGCGCGTGGGCGCCGTGCTGTCCACATTTTTTTCTAGCGCCCCTGTACATTTTGCTAATCCTCTGAAGCTCGTCAGCGTTCAAGCACGAGGGAAAAAGCTCGCGACTGCACAAAGAGATTTGCAGGCTGGCCAAAACGTGCAAAGTACGTGCAGAACTGGCTTTTTTTCAGGAGAAAGCGCGCTGCTTACGCTGCTACTCAATGGGAGGGAGACCGGTTTGCCCGGACAAAAGTGCGGAGTCGGCCGGAGAGGGCGCTTTTCAGTGGCGTCCGCAGCGCCCCCCTGCGAAGCTGCGGTCCCCTATACCCCTGTCACACGGGCAAGTTTAGTGACACTTTAACGAAGTGCACTTCTCCAGAACGAGTGACACTTTCGGGGCGTGCTGCTACACGGAAAAATTAAGTGTCATTCGGAATTGATGGTGGTGACGATGGCTTTTCAAGTAAGGCACAAAAAATATTACTTTTCGCGCTTCAAAGCTTTAATGTACAGTTGATGTACAGTAGATTGCAAACTGCAAGCACTTTTTTTATGATTATCAAGGAGCTTTGTGCAATATTGTGACTGTTGCACCGCCACACCGAAACGGTTGCAGATGGTTGCTACGGTACTACGGTTGCCATGCTAGCCGGCATAGCCATACCGCTGCGGCTGCCTAAAAAATTATTGCAGCTGAAATCAAGAATGTCGGAATATGTGCAGTATATATATTTAATGGCAACGCAAATAAGTTTACATGAACAAGAGGGCGAAAAAAATTAGCTGCGTTCAATAAAACGCCATTTTTATTGCCGACGTTGTATTTTGATTTCGAAACGCTGCTACCGAGGCTATACACTTCGCCCCTCGGGAAAAGTGAAGTGAGTTCCCCAAACTCACTTCTTGCCGAGTGCGTTCAGCAGCGAGTGTCATTAAAGTTCATCGTGTGACACGATGCGAATGACACTACAGGCGAGTGTCACTCGTTGAAAATGACACTAAACTTGCTCGTCTGACAGGGGTATTATACCCGTGCCACACGGACAGATTTAATGCCATTAAGTGCTTACTGCCTTAAGTTTTAATGGCATTCGTGCGGTGCCACACGCATAAGTTTAATGGCATTAGCCTTACTGCCATTCGCGACCTACTGAGTTCGCCACAACTCATTCGCCCGTGCAATGTGTACTCTCGCTCCCATTCCACACGCAGAAAAGCATGCAGCTTTGTCAGTGACAACTGCCTAGCCCACTATAAAATGGTTAATTCTTAACTTTCAGCCAGATGAGGCACCTAAACCGCATTTTCGATGCGAAGAGCGCCATTTTAACCAGCCTTATTGACTGGTACTCTCGACTTATGTGCTGACATGCGAGTTTATGGCTACTTTTTCGACTTGTAAAGCAGGAACAGCCGTATTTTCTGGAAAATCGTTTTTACATTACATTTGAACATCATTCCCGATATATTCTGCTCATTAGGAATGTTTATATTAAGATGAAACTTTTGACTACCTTGCAAGCGTTATCGTCATCGTCACTTTCGATAATGGCATTAAAAGTGGACATGTAGCACCAACTCCGAAAATAATGGCATTAACAAACTTAAGGCCTTAAGCATTTACTGCCATTTCTTGTGCGCGTGTGGCACGGGTATTAGTCGCTTTGGGACGTTAAACCCCATAAAACCAAACCAAACCAAGCTAAGACTGATTACTACAGAAAATATGACATAGTGAATTGTGAAAAAGAACAGGATCTGTAACTGATAAAACCTCTGGTCCCGGTCTACTAATGTGCGTGGGGATGAAGGAATAAAAGAAAGAATGGCTGGTACAAGTGACAATTACCGGGGCATTTAAGGAACTTACGTGCGAGTAATGCGAAAGCATTGCAATGCTACTGCAATTCTATTATATTTTTATTCGAATTCTACTCTAATTCTTATTCTGCCTCCGCGGTGGCTCAGTGGTTATGGTGCTCGGCTGCTGACCCGAAAGACGCGGGGTCGATCCCGGCCGCGGCGGTTGAAATTTCTATGGAGGCGGAATTCTAGAGACCCATGTACTGTGCGATGTCAGTGCACGTTGAAGAACCCCAGGTGGTCGAAATTTCCGGAGCCCTCCACTACGGAGTCTCTCATAGCCTGAGTCGCTTTGGGACGTTAAGCCCCATAAACCAAACCAAACCTAATTATTATTCCTTTGTAGTTGGTTCATTTGAAGGTACCAGTAATAGGTTAACATTTCGCATTTTCCAGCCTTTGATTACACTACACCGTTTCGACCAATCGTGAGTTTTGTAATGCCACTTTCCCGGCGAAGCCGGAATTTCGTGTAGGTGAGCCATCTAATGTTTTCGCACTAATAAGAATTTTGTGAACGTGATCCATGCTCGATGATTGGCATCACTGTATCAAGCACTCACAGAATAACGACGCCCTGCTCCATTGCTCTTGTGCGTTTAAAATAGTCGTTTTGATGTAATTAATGTTTTCGTAGTGAACAAACAAATACGCACAGGTCTTGCATGGACACAGATTTCGTGCACGCGACGAAATAACTGTAGTTAATGAGAAAAAGGAAATATTTCATTTGGTACACATATCTCAGTGCATGCACCTTCCATTTTCTCATAGTGAAAATAATGAACCAAATCAAGTAATTTTGTGTTCCACATAAAAATGGGCACAAATAGCAGCGCGATTTTCGCTCCAAAAAATGACCCGGGAAAAATGTAGTTACGGAACTTTTTAATAAATAACCCGATTTGTACCCGAATTTTAATTGCCCGGCTTGCAACCCCCTGATTCCGTCTGAAAAGATTCTAAAACAGTACGCTACACAGTACGATCTCACCAGTCGTACTGCTGCTTATCACTCCAAAGAATTTCAGTCGATGTTCGTTCGAGCGACCCTGTTTGTTCGCAGATGAAATTCAGAAACCACCGCTCCCCACTATTCGATGCATCTGAGTTCATGGCTTAGCGTTATGACTTCTAGACATCCGCGTCACTTGCGGCGGCCCTGTAAACCGCGCCCTTTTCAAGCACCTGCAACGATTACCAAGCTGTGCGATTCCGAGAGCCTACCTTGTAGCGACTTGGCCACCGAGTTCGCTGCGTCCAGGTTGAGGTCTGCCACGACCACGGTAGCCCCCTGGGATGCAAGGGCGTGGCAGGCGGCTTTGCCGATGCCGCTCGCTCCTCCGGTCACCAAGGCTAGCCGACCTTTCAGGGACATGTTGACCGCTGCTCTCTGCCTCTGCCGCTGAAGCCGGAATGGTGCAATCTGCAGAGGCCCTCTGATAAGATGCCTCATAGTCACAGATAAGATGTCGCGCGGTCGTAGGCACCAGGTTTTATGTTGCACTGAATACGAGCGCCTGTACTTTTCGTTGAGATCCCTTCTGCATCTGCCGCCGCGGTGGCTCAGTGGTTATGGTGCTCGGCTGCTGACCCAAAAGACGCGGGTTCGATCCCGGCCGCGGCGGCTGGAATTTCTTTGAAGGAGAAATTCTAGAGACCCGTGTACTGTTCGACTCAGTGCAGGTTAGAGAACCCCAGGTGGTCGAAATTTCCGGAGCCCTTCACTACGGCGTCTCTCATAGCCTGAGTCGTTTTGGGACGTTAAACCCCATAAACTAAATTAAACTAAACCTTCTGCATCTTTTTGTCGATAGATACAAAAAAAATTCTTTTAAAAGGCTGCTCACCTCGCCGTGCGAAATAAACTATCTTGAAAAGGGCACAGAACAGAGGAGCATGGCGAAATGCCTAAATGCGGCTGCTAAGACTCCGCTTCCGTGGAAATTTCTGTGGAAGCGCGCTTCTTGAACGATGCCCCACATTTTTTGTGGTTGCTTTGCTAGGGATTTATGTTGGAAACATTGCAGTCCATTGTTTGAAAGACACTCAGCAAATATATAATTGTTGCGCCACTGCTACCGTATCGATGAAAGGGAAGGTGACGTCGCTAGTGATTAATTACACATCGAATAGACGGTGATAGAGGGTGGAGAGAAAAATCAGGGCTCGCATCCGAAACGTGGCGTAATTCGCAACTTGCGTATCATATACGGAGATGTGCTGATGGTCATTCTGGGGATGTTTTCTTTTTAATTTACCATGTTGATTACTTCAAAGTAAGCGTCATTATTTTATGGCTTAAAGATAATTGATAAAAAAAATCAGAAGAAGAGACAACCACATGAAGCCTGTGGGATACGAACCAAGATATATGTGGAAAATGAAAACGCGAGCAACACAAATGATATATTGCAGATCCCAGCCTGCACATCAAAAGTAGTTTTCGAACGATATAAATCTACAATGAAGTTGCCTTTTATTCAGATATCTATGACTACAGTACACAAGATTTTTTCTTAATGTTTGCAGATTTTTCTTTCAAAAGCTACCATATACGTCGGTGCGCTCTGTGCACGTGGATTGTACAGCAAGACGGACATTATTTGCCTAATATAGCTCAATAATTTCATAACTAATTACCTACAATTAACTAATCAACTTACTTAATTTTAATTTGAGGGGTCAAGATTATATTCCGAAATTGACGGCCATCAACGTTTAAGGCGAGTAATGTTTTCAATTTTCTTAATCTGCAGTGTGGTTCGAAATATTAAACATCGAAAATTAGCATTTTAAATCTCACTCAGTTCTCCGTGCCACACTGCATATTTTAAAATTGCGTCACTTGCATTTCTTACGCATCGGTTACATACATCGTTTGTGTATTCGATGATGTAGAAGTTACCTTGATTTCTGCTGCGATACCACGACCAGGGACGTCATTTTATAAATATGTAATGCGGAAAAGTCCTCAGTTGAAAGTTAGCGCTTGTCCATGCCTTCTCGTTCGTCCTGTCTTATTTTGTAAGCTATTATTTCGTTCTAAGCGGAAAAGCACATTTTAATGCGTATTTTTGACGTTCGATATAGCTCAAACCACAGTGCCGATTAAGAAAATTTTAAAACTGGGATAGCCTTCATTGTTTACGGCCTTAAGTTTCGCAACATAGTCTTGCCCCTTAAAATCAAAAATGCAAAATCTAATTATGTACTTTGAGTAATGGTCTAATAATTAAACCTTATCAAGTACATAATGTTGGCCTCGCTGCACATATGGCACTTACAATGTGCTGCCTTCTTACTATAAGAAAACCTTGAGTTGCCATGTTCGCAGTGCGCCTTTCACGAGAGTAATAGCAGAGGTACGGAGTATATTTCGGGAGAAATTGCTCTGGAAAAGTAATACATTGCAATACTCATCACTTTGAAGAGCACTTTAGTTGGCTTGAAAACTTCAGGTAATGCAGTTGTGCGTTGCAGGACGCCATTATTACTCCTGAGCATCATTGTCGTATAAATTGATATCTTACTAGGTTTTGCGAATTAAAAAATATAAAATGCATGTTACCTCGTGTAAATTCGTTTTTAATAGTTATTTTTAATAGCTAATTTCTAACAATTTTCTAATAGCTCCCGCCCCCTGCTTTCACTTGCATATCAAACAACCTACTAGAAGTATGTTCCCAAAATCGATTTAGTATTGCGTTTACTTCAAACTTTCAGAGCCCTAACATACTAATTTCATCTGCAGCAGATATCTGATGAAATCAGCATAAATCTACGATTCACTTTTACACAGGCTCCAAACGAAGGTAAGTTTATTTATTTGAAATGCCTCAAAATTTCATGGGGGCAGGGTTTTGCGTGAGGGGTGAGCGAGACATGAATAATGGAAAAGTCGTTCGATGGCGGTTTTGAAGTAGCTGGGTTAGAGTGAAGGATGACGCATGCGAGATTATTTATGCGAGAATAATGCAATTTAAAACATAAGTTTATTCTTTTTCCGAAGAGGCTACAGCACAAGTGCACAATATAAAGCCCTGAAGAAATCAACGCGGGAGAAAAATCATCAGACGGAATTACTTCTAAGTTGATCACAGTTACGTGCAGTTCAAAGATAAAAAAAGATACTATTTGATACATTGCCCAAGTGCGTAATGAAACTTGGCTTGGTATCAGCGTCGTCGTTGTCGTTGTACTTGTGTCTTTCGTTACTATCTTTGTTGTGTACTGGCTCGCTCTAGTAACCATATCCCAACCCTCGAATGTATTTCCTTCTCTAGTGAAACGCCTACAAAAATGTGAATGTACGGGAGAAGCCGCGCACAAAATTCCGTCTCGAATGAGAGGTGAATCACTCTTTGCGAAACTCGAGAGCTGTCTCCACACTCCGATTTCAGCAGCTTCGGCGCTGGGCGTCTTCTTCAACCCAAGCTTGCAAAACGCTCTCCGCCGCACTTCTTGGAAAGAGGAGGCAAGAGCTTCTGTCTCCACGCCAAACATCTATTTCTGACCGTGACAGCGGTCTGCCTATAATGTTCATGGCAAAGAGCACAAGCGTGCACGACTCTCTGCCGCAGGGAAGTTTTAGCACCCGACAAATCGGAGTTGGCATATGTCGCTGTAGATTCTCATGTTCTAATTATCGTGCGAGTTTCAAGGATATAAATGCTTCTAGAAGCTACAAAAGATAAAAAATTTAAATACAGGTATCGCGACCACCAGTCGTTCTTGAAAGGAAACTATAAGGTACATCAAAACAGATTTAGCTTCGTTAAGATGCCGATTTATCAACAAATACGTCTTTGTCAGCCGGAGAAACGTCGATACAGCCATAAAAGGCCATTGAATTTATTTTTAAAAAGAACGAAAATTTAATAGAGTTGTCCTCTGTGCTTTTTTGATAGCCTAACTGGCGCATCAAGCTTGTCGAGCGCAACGAACGCACTGTTATGGCGAAATTATTCTCCGGCCCTCACACATCTTTGCATAGCTTAAAACTAAGGCAATTAATTGAGGTTGACCACATAATTCTGTAGAGTTGTTGGCAGAAAAAAAAAGGATAATAAATATTGATAAAAGGTCATGCTTATTAACATCATTGGAGCTTGAATTAACAGCTCAACCACCACCCGGACGTCATAACAACTTACACGTTTTTTTATTTGTATATTTTGACAGAGCTACTACCTACTGTGCAAGAGCAAGAGCCACAGATAGCATACAAGGTACTGGTTTGGTCGACTAGACAAAAGTCGTTTAGCGTACGCCTGGTGAGGCCGTGCCTCCGAATGCATTGCACCACTAGATACTCTAACGGTCGCTCAAGCGGTAGATAAAAAAACCACAAAGAAGCGATCAGTTCTACAGCATACAAATACTGAGTAAACAATGCACATTAAAAGCCAATTCGACGAATCCATTATATAGCATATTTATAGACACAAAGGCAAAGAGCAGAGGGGCTCAGTCCGAGATAGACAGCCGCCTTGTTACAGCCAGATCGTTCTCTGGATTGTTTCAAAACATTCGAAATGCAAGGCAACAGAGCGTATACATCACGACAAAGCTGTTATCATGTTTCATGCAGCGAAAGTGTTTTCCATTCGTCTTTTATAGCTGCTTGTTGATATCGCATTGCAAGCCACTCCAACGAATTCTGGAAGCGAGTTTAATAGTGCGAGAACTTGGTGTTTAATTCTGCTTTCATATTAATGCAAAGCATTTCTAGGCTATGTCGGCGGGTTCGTGTCACCAAAACGTGTCTGCAGCAGTTGTGACGTTCTCAGAAGAGGTAGCATCAAACGAGTGGTTGTAATCGAAAGAGGACGATGTGAGGATGCTGCGCAAAAAAATAACTCGATAGGATGATTAGGTAATAAATGAAAGCCAAAATGTCTAAAAAACGTCAAAATAGCGCTGATTTCAATATATTGAGTGGACGGGAAAACAGCTGTGGATGACAAAATAGGCAAAGGAGTAAAAAGTTTGAAATTAATAGAAATGTATTTGATGAATGATAATTAATAGAACAAAAATGTTCATTGAAATAGATTAATTAGATAATTAACTATCAGTAAAAATTATTGGACGGTTGAATAGGCTGAGCCGGGATATAGTAAGTGGGCGGGAAATCAACCATGGCGCCGAATTTGAGAAACCAAAATTGTTCATGAGATAAAAGAATGTATAATCAGAGTCAGTAAATCGATCTTTAACTAAAGCATAAGATGATTACGCTAACTCAGTAATTAAATTAACAAACAAAAAGGAAATGATAAAGAGAGGCAAAGAGAGGCGACGAGTGCCGAGGAGGCGTCAATGCTTTGATGTTCTCCCAATGCGGGTCGCCGCAGATATCTCTAATTTTATATTCTATACCGTATTCTGCTTGCATATTATAGTATGCATTAAACAAAAATTATAATCTGTTTTTCTGTTGGCAAATGAAGATTTCTTTGTGCGAAACCTCATTCTCTGTTCTCCGAGATTATTATACGCCACAAGTTTACAATACAAAGACGTCTCTCAGCCCCTATCTCTCCTAACACTTTTCAGGGCGAGTAGTTTAAATTAAAAAAGATCGGATGGCAAATGCTTTGACTTTCTCTCCATTTTTTTTTCGATAGGGTTGGCGGAAGAGGTTAGAGAGGAGAGGATGTCTAAGCCTTGTTCGTGTAAAGCAGGCATAAATGTCTTTCTGTCCTCCGATGACTTCTACTAGTCATGCCGGCTCATTTCTTTTTTCTACCACCTAATTTTCGTCGCATTTTTTATGCGTGCCGAAACATGCATCTTACAAACTGCACACAGGCAGGGCTGCACATAGAAATATTCCTTTTTACGCCTACGTTAAGGTCATGCAGTTAATTTATTCGTACACGACGCTATTCACATACAGCAGGGCACAACGACCCCTATCTTAACGAAGTCGTACGTTCGTTGAACGCCTCTTGTAATAGTAATAAAAATGGTTTTAGAAGCTCCGAGGGAGTTCAGAGAAAGGTTTTCTGCTTATCATGCAAAATATGTCATGAATTGAGCGCCTACTCTCTTGCTGCTGCACGAAAAACAGATAGGATTAACTTTCCTGCCATTGACGTGTGATATTGTCATCCTCTTAGCAAATTATTTCAGAACTGTACGAACACGGTTGATAACGCGACAAGGAAATATTTTCGGATGTTGACATGGACTTCAAATGCCATTTAAGTCAAAAGTAAACTGGTGGGCGATCATACGATGAGATACCATAAAACTGATTAAGTAGTGTTGGTGGTAAGCACATTCGATTTTACTTTGATCACCTTCCCTTATAGCGTATTTTGACTTGATTACGACGTCACCTTTTCGTTCAGTTTCTGAGTGGGTTTCTGAAGGGTGGAAGCGGGCGCAGGGTGAAGGTGGATGATAGGTGGAGGTTGAGCGTGGAAGTGGGTGAGTGGAGACCTTTTGTAAGATGGAGGTATTTAATCCTCACCAGATCCGAGAAGATCGTCGGTTTTTCAGTGTTAATCTAAATACGTTTCTGAAGTCTCAGTAGTGTTATGAACGTGCACAAAAAAATTTCGCAGCCATAAGCTCAACAGTCCTTACTGCAAAAATGTTCTCCGTGCTCTCCGCTACGGACCTTCGTGCTTTCAGAAACGTGCAACAGGGCATTATGACGCATATTTAGTTAAATCTAGGCACTAAAGAGTGCGTATCTATTTAAAAGTTTCAAATATTTTCACTGCAAATCCCAGAATACAGGAGATATTTGGCTGCTAGAGAACAAAGCTGATTTGACACAGCAACAAAATTCAAAGACTGCTCAAAGCGACCCTCATAATACCCTGTGGTTGTACGGTTGGCTGGGTGGGGACATGGTGAATACTCTTGATGCGTTTTTTTTTATGATTTCACTAAGAGTCAAATGTGCATTATAATCTATGCGAGGTCTGACGAAGATTACACGTCTTACAAAAAGTAATGCATAATGCGCAAATTAATATCTGAACACATACCGCCAGGCGCAGCGCGCACAGATTATAAACAGAACAAACAAACGAAGTTAATTATTCACTACAATACATATATTTCCGCTTAAGAACTGTTTTCATTCCTCACAATGGAAACTTTTGACTAAGAGCAGTTTTTCATGTTGTTTCCAAATGCACGTTCTGGACAGCTGGAATTCCCAAAATCTCCTATTTTCTTCGATAGACGTGAATAAAAAAGTTTGTTTCCAATAACTGATTCTGCCTTTAGAGACAATTGTTACACTGTACCTAAAACAGTATATTACTGGTATCAGGAAAAAGTTTTTTTCTGCATGAACTGCAACATGTTCGGAAGTATATTCCGTTCGCATGAAACACAGTGTAATGGGGAAAGAGTGAAACAGTTCATAGCTATGAAACAGGAGTATAGTAATTTGAGAATAAGTGAAGCATGCTTTTTTGTAAGATTATTAACTTATTATAATTAGTTTTACTAGTGATTTTCCATATAATTGTGTCATTTCGAAGAAAGGAATTAACAGGTAAGGCCATTATATAGCTGTCTTTTTTATCCAGGGCGCAATTAAACCTGCTGATCTATAAAGGACACCAATGTTTTTTGAGATATGAAAATGTACACAAATGATATACTATCACGCTCAGTATGACCTGCAACGCACCCGAAGTAGGCCGACTGAGGTTTCTGCTGTGTAGCAAATCAGTCCGCCTTCATGCATATAGCACCAAACACGCACAAATATTCACGATACTCTTCTTTTCATTGGTCGCTAAATGCATAACTTTGAATGCATGTACCGTCTTTGCTGAAGTAACCATGCAACGGGTTTGCATGTCAGCCGTATAGTGGAGCCCTTACAGCACCCCTAAAGACTGAGAGGCCTCGAAAGGTGAGTCCTTGCTTGACAGGTATTTAGAACTTAAAGGATGTCATAATCGTGTCAGTGCACGGCTAAGTAACAAGCCACGTTGTCTGGTTACTTCTGGCAAAGACAATGTGTACACCTGACGAAACCATACTCTCAGGAATTTTGGTCCGTTACTCGCTTGCTCACCTGGCTTTCGTACTTAATTTTTAGTTTGGTTTGGTTTATGGGGTTTAACGTCCCAAAGCGACTAAGGCTATGAGAGACGCCGTAGTGGAGGGCTCCGGAAATTTCGAAATTTCGAAATTCAAGCACTTAAATCATAGATCTGGTCCATAATTATACAAGCGAGCGCTTAGTTATGAAAAATCAAGAGAAATGCTGTTTCTAGCGCTCTGATAAATCTACTTCGTTTAGGTTGTTCCTTGTCACTGATAGATGTTTCTTTTCTATTTTACTCTTAATCTTAACGTGTATATGGGAATTTGCTGTTATAATATTATAACTATGGCATGCGTTAAACCTACGTTATATCTGTTATATCTGTCCTTTCAGACGCTATTCGGCCTTGGGTGAGGAAGAAAGAGGCAAATGCTCGCTGCCTGACGAGGACCCTGACACCCATTCACTGGTCAGCAAGTAAAAGTGAGAAAATACATTATTATACAAATGCTAATTGCAAATATACAGTAATAAAAACACTAACAACAAAATTTTGCAATCTTTCGAACATGTATGCACTTTTTTCATCAAATAATAAATAGAAAACACTCACGGCATTGAGCATTCACTAAGACAGCATGTAAATTTTGAAGGCCTTTTTAAAGCTTCCAGACGATCTACACTGCTGCAAGATATTGAGGAAAGCTGGGTGGGTGTTCAGAAAGTTAGGGAATAAATGTATCAGTGTTTGGGTACCACAACTAGTTCTTATCGCGGGTAGTTTGAAGAAACTATATCTCCTGTTATACCGTGTATTACTGGGCAAACGCAAGTCGGATAGTCTGGTTGGATCTCGTATAACTTAATTTCTAATATGTGTGGCAATTTTTAGCTCGTAGAACTGGTTAACGTTAAGCACGTTAGGTCTTAGAAACAAGAAACACCGGGGCCCTGTGTTCTAACCACTCAAGGTGACTATAAACACCACAAATGATGTTTAAAAAAGACATCCCCTATGCTTCTTGGTTTCGGTGAGTGTTGGCTTCCGTCATGTACCTCATAAAGAGCCCCTCTTTTCCCTCCTCTTATCTGCTCATTATGAATGCAGGCGGCTATTGATTCAGCGGTAGTGAATGCGATATATATGGTCGGCGAAACTCCAGCTGTCTTTAACAAAAAGCGCTATTCCGCCCCTGAGTCACGAGTAAAGAAAAAGTTGTTATATCCTGATACCGAAAATTGCGCTGACAGGTTTCGTGAAATGTTTATCTCGGTCATTAAATACGAAAGCGTCGCTGGAATCTTTTGATATATTGAAACAAATCAGAATTGGTTTCATTGCTTCCGGAAGCTTCTGATGTTCACATCGAGATCAGCAAGACAACCATAAGTGGTGGTAAACAATGGCACGAAAAGTGGAAAAATCAGAATAAAAGATCAGCAAAACAGCCTCACTCATCTTAGTAAGGCTCGACATATTCCTTGCGCGAATGTATGGGTCCCCTTCCTTTTCACGTAGGTCAGTGTGGCTGTTCTTTCCCGCGCAGGTTTCAAGGAGTTTGCCTTGGCCGCATTGCGCGAAGCCCAGTAAAGTTCTCTGCTATCTCTTGGTAGGTTCTCAGCGAAAAAAAAGAAATAAACTTGAAGCATACATGTCTTCGACGAATTGTACGGAGTTTAATGGAGGAATAAACCTAGAGTAAAATTTTTTTCTCGAGTATTTTTAATTCTGCTATCCATAATTCTCATCAGTGCATGCTCGGTTGATTTACTTTTTTAAAAAAAAAATATGTACTGATAAAGTGAAATCGCTTCATAGTTGGCAGAACCTGTTCTTAGGTTGTCATAGATTACATCCTCAAATATTTTAGAGAGCACTGCTAGCGCACATATCGCCCTGTAAATCGAGAGGGTGTCATCATCGCCACCTTTGCGACTGGTGTCACTTTTGCATGCTTTAGTTCACCTATAAAATTGCCAGAAAGCAGTGTTAAATTAATAATAAAAGCTGGTATATGCCTATAGTTTAAAAGGCAACATGCGTATCTGCTTCGGGAGCAGCTCCGTCAAGTCATTGGTACATTGTTTCTTTTTTCAAAGTACCCATTATGCTTGTATTTCCATATAATTTGTCGCTTGCGCTTGAAGAAAGATCTAGCCGGAAGCTTGTGATGCACTCATTTGTAACAGGATGGCTGTAAATCTTTATTGAAGTTGAGCCCTCCCCCGCTTTTTTCAAGCGATTATTCATAACAACCTTTGTTTGGTGCCCATTTAACAATATCCCTCGCAGTTGATTTCTTTTATTCCAGGCTGTCATCCCGTTCACTGATTCCCAATTTTTTTTTTCGCCTGTTTGCGCATGTCAGAGGAGAGCCTTTTATAGTATCTGAGTCTAGGTCTTCTGAGGTCAGTCTGTAGCTTGGTCCCGAGTTTCTCGTTTGTTTTAAACAAATCCTGGCCACGTGTTCACACGAAAGTATGATACATTGATGAATGTCAGAGTTACAGCTGTAAGGATCCACACACGACCCACTTCAGTTGATGCGCAATGGCGTCGTGGTCATTGCAATACCCACAAAGTGCTATACCTGGCGTGCAGATAGCTTAAGTATGATAGGAGCCAGTCACTTTGCACACAGGAACAAACTCTCAACTGCTACTTTTCCACTGACGTTGGAAATGGCTCACGGATACCATCCGTTCACAGGAAAACTGTTATAACATATAAAAAAGCGTAATTTTCGTTCACACCGATAAAGTCATTATTAGCTGAATGTGTTCGCTTCTATGCTGAAGTTACTTCTTTGTGGCACTTCCCACGCGTGCTTAGCTCGCGCACAACGTAAGCCTCGTACTGTGAACGACTTTTCCACGTACATTGCTCTCAATTCGGAGTCATATCAGCACGTAACGTCATATTAGATGTTAGGAGATAGCAAAAATCTTAGGAGACCGCAAGAAACCAGCAAAAACCTCGGACTGAGCCGGTAGCATCATCACTAGACTCCACCGGAAAGTTAGTGACTGAATAAAATCTTGCTATTCCAATAACGCTGCTGGCGGTTCATGCCTGCTGGCGTATGAGCAAAAACTCTGATCCACTGGCAGCTTAATGACTCAGTATCAGGCTGTCTGTTGCCCCAGTCCGTAAAGAATAAGTAACGCCGAAAAATTGGTGTTCCACAGTGGAAACTTTATTTCTCATCAAAACTTGCGCCAGGAAGGGTATGAGGACTCCCAGGGATCTATGGATGTAAAGCTGAGAAGGGACTTCTACATATACGGGAATTAGCTCATTACGCTATTGTGTCATACCCTCCAAGTGGAGCTTAAGTGCCCTCCCTTTTTTTTTTCGCTCCAGGCGATGCACATATATCAGCCCTCCACGAGTCAGTCGGACACCACGAACATCCACCTTCTTCACACTGCTGTATTAGCGGAAAAGGGATGTGCTGCCTACACGAAGGTGTTTCGATGGACGTGTCCCACGCAGTTCGTTGGCTCCAGCGACATCTAACGTCATGCAGGTGTTGCTGTCTTAAATCGCAGTCGCGCCAGCGTTGCATGCGAAGAGAATCGGTTTCAGAAACATTTGTTTCTTCAGTGCAGGGAGTGGTACGTATCAACCAGGAGCTTCAGAAATCTGTCTCAAACGTGTGCTTTTGACAGAGCGTGACCACGTACAAGTCCTCCATCTTCACCGATCTGTCCTCGTGACGTTGCGGAGGTGCTATCAAGCATTACGTTCCGGAAATCATCTGCAGGCGTGACGTCACATCACATGCTGAGCCCGCCGGTGACCTCGATCGCGGCCCCCGTGACGAAAGAGCTGTCCGCGTCGTCGCACAAGAAACGTATGGTTCTGGCGATCTCCTCGGGCCTGGCTACCCGACCCAAGGGTGTGCGGGCGACCACGCATGCGCGATCCTTGTCCCCGACGTCGGCCGTCATGGCGGTCTCGGTGAAGCCCGGCAGCACAGCGTTGCAGCGGATTCCGTGCGCCGCCAGCTCGACCGCCGCCGTCTTGGTCAGCGCCACGATAGCCGCCTTGGAAGCGGCGTAGGCGCCGTGCTGCCGCAGGCCCGTGCGGCCCACTATGCTCGACACGGTCACCACGGAGCCTGTCTGCACTCCTCGCGCCAGCATCTCTCTGGCAGCCGCTTGCACAGTCAGGAAAGTGCCCTGCGATGCACACAAGAAAAAAAAGAAGAAATTAACCCTTTTTTTTTTCGCACCTCAGCGGCAACGATTCCTGGAAAAACCTCGAAACGCTCTTTCCTGACACTGCGACATCTTTGACTTTTGGGGGCGCCGTTTTTTCCGAAACCGACTCTTTATTTTTTTTTTCATTATGTTTTTCTTCTCCTCCTGCTAAACTCCTCGTTATTCCTCTTTTGTCAGGCTGGTTACCCCGAATGCGGTACCCAGCGCTAAACAGTGCCGAATATGTGTCTTCTATTCAATAAAGAGCTTCCTCCGTTCCTCGCGCTACTCGCGCTATTTCAACGATCTCTCAGAACAGGCGCGCCACTAAATGCAAAGCTTTTGTCTAAAACTAGCTTTGTAATAAGTCTTTTGTGTTAGCAAAACATAAATGCTTGGCACTCTAACGTCCGCAGCTCTTGGGTGCGGGCCCTTTTTATACCTGTTTAGATGCATCCTTCTATTGCGACGGCCGGGTGTTTTCTACAATATGTATACCTTCTTTCTAGACATCATTCTGTGTAAGAGCGGGGTACCAAAGAGCCAAAACACATATCGTGCTTGGTGACAACGTGGGCCTACGAATAACGCTTGAACTGATACATGATTTCCAATTGCTTTCGACGTGCGCGTTTCCCGTCCCGGCAGACCGCTATCGCTTCGATTGCTCACCCCTGTGTTCAGTCTTTCTTTTGTTTCTAAACCATTACCATTCTTTTTTTTTTTTTTACTCCGCTGAAAGTCTGCTCCTGAAGGGTGTTCTCCGTATACGTAGCAGTAGAATCATGAACTTACCCGCAGATTAACGGCCAACACTCGGTCGAAGGCGTCCAGTTCCATGTCGAGGAGGCTGACATTTTTGTTGACACCAGCGCAGCAAACGACGATGCTCACAGGCGGCAGATCTGTATACCCACGAATGCGTTCGAAGAGGGACGTCACCGACTCTGGGATAGAGACGTCGACGTCCAAGGCCAGGTGACGCTCGGCTCCTGCGCATACGAGAGGAGGTTGAGTTCACAGTTTCTCCGTCATACATCCTTATTGACGTAGTAAAAGACGACAGGCTGTGAGCTCCAAACCATTTGGTAGTATGCGCTGTTGTCGGTCTCATGAAAACAAAGGCATCAGCAAGCGCACGGAAGGCAGGTTCCCGCGAATGACCGGCTCACATATGGCAGCCCTCAAATAAACATACACTAACTCACAACAGACATTCCAAAGGATCATACTGACATTACATTGAATGTTTGCGCGCACTTCTGTGTGGCGGAACTTGCCCTAAGGTCGAGAATTATAGGCATCACTCTAAAGCGCTTGCCGATGGCTAAGTCTTGCGGTCTTGCGCAGACGCTTCCATTGCACGATATACGAGCTCGTTATAGGCACACAAAATATGGCGTTTATATCTTTTACATGTTTTAGTCGCATATTATCTGGAGCCGGAGGTGACTTGAAGGATCCTGACGTGAGCCATGCAGACGAAAGATTTAGCCTTTAATCATGGGTCATGTTTGAATTCCTGATGCAGTACTTCTTATTGCAAAATATAGTACTGACGGTAAATCTAAAAACTGCACGTATGCGTGTCGATTACACGATTTCCGATGCCTTTATGCGAGCTGAGTACACGACTCCCTTACTACACAGAGCGTGAATTGTACATGAACAGCCTCTGTCAAAACAAAATAGACCAATGAGCTGCTTCTAAACCGGGAAAAGTGACTGTTCATCATCTGTGGTACTCCTGACTTTCCGAGACATGACGACGACAGTTCTTCTCAATATTCATAAATATGGAACATTGGCGATTCCTTGCGAACCGCATAACATTTTCTTACTTCTTTCACTGCCTTCTTCATGGGTTTCCTCACGGTGCGGTTGAGGTGTACATCGAGAGTGAGACAGTTACTGTCATTTTCCTTTCCTCATGAGTCACAACCAATCATTAAAAACGCAGCATGACCAAGAAGAAAGTTATTTGGGCTTTTTACCTTTGACAAAGTCTGTACCGTCTCTGACAGAAGTAACCGTGCAGGCTCTATGTTTTGCTTCCCATTGGTATAGCGGAGCACTTCGCCACCCCTCAAGCAACTCTAGATATCTGTAAGGTAAGGGCAAGCCTTGTCCTCACCTCTGAAGAGCTTTTCATCTTTAGCAAAGCCGTAAGGGCTTCACAACAGATCTGAGAAGCAAACCATGCAGCCTGCTTACTGTTGGCAAGGGCGGCACCTGAGACAGACACATGCGCTCGCCCGACGTGCTCACCTGCGGGCAGCTGTGCCACAGTCTGGACGGCAGCGTCCAGGTTGCAGTCGGCGGCCACCACTCGGGCGCCCTGTGCGGCCAGAGCCTCGCAGACGCTACGGCCGATGCCACTCCCCGCACCCGTCACCAGGGCAACGCGGTCCTCGAGCCCCGATGTGGGCAGTACTTCTTGCGGAAAACAGCGAGCGGGGCACATGTTCGGTCCTCAACAGTTCTGAAAAGCACAAGTGAGGGAGGATGGTATATTACCGGGAGGAAAAACACTGATAGGACGATCATGAAAACTGATGCGATAAAGCCGCGATAGCAGTTGGATTTACCCTCGCTTACTTCGACGCGTTTACTCTAAGCATATACTTAACACATGCAAAAAAATTCACGCATGGAAAACATCTAAGGTCGACATACCTGAACGTCTTCACAACTTTCGAGTCGTTCAATGTACTCCAAGCTTCTTGGCAAAGTTTGTAGAAATCACCAGTAGAGAGGCTAGGCACGATATTATTGTGCAAACTTCCTTTGTTTGGTTGTCGAGACTCCCGCCAGATTTCACAATGGCAGACTGCAAATGAAGCACCACAGCAATTTCAGAAGGCTTCTTATACGCTGACACAGCAAACATTTTAAACCGAGATGACGCCAACAGCCCAATTGTTCTAGAACGCATTACTTTCACTTCATGTTTCATACCGAATATAGCTGTTATGGAAAACAAGAGTTCTTCTGAAAGGTCAGAAAAGGTCAGCGTTGACGTTCCGAACGTCATCTGCGAGAAGCATGTGCTCCTCAAACTGCTAAGCTACCCACATTCTTCACAAAAGCTGTGTTCTTTTTTTTTTTTCGCGTTCCTGAGTTGTATGGCCGTTTAAACTTCACCAACCACGTCATCCTGGAGTAATAAAAAAACGGTCGCACTTGAGACGCGGCCGAGACTTTTGCAATTAAGAAAATGGGCCCTCTCTCCGGGTCAATAACGCATCATTTCTAATTCATTGTTTATGTTCTCAAACTGGTATTTGCTGCATGTAAGCAAGAAAGCCTGCAGTATTCGGCGCCGGTGTTGTTCGTTTTTC
The DNA here is from genome assembly GCF_055824585.1 of Amblyomma mixtum. Taxonomy (NCBI): domain Eukaryota; kingdom Metazoa; phylum Arthropoda; class Arachnida; order Ixodida; family Ixodidae; genus Amblyomma; species Amblyomma mixtum. Next base: position 34,431,701 of record NC_143016.1, on the reverse strand, counting down.
GGTGCATCCTGTTTGTGCGGCTTTTCGGTCTGGGTAGAAGGCAACGCGCCCGTCTTCATGCCTATATGTCCCGCGTAATACGAGCCTACTGTTTTACAGGGAGAGCTGATTGGGCGAGGTTTGGCGACATCACCTCGTCGTCGTCGGTGGCGGCGACGTCGTCTATGCTTTCCCCTTTTCCTTTCTCACATCCCTTTTCTTCTCGCCCCTCTCCTAGGGACCGTGCGTTACGTACACAGTAACCTTCCTAGACACATACACGCATCCCGCACCTCCGCCGGCACCGCAATACCCCGTTACTGTTTACTGCACCACCCGGTTACGGCAACTCTCAACAAACACTAGGGCTTACTACTTGGCGCTAATGAAAGTGTAGCGGCATAAACGGAATAGGCATCCACCCCCCCCCCCCCCTTACCCAGAGCTACTGAAGACTCCTACTGGCATAATCATTTCGCGCTTGCTGTTATTTGTATATAGAGGTAATTACCGTCTGGCAAGTTTATTTATGGCTGTTTGTTTTAAGCATTCAATACCTCTAGGCAAATTAAGTGAAACCTGAAGCCAAAAACGCGGAATAACATTACGCCGAACATGACGGTGAACTTTTCAACATATTCCGAAACTTTCCGTCTGATTGATCTTCACCAGTAAAAATCTTCAGCCCCGACAGGGATTTGAACCGGCCTCGGTGCATACAAGCCGGTTTCGCTTCCCGCTGGCTTCGACCAATCGGCAATCGACGCTTTAATTTTTTTTTTACATTGTACTCATTACATTTATATAATGCCCCATGCGCATAAACTATTTACAAAGAGTTCAGCAAGCGGTATCAAGTTCAAGCACGCCCTGCATGCAACTTCCGCTTTCGTATTCTGAGTAAAAAACAAAATATTCCTTTCCGAGACACGCACAGATCATAGAACGTCGAAAATATGCTATATTAGTTAAACGCACCATAAAACAAGCGGAACCAACTTCAACAGAACAGAACATTTTTTTTTCTTATTTGACACAAAAAGGTGAAATGAGAGAGCAGAGAAAAAGCTGTTTGAGCACAGCTTAACAGCGCTCCATCCCCCCAAAGGCAACACTAAAATCTTGCATATTTCACGTTTCAAGATTACAGGGAAGGCCTATAGATTTAAAAAAGTTAAATAGTGCATACAAGGCTACAACCTTCAAAGTTTCGAAGTAACAAAGGTACAAGACTAAGAACAGTAAATGTTCACAGGGAAAAAAAAAGAAATATAAAAATGAGGATCGGACAAATGTACGTAGAAGAGAGTCATACAGACGCAACGCATTTCTCTAAAGCGAAAACACTAATAATGACACTGAAATGAAAAACTTGTCCACATTGATTTTTTCTACTGGCATCACAAATTTTCACTATGACATAACTGTACTTTCCGCTGCTATACTGTACTGTATAGGCGCCCTTTGCAGCAGTTGTGTGCAACATGGCCCTTCGTTAGAAATATGCATGTACCGGGTTACTTATAGGGTTACTTTAGCTCATCTGTGCTCCGGAGAACGGAGGTCCGCAGTTCCCCCTCACTATCTACAGGCTGGAAATACAGAACGAGCCGCACTGCCAGAACCAGAAGCGAACCTGGTTGCCTGCACTTTTTCACAAAAAAAGTTTTTCACAAACAGACGCATATTGTAAATAGACCTTAACGTACACAAGTTTAGCGCCGCTGTGAATGGCCCTTGTTTATTTTTGTGTTATTACTATAATTGGGCCGCCGCGGTGGCTCAGTGGCTATGGTGCTCGGCTGCTGACCCGAAAGACGCGGGTTCGATCCCGGCCGCGGCGGTTGAATTTCTTTGGAGGAGAAATCCTAGAGGCCCGAGTACTGTGCTATGTCAGTGCACGTCAAAGAACCCCTGGTGGTAGAAATTTCCGGAGCCCTCCACTACGGCGTCTCTCATAGCCTTAGTCGCTTTGTTTTGTTTGTTTGTTTGTTTATGGGGTTTAACGTCCCAAAGCGACTAAGGCTATGAGAGACGCCGTAGTGGAGGGCTCCGGAAATTTCGACCACCTGGGGTTCTTTAACGTGCACTGACATCGCACAGTACACGGGCCTCTAGAATTTCTCCTCCAAAGAAATTCCAGCCGCCGCGGCCGGGATCGAACCCACGTCTTTTGGGTCAGCAGCCGAGCACCATAACCACTGAGCCACCGCGGCGGCTTCTTAGTCGCTTTGGGACGTTAAACCCCATAAACCAAACCAAACCATTATTATTGGCAGGAAGACTTATGCGTGAGCAGAGTGCTTTTAGTCGTCGTTCAGGTGCAGAAATAGAGGGGAAATCACTTTTTTCGCACAGAAACTTGAGGCAAACCTCGTACGTCACTGAGCCTTGACAGAATGAACTCTGCGAATGAATAAAGTGATGACTGCATTTAAGTAGCGAATAATTACGAGCATATAAAAGTAAGTTTCCCAACAGCGGCACTTTCTCTAATTATAAAAGCTGGAAAAAAGGTGGTTGAGGCGAATTGACCGATATTCTGGTTAGCACGAATAACCTTTAAAAATTACATAAAAAGTTAGTAATGGTAACATTTAATGGGTTGCGGCAACCATAAATAATGAAAAATAATAGCCCCTGCCAGCATCACTTACGTAATACAGGCTTAAACCGATTAAAAAATAAAAGAGGAAGTCCTAGGGCAATTGGAAGTTTTGCCACCCGAAGGTGGAAAAATAAAATAAAGGAAGGGGGGGGGGGGGGGGGGGGGGGGGGTAACAATCGGAATAGTTGCAAAGAATACCTTTGATCACAGCGGTGTATCTAAACGGCACATCAGGGTCGTTGTGCAGCGCACACCAGCTATCGACTTGAAGATCGGGGAACACCTGCGACAGTAAAATCTGCAGCTCGTTTATATAGGTTTTCCCGATCGGGGCTTCTTGTCCTCAAAGACGTCGACGCGCGTCATCACTTTCTGTGCGCGTGAAGAATAGAGATCGTGATATTTCGAAAACGCTGCGAAAATATAAATATATTCCTAGAAGTTCCCAGCCGCCAGATGTCAATGCGCCTGTCAGCACGCTGCGGTATGCGCTCTCCCAGACACTGCAGGCGTCTCCTTGCGGTGGAGCCTGTTCCAGAACCTTTAACTCACTGCAGCAGAGCAAAGCATTTCCATAATTTCTTTCTTGCTTTGCAAGCTCACAAAGCCATTGAACCCATCTGACTCCGCTAGGCGGTGAGCAAACGGCTTTGTCTATTTATTTAGCCTATTACTTACGGAACTGGCGAAGGAAATGGAAAAAATACCTAAAAACACCTTGTTCAAAACACTAGGAAAGAGGCGCGGCTAACTGCGTCAATATGTTTACGTCAATAACTTAAGCCACGTAGTTAGAGCGGAGACGTCAAAGCCCAGTATTTTTTTTTTTCATACGCGAGTATGCCAGCTGCTCATTTAATCGTATTTCACTACACTCGTCAAAATCTACACGCGTCAAAAAGGCTATCCGTAGCAAAGAGCAGTTGAGTGCAATATTTCGAAATGCATTCTCGAAACGTACCAGCTGTCGTCTGATAGCCAGAGGAGCTAATTCGTTTGCAGTCGACAAATTGTGCTGTTAGTCGAACCAACATGACATAAAACACGTTATTAGCATTCAGTAAGAGATTACTCCCAAAGTATGTGTAAGAAACTCACTTTGACCATGTTTTTTTTTTCCACGTATGATACCCTTCAAGTATTTTAATGTTTTATGAAGTAGTAAAAATAAATTAAATTTGGTTTCTGGTTACGAACGAATATATCATTTCCTGAAGGTCCGGTTCTTTTGAGGACAGTGCGGACAAATTAAGTTCATCTGCGCAAGAAGTTAAGCGCGTTCTCGTGCCTAACAAGGCATTTTTACTGGAAATGGAGCTTTTATAAGTTATCAAACGTCATAAAATTTGGTACACATACCGCCACCGCCGGGGCGTTTTGAAGCGAAATCTCCACTACAGGACCTCGTGCTTCGATCGCCGGGTGTCTAGATTTGACCTTCAGCTGAGTTCGAGGTCAAACCATGAAAAAAGGAATCGAATCAATATCTATGACGGGGCAGTGCCGCGGGACTGCCTGCTCAAAGTCGTGTTCTACGTAGCACAAATCCGTGCTTTCGCTCCGATTCGAATGTAGTAAATATTCTCTGTTTAGTTTTTTGGCAAAGCGAACTTCGATGACGGCAATAGTTTCTGTGCGCGGATCCTGGAGGCCCACTCAATTCCAAGCGGGGATCACGGAGACACTGTTTCCGTCGTGACGCCGCAAGTTTGAGTCATTAAAAACTCGAGTGCAGCGCAGTGGGAGAAGATGCTTACCAGCAAGGACGAAAAGGAAACCCCCCCATCTAAAGTCAAGTAATGCGGCGGCCCTGGAGCTGTGGGAGGTGAAGCTGACCAGCGCACGTCTGCCTCGATGACCGGGCAGTGGTCCCTATCATCACCAGAAGCACTGAGCCCGGGACTGAGGGCCCACCCACATGCGCTCCAGCCACCGTCCTCTTCAATAAACATTGACTCACTCACTCAGTCACTCCCTCATCAGCAATGCCTGGTCCAACGTGACAAGCGGGCAGCAGAAGCAAGTGGCGCCCTTGGTTGTGGACACGCCCGCTGGATTAGAAGAGCGACTCAAGCAGGACCTCAAGCTGCGATAACAGCAAATAATCAGTAGTGTTTTTTTCGCTCTCTCTCATAGGGTGGAAAAAATGAATTGTTTCTCAGCAATAAATTAGCGGTTTATTCGTTTTTATTTATACATACATACATACATACATACATACATACATACATACATACATACATACATACATACATACATACATACATACATACATACATACATACATACATACATACATACATACATACATACATACATACATACATGCATACATACATACTGCAGCCCTTTCTTTCTAGGCTATAGCAGGAGTGGATATACAGGCATAAGGCGCACAAAGGCGCCAGTGGCCTACACGGCAACACCAAAAACTATAAACAAGCAAATACCGCATGCACTCGAGACCGAAACAAACATCGCTGCCGACCAAACACCAACATAGCCAGAAAAGGCTGTAGAATTGATTTGCAATCAAGAAAAAAAACACGAATGAATGGAGTGGTCCAAGGCGTCCCCCTAAAGGTCTAAGTAATTCATTGAGTGTTCCCCCTTTGTATCATGCCTGCTCGTATGGTTGCTCGCAACACTGTTGCTGTTGACTAGGTACAGAACTAGACAGGTGCGACGTGAGCTATGATTAATTTTATAGCACCTCATCTATTTTATGGCGGCAAAGTGGCAGCGTGCACTTTCCAGGACGATGCCACTTTACACGCGTTTATTTATTTATGGTTTCACTGCTTGCTTATGCATGCTGCGACGAGGCCGCCGCAATCGACAGCCCTCGAACTTCCTTGCGAGCTGCGAGAGCGACTGTTTCGCCTTCTTGACGTTAATTTTAAGTTTTAAACGTTAAGCAGTGTTTCTGTATAAACACACATGTTGGCACTCCACAGTGCGGCGACCCCGTCGCGTTCTTTCTCGGCGCACACCAAGCAGAGGCAGATGCGAGACATGCCGCGTTACTAATGCAGGAAATGGATTTCTTGCTTCTTAAGCACCGAGATTTCTCGTCACGCATAAAAATTGTATATGTGTGAATTAATCATAAAAAGCGACCCATGATTCCTGCTTCGGCGACCACAAGACAGGACGCGCGTGGGTCTTTAGCATTCCGCCTCCATCGAAATGCGACCCCCCCCCCCCCGTTGCCGGGATCCAACCCGCGTATTTCGAGTCAGCAGCCGAGCGCCATAACCAGTGAGCCACCGCAGCGGCTCCAAGGTAAATGTATATGACGGAAGCCAACAATTTTTAAAACCAAGGAAAACATACGGGGACTTCATCTGTGTGTTTATCAATGGAAAATTCGTAGTGTAATCATTTTTACCTGAAATATAATTGATTAGCACGTAGAGGAAAACATTTACTGACACCAAACGTGACCCGCGATTCGTTTTTCGGCAGACTCGAGACACGCCCGCTTCTTCGATTGTCATTGAGATCGCATAATACACCCGAGACATGCAAAAAAAATACCAGATTGTAATTTCACTAACGAATGGTTTTACGAACGCTCACAGCCCACGGTGTGCCAGCAGTCCGTATATAGCGCACAACGCGCACTAGAAGACGCAAGGTACATTGTTTGTTTTGATGATGATGATGTCCTCATGCTTAAGCATCTATAGGTTCTTCTTCTTCCACTTATCTTTCTTTCTTCTCTCCCATTTCTCATCTCCATCTCTTATCCACATATGGCAGTAGTAGTAGCCACACTGACGTCATTCGACAGGCCTATGTCCTTTCCTCTATACTTGCCTGCAGACTCCTCCACGCTTCGCTCTTTCTGTACACTAACTACAACTGACCACCCCAGCTCAGCAGACACTCTCTACCTCTCTTTGAGCGAGCCTCCTCTCCTTCCATTCCCTCCTCGAAATTCTTCTCTCCCGCTCCTCGTCGAGTAGGCTCGGCAAGGCAAAATCACCCCTTCCTTCTCCGGTGTAAGCCGGAGGCGTGGTGTCTGTGGAGTGCGTCACAGGGTGACGTCATGGCCCCGCCTTCAATAGAATTCTTTTCTTGGTTTTTGCATTTTCTCCGCACACTGAGCGATCGAGAGGCGCGATCGGCTCGACCACCTAGACTTGTTAGCGAGCGCATCCTTTCATACATCTGTTTGTCATTCCCAGTTAACGAGCCACCTTTTCATTTTCTTTTAGGCCTCCCCACCGTTTCACGAGCGGAGGGGCGGAAGTCAGTTGTGTTCGAAACACACGGCGAAGCGCGGACCCGGCAACCGCCCGTTTGCTTTTCTCCATGCGTGTTTGTGTTCTGTGTGTTTGTGTCTTTTCTCCGCTCCAAAGCATATGTCATTCATTGGAGTCAAGGCGTACGCAAGATGCACGAAAGATAAGCGGTTTGTGTGCGGAGCGGTGAAGTGGGCGAGCGAGGGAAAGGCTCTGCTGCACTACTAATTAAAACCTTGTTTTGGGGGGCTCGCATAGAAGAAAAGAAACTGAGAAGGGAGCGTGCACGCAGAGCGTCTCGTGACGTGATCACGGCGGGGGGGAGGGGGGGGGGGCGAACCAACTCCCTCAGTTTTACTATTTTTTTTTTACTTTTTATGGCTAGGGTTCAAGGCTGTCGCCGCACGCTCCCTCCGCAGTTTTTTTTTTTTTTTGTTCCTTCATGCGGGCTTGTAGGCATGAGCCAGAACAGAAGGCGCTGCGGAAAGCCTTGTGCAGACGACGCGACGCCAAGGCTACGCCCAACCTTCTCCCGTCAGTCAGAACGATGCACCAATGGAGTGCCTTTAGCGAAAGTATCCCCCCTTGACGTCAGCGGGGTGCAGAGTAGTGGGCCGGGCCCGTTTTTGAAGGAAGGAAAGAACGAACGGGCTTTGATTTGAATTTTCGCAGCTTTTCGGGGCGCGCATGGCTCTAGTATTTTGCAGAGGTTATCTTCGATGCCTCATCTATGCAGTGGGCTTGTTTTTCAAAAATGTCCGGACCCTGGTCAGTGGCCCTTTAAGCACTGGCCATGAGTGAGCCATGTATACGCCGCCCCTTAATAAGCGCGAAAGCACTATTCCAGATGTACCAACCCAGAGTGAGAATCCCTTCTTGTCATCTCTTGGCTTGTCCTGTGCTTCTTGTGACCTTGTGATGTCATAACAACCTGCCCACCGGATTCGGAGCAAACTGACCACCGTGGTAGGTGGCATTTAAATCGAAGGTTGGTCGCGAGAGGTTGCTCTGGAAAAGCAACATGGGTCGCACAATACCTGGCGGTGGCTGTGACATAGACAACCACCTGCTACTGCCAGTGCAGCGGCGCATCGCTAGGCTGCGCCGCTGGCAATGAATGCTACCAACCAAGCGTGTGCCTCAATAGTTCATAATGTGCTATTGCGTTTCTAGCGGCCCAAGAGGCTGACGGCAGCAGTTTTTAGTCGCAGAATGGAACAACTGCAATGACATCTGGGCAGTGCAGATTCCCTATAGCCGAGCCCTCCTGCAAAAGGCGTCAGTTTCTCTGTTTGCTGAGTCTTGAGAAGAAAAAAAAAAGCTAACTAGTAGCAGTATGTTCCGGATGATGTCACAGACTTTGATTTGAGTTCAAACGATGGTAGACCCCCCCGTAAAATAAAGCCCTGAACATTGACTGCTGTTCATCGTGAACCTTAATTTCCTGCCTGCGGCCGCTTTGCCCTATTTTTGTCTACCTAGTAAGGTGTCGTAAAGATGTTGGCTGTTAATACCATCACCACACACCATCGCCATCACCACATTATACTAGCAATAAAATAATAAAATACGATGTACCGCAAGGGAGCACCTTAGGACCAATACTTCTAACATATATGTTACTGACGTGGGCAGTTTACCACTGACTTCAAAAATTTATCAATATGCAGATAACTCTTGATGCAATAGATTTCGAGAAAGGATGTGTTCGTTTTCAAGCAGACATACATAAAATCATGGACTGGTTTGGTAAAAAAAATTGTATTTTCGTCAACCCTCTGAAAACAAAATTTTTATGTTTCAGAAATCCACATAAGCCGGTTACCCTCAGTCGACCTTTCTACTTGCACACTTCTACTTGTGGCACTTATAAATGTTGTAAATGTGTGCCACTAAGACCTGAGTCAGCGGTTAAATATTTAGGCCTTTTTTTGGACAAACACTTAACTTGGAATAACCATATCGAGCACTTGAGAACAAAGTTACGAAATACGGCGGCTTTAATTTACAACCTGCGGGGGAAATGACCTCTTAATTTAAGAATTACAATATATAAAACATTAGTGGAGTCTGTTTCACGCTATGGAGTCACTTTATATGGCACATGCTAAGAATACAAAATGCAAAACATTGATACACTAATAAAAAGAATAGTAAACAGTATCAGTTACGGCACAGACTTACACACGGCCTCCACAAAAGAGAAGTACTCCGAACTAGGATACTCAAGGTACGCGAAATGTTTCGGTTTTCGGTAGTTACGAGGCACTATTTCGCAAGTGATTTCGAAGTATCTGTAAACAAAGAAGTCACTCTCAAGAAAATAGAAAGATACATTAAGCCAAGAGTTTTCACAAACTACGAAAAAAAAAACTAGAAAATATTATGTCCCCACGCTATTTAACGAACTTAATGACAGCCTGTACAATATTGAACAAAGAAAAACAATGGTGAAAAGCATTAGGAAGTGGGGCTTAGCAACAATGCAAGAATGACATTTTTTATGGCTTTGCAGGTTTGGACAGTTCCTATTCGCATACCTCATGTGTATTGCCTTCTTAGGTGTGCTTATCATGTATTACTGGCCTTCTCCCTTTTGTTCTCATTTTTCTCTTTTTTTCTCGTGACGAGCAGAACAGAATCCTGCTATCTGATCACTTCTTTGGATAGCATATTTACTGAAGATGTATCCACCAACTGCCAGGTCAGCCAACAAGCGCTTTGTGCTTAGGTTAACCAGCAGACTTATGTGTATAAAAAAGTGGTGAATAAATTTTATTGTATTGTAATTGTACCCTTGCTTAAAGTGCGTCTTATTAATGGCCAGAATTTGCAGCCGCTAGCTCGCGAAAGATAATGATGTTACTGTACGCAGTCGCGCGCTGACGAGGACGTTGTTCTGGCGTTTCGTTCTCGAAGACGGCGACGTTGCAGTTTAGTTCTGGCGCCAGCCTGCTTGTGCTCACGTCCGCGGTCTGTCGCAGCTCCCGCTCAAATAACGCCCCGTATTATTTTGGTCAAAGTGCTGAGTAACGACATCCAATCAGGCCCTGGACCTTCACAGCGACAGCCATTTTGATACCACAAAACTACGCCCGAAGAAGTTCCTTCCACGGCGGCCAGGCTAACGCAACCCTGCGACCCGGACACCTTTCTGTAGCACCGACTACGTCGACATCGGCGACTTACTGGCCGCGTACGAGTGTGTTATCAAACACAGCCGGTGGCGTGCGACACTCATGCTGGCGAATGTCATATTCTACCTGGCGGGTACGGCGCGCGTGTTGTTCGAGACACAGGAGGACGAATTGACCTTGCAGCTGGGATCTACTGCGGAACTTATTCGGTTAGCCCATTGGGCACAAGCTCACCGCAAAAAAAAAAAAAAAAAGATCTTGCCTCTCGAGCCTACTCGTCCACGGAGTCCTACCTCTCGTCAATCTATAGGACGTCCTAGCTTTGTGCCATGCGGACAGTGCCATGTCGGAGGCCGATAAAGTGGACCACATCCTGAAAGGGACTGCCGATGACACTTTGACCTGCCGCTCTGCAAGTACTTCGTCACAGTTGAGTCTCTCCTCCACGTTCCATGGCTATCAGCTTCACAGCCTAAACGAATTTTTTCGCGCAATGGCACGTAACTATTTGACAGTGACGATATTTTCGCGGCCGGAAGAGTATTACAGCACGGCTGTTGAACGCCATTTTCTGGCTTTAGCGTCGTTGGCGTCTCCTGTAAGAGGATGAGGAGAAAAGGTCAAAGGGGGAGAGTATAGAGAGAGTGAAAGAACTCCGAAGAAGCAGAACAACGAAGTCAGAACATTTTAAGAGAGATTGAGAGGTTAGTGGGGCATAACGGGTAAGTGCAAATTTTTTTAAAACCAGTTTTATACTTTTTTAGACCATTTCAGTAATAAAACTGGGCTAATTGGTGTTTCTAATATCAAGGCATTACTACAGTGAAATAACAGACACCGACCGAGAATACGCCAGGACGAACGCAAGATCTAGCCTTATGACATGCAAGCGAAGACGATAGCGAATCCTGCCGCCGCGCCGCAAACACCCGTTTTGAGTCATCGTGGCGGTGAGCGGCGAGGTTTCGACAAGTTGGGAATGTCCGCTGCGACGCGCCGCTCAATCGCTCAGTCGCTCAGTCGCTTGCATGTGAACCAGCCTTTAGTGCTGTTGCTTTCTCGGTGTAATTACTTCACGCTGTAATTAGGTCTCCCCATTCAAGTATAGGATAACTGGAGTACTACTGCACTTGTCCACCGTTCATGTTAAAACTTCAAGAAAAGAAATGTATCCAAACCTTGCGGCAAGCACATGGAAGGCTAATTGCACACACTACAATAAAGACAGAAAAATTTCCTCTTCTAACTCAGCATACGAACACAACTCGAGGCGCGCTCGTTTTTTTTTTGTTTTATTCCGAAGGCAATACTACTCCCAAGAACGGCCTTTGCGTAGCGGCGGCCACTTGCCACGTTTGAACTTTAGAATGACCCCTGACATCATACCATGTCTAGTGACGTCACAGCGTGGCGTCATACCGGGAACGAGAGACGGGCTACCAACTCGGCTCGTCGGGTAAAGGCGCTTTGCCACGGCGCGCCGCGTTCTTCCCACTAGAGGCTCTGCATAGGCAGTATAAAACACCTGCTTTCGCAACCTACAAGGCTTAACCAAAGCTAAGCCCCCGCCATTTTTTTTTTTTTCAGCAGGAGCGCCGTCAACGCTGCTGCCACTATGGAAATTATGCTTCGTAAAAGGAAAGGTGACCAAATCTGCGGCTCAATTCCATGCATAAGCGAGAAAAAATGAGATGGTTTCGGGTTCGCCGCACGAGCTTTTACGTAGTAGCAGTGACTCGGAAATGCCTCAGCGGTCACAGATCACTGCTGGCCATGCAGCAAGCAATATCCTGCTGCAGAGAAATTGCATAGCAACAAAAAATTGAAACATTGTTTCCTTATATGCTCGCAAACTTTAAGACATCGAAAATGGATTCTATAAAGGAGTATTTTCCGCGTTTTACTTTTCTCCCAAGCAGTATTGCAAGCAAGTTAAAGGGCTTGCTTGTAAGCCGTGTATTGGGTCTTTTCAATAATACGTAGAAGTGTTAACTTTCGTAGCGGTGCGCACAAGTATTCCTCGCACTATCAAGAGATATGCATAATGAGCCGCACAGCCTGTACCAGCATCAAACGCATTGGGCTCTGTACTTTTTTTAGCTGTCTTCATTGACTATATAAAAATATATAATTATTTTATGCGTGACTTAAATAAATAAACTATATAAATATAAGTTCCCACATATATTCAAGTCTAGGAGAGACCGCTGCTGCGGTCACTGAGTTCATCATAGCGAATCTGTGCAACGAGTCGCCATTAATGAAAGTCTTGATGCACTGCCGTCCAGCAAAGAGCGAATCGACCATTTCCTCATAAGCTTTAAAGCTAGATGAACTTCCTAGCTTTAAGCCCGAGGATGAAACACTGAAAACTGCGATGAATGAGGTTCAGTCGTCTCTAGATATTCTTTTCAAAAACTACGACTTGCTTCTGGCTCCATCTGCGGACGATGTCGGTGACGCCTTGGCCACACAGGTGTTGACACTGCAGCTCACGTTACTTCACAGGGCTAAACTATCTACAATCTCACTTGAATGAGTGGTTTGTTTGTACAACCCATTCATGGTTGCGGATAATTTCTACCACCTGCGGTTTTTTTTAACGTACACTGACATCGAACAGTGCATGGGTCTTCAGCATTCCGCCTCCATCGAAATGCGACCCCCCGTTGCCGGGATCGGGCCCGAGACTTTCGGGTCAGCAGCCGAGCGCCATAACCACTGAGCCACCGGTGCGGCGACTAGCTTCAATGACTATGACTATTGCAGCAGGTTGACCAATTTTTAGATAAATGTCCTCGCCACTTGATGGAAGTCTAGCAGGGCATGGGTCAACAGCTTGAAATCCACTCCTTCGCATGCGATAACATGGTAGCAGTGTATATGCTTGCACCCTTTAGGCACTGCTCCACTTCTGTGATTTTAAGAGGTCAGCACCCAAGATGACTGGCTACCTGCCCGACCGAAGCTCCGAACCGTGACTCAAAGCGTTGTATACTCTAAGTTTTCTTTGGCTGAAAACCTATCAATGGATAAAGATAGAGAGAGCTCTTAGCACACTGCGCCCAAGGAAAAACCCTACAAATTCCCGCGGGTAAAGAACAGCAACATTTACCTGCGTAAGACGGAAGGTGTTCCATCCATATCGTGTAAGCTACCTGTCAATGCTTACTAAGTAGATTTAGGCTATTTGAGCGCATTAGTGTTCAGGAGCTCGAGCAGCAGACAATCTGGCATCGCCGTCGGCGTCGTTGACCATGAGCGAAAAATCCACGAAAAATCCCCAGAGAAGCAACATAGGTGGTGGGCGAACCACCTAGGTCACGTGTCCTTGTGACGTCATCACAACCTGCCAATCGGATTGTGAGCAAACTGCGCACCGGGGCAGGTGGCAGTTAATCCCGTGAGGAGAGGGTGTACGAAATGTCTTCTTGATGTCCTTCTTTCTTTTTTTTTCCACGCCCTGGGTTCGAGGTTGTACCCAACCTTCAAGGCTAAGGCTAGGGCGAGTTTCGGAACATGACCGCCCTAACTTCTTTATTTGTGGAACCCTTGAAATGAGGCGCAAAAGCATTGGACCTCAGTCTTGGTAGCGGCTTCATCCTTAGCACTGTCGTGACCGTACTTCTGGCCACGTGGGCCCGATCAAGCAGCTACAGTGAACAGTCGACAAGGCCGACGACCTCGCGACGGCGGTGGTGCAGTGGGGTGCTTGGAATGCCCCCCTCCGAGCCTAAGCGGATTAGTGCAGCGGAGTGCAGGTGACCGTGGCAGCAGCGACGAAGGCAGGAGATGCGCAGGAGGTATTGTCAGCGCAACCACAGCGGAAGCAGAGGCGACGTGGCGGCGCCAGTCACGCTGGCTGTTAATTGAAGACTTCTGTGTCCCCGACTCGTGTTCTGGACATCCGGCGGGGAAGCAAGTTCATTCACCCGCTGGAAGACTGCGGGAGATTCCTTTCCAGCCGGGCTGGATTAGTCAGCATCTCCTCCTTCCCATCGACCCAGCTGCGAGAGAGTGGAACAGCCCTGCCGTGGGTGGTAACACCAGCGTCTACTTCGGTCCATCCGATTGGACAGTGCTCTTCGAACTTTATTCCCCAGCCAGGGATCTGGGGAATCCGAACACTATTAAGGCGGAAGCCTTTAATGTCTCATCGTTGTAAGCAGCAGTTGTCGACAGAAAATGTCACGCTTTTCAGTTGGTGGAAACGGTCGTGATGTCACAGTGCGCGAATTTCAAACGGGGCCAATTGCACTTTGGCTTGTAACCATACAACCAATTGAAGGGATCGTATAGTGATGCTCCAAGTAAGTGGGACTGAGCTTAGTTAATTGCTTAATTACCCAATTAGCCTAATTAGCTTTACTTGTCAGGCCATATAAATAAATAAAAGCGATTAAGAAATTGGTCGAGCTCAGGAATCGAACCCCGGACTTCGGCGTGAGAGACGAGCACGCTATCCACTCCTCCATGCCAGCTCAATGGTTTGGAATCAACAAAGGCGCGTCTAGTGAATACACGGTGTCTTCACTCACTCTCATCCTCCTCCATTCCCTTCCGGCGAGGTTTAGGTGTCCACCGACAAATGAGAGACAGATACATTTCCTTTCCTCAAAAACCAATTTACTGACGAGCAAGGCGTAGAACCGAATGGGCGATGGCGTTCTATGGACTCCTTGGCAGCGTTGCAAGACACTGTCACGTTCCACTCTTAGGGGCGAAGCTTAACATCTTAACCACACATCAGTGACCACACTTTAGGTCAAAAAAGTGCCCCCCTGAATTTTGACGGGTGTCCACCGAGATATGTGAGTCAGTTACTGCGTAATTTCCTTTCCTCAGATACAATTTTCATTTTCTTCATTACGGCTCCTCTTTATCTATCTTCTTTCACTCCCACCTCCCTTCCTCTACGGTGCGGTTCAGGTGTCCACCGAGATGACAGGGAATTACTGCGCCATTTCCTTTCCCCACAAAGCGTTGCGTTCAAAGGGCAAGGCATCGCGCCGAACGGGTGGTGGCGTTCCGTGGACTTCCTGGCAGCGCTACAACGCGCTGTCGCGTTCCACTCATAAAGGCGAAGCTTAAGCGGCATTAATTAGCAGTTAATTAGCATTCAGGCATTAATCAGTAATTAACAATTAATTAGTGATTTGCCATCACTTAGTAATTAGTACTCAAATATATGTGACGCCTCCAGTGCCACAGAAACAGCGAAGGTGGTGCGGAAAACGCTTCCGCCTCTACCCACTGTAGACAGTCAAAGTGCCCCCTGAATTTTTTAACTCGGCTGTGAGTGTGGCCGAGAGAAGCCTGCTAGCTCCAGTCGACTACGGTTGACGAAGACGTTCCCTTCCACTGAGAGTCATTCTCAGGCCCGCTTTGTAAATAATGTAAATAAGTGTATAAAGTTTTTCGTTACCTTCCTCCTAACCCAGTCTCCCATCCTCCTCGTCCAATCACCGGTCTCCGGCCATGCTACCCGGGTCGCAACAGCACGTAACGTTCACAGCACCTCGGATTTAACTAATACGTTTAGTCGATATGTAAGGTACTGGAAAGTTGTTTCCCTGAGTGAGATTGCTTTTCATTAAGTTACAGTTCGCTCAAATCGTTTCTGTGACTTTGCGTATGTAACGAATTTTTCACTCTTGTGAATTCTGTAAATATGTTTCTTCATCATCTGCATCATCTGTCGTCACCTCCTTCGTCACCGAATCACCATATTTGGAGAGGTCTGAACCCCTCTGAAAAAAGGGAGTGAACCATCTTAAATTTACTCCCTTCCAATTTTTTGCTAGTCTCGTTTCTAGTTTTATGCGAAGCATATTAACGTAGGTTTCGGACCTTCGCGCGACGCCCGGCGGTGGCCACCATTGACCTTCAAGTGACCTTCAAGTAGGTCACGTGACATGACGTCACGTGATGACGTCACACCGGCTGCAGATGGGGCCTCATATCGCGCCGTCGGACGTCGCCCGGCGGAGGCCTCCACGCTTCGGTTCGCGCCGTCGCGCGCGACGCGGCGGCGGCGCCACCATCGCTGCATCACGTGATATGTGACATCACGCCAGGGATGAGGCGGCGCGCGCCCGCCGTCGCGTCAGTCTCTGTGCCCGCAACCGCGCCAGCGTCTTTGCGCCGGGCGTGTATGCGGTCAAGATGCCTCCAAACGCTAAGGACATGCTTCGCATCCACTGGGCTTAACCTTGATAAGCCTCCAATTTTTTTTGTGTTCCGAGTCTCTTTTATTCCGAAAATGTCCCACTTTTTTAGACATATTCCTATTACCACTGGCGGTTGTTTTACTGTTATTCAGGTAAGCATTAGAAGCTTATGGAAACTCGGGGACCAGTTGTGCTTTGTTGTGAATATATTAAAGGACTCCATCAACGCTTTTGTTTGACCGAGATAATGATTTGACAAAACAAGCTGCCGCAGTTTCCAATATCAGGATATAATAAGTTTCTCTTTACCCGTGTCTCTTGACAGGGTGGTGAAATAGCGCTATTTGTTAAAGCCTGCATTCAAAATAGACTTTTTGTCATAGCTTTGACTTCTCTTCATCGGCCGCTGACGCAAAGTAGAACATATTTCATCGAAAAGCTGAGCCAAGCTAAATTTCCACAACGTAATATTTTGTATGATCGCTGACGTTAATATTGACCTTCTCAAACCAAAAAACAGTTGTTGAATATTTAAACACTCTAGCCGACGCTGGCATTGAAGCCACAATCAATCTTTTGCGCATGTTGAATTTTTTTTACAACCTTTAGTACCGTCATACTCTGGCCACGTAAACATCAGCCTTGAACAGCATGAATCAACTTTTTTATTGTACAAAAAATGTCAGACCCTTTCTTCCTTGTTTCATGTTGTTTTTTTTTCCTCAAGCAGGGACTATCGTAATAAGAGATGATGAACTTGACAAAATCAAAGTTGTTTGATGGTACTGGTTTGACTCTGCAGTGGAAAACTACCGCTGGGATCTGTTCTTAACTCATACTTCCGAAAGTTCTCTTTACGACTCGTTTGTTGAAGCCTTCACGCAGTTGTTAGTCCTGCAAAAAAAAACAATATTATGAAACAAAATAAGGTTGGCTGTCCATAAATAAATAACGCCTATCTCTAGGCGAATGCATAGACGGAACTGGCAAGGGCTCGGTGTAGGCGCTCAACTAAAAATTTTATATTGAGAGCACTTAACAGGATAGCCTGTAATAGAACAAACGCATTGCTGCAACCAAAAAATTGGAGGACACAACTAGGCTCCGCCTTAAGGGTATGACGCGGTACCTTAATGGGTTAATGCCCATATTTGCGGAATTTCTCAATCTCTACCTAACATACGCAGATCCCTGGGAGTCCTCCTACCACTCCTGGCGCTGTGGTGCAGCGGTTATAAGCGATGCGCCACTGCTCTGCGTTGGCAGGCGCTGTCACCGGTGGTGCTTATGCCACCTAGGTTGCTCTTCCCTGGCTACCTCCTGCGTCCAAATTTAACTGCCACCTGCACGGTGCGCAGTTTGCTCACAATCCGGTGAGCAGGTTGCGATCGCGCCACAAGGTTATGACTCAGGTAGCCCACCTGGCTCCTAGGTTGCTTCTGTGCGGATTTTTCACGGATTTTTCGCTCATGGTCGACGAAGCCGACGCCGTATTTTCTGCGGCACGAGCACCACAGGAGTAAACAGGGGTAAATACTATATATCCAGACAGAGTTTCTTGAAACGATGAAATATCCGGTGATGTCGCGGGATGTTGTTAATCGCATACGAGGCTGTGCACCTAGGAACGCATCGGAAACCATTTCATGCAACTTTGATGCGTTATCTCCTCCTTAGCTCAACCTCGTCTGCAGTGGTAAAACCGCGGGGGAGGGTTACCGCACGCGGAGGGATGAGAGGCGCCGGAAGAGCTCTTTTTTCGTTAAAAGGAGGCTGAAAAATTAAAATTGGTTTTGAGGAGAGGAAATGGCGCAGTGATTGATTGATTGATTTATTTATTGATTGATTGATTGATTGATTGATTGATTGATTGATTGATTGATTGATTGATTGATTGATTGATTGATTGATTGATTGATTGATTGATTGATTGATTGATTGATTGATTGATTGATTGATTGATTGATTGATTGAAACCATATTTATTTGCTGGATATTCTTAGAACATGTGGGTGGGCCGCCTAGTCCTGTAGTCCACTGGCTGTTGCTGCTGCGCTGGCCCTCCCCACCAGCCAGTGCTGACGGTCAGG
This sequence comes from Amblyomma mixtum, assembly GCF_055824585.1. Lineage (NCBI taxonomy): Eukaryota > Metazoa > Arthropoda > Arachnida > Ixodida > Ixodidae > Amblyomma > Amblyomma mixtum. Next base: position 34,413,467 of record NC_143016.1, on the reverse strand, counting down.
ATCATCGCTGAGCAGAATAGCCTCCCACAAGGTTGTAGGGGAAAACAATGGGGGAAAACAGCAACAGGGAGGGAGGGAAACTTTTTACACAAAAACGAAAAAGAAGAACCAAAGACCAAAGGCAAATTCATATAACAAATATATGCAGAAATGCATTGAAAAGAAAGGTAAGGAAGGAAAGAAAAAAAGTATAGAACAACCGTAACAGCTGCCTCGCGTATCTCGGTGGACTCCCGAACCGCGCCGCGAGGGAAGGGATAAAGGAGGGAGTGAAACAGGAATGGAAGGAAGAGGTGCCGTAGTGGAGGGCTCCGGAATAATTTGACCACCTGGGGACCTTTAACGTGCACTTGCATTGCAGAGCACACGGGCGCTTTTGCGTTTCGCCTCCATCGAAACGCGTCATCATCCAGATTTAGGAGCCGAGGTAATGACGTGGTTGGTTATCACTTTGCATAAGAATGAAGTAAGAAGTCAAAGTTGAAAATTATTCTAGCATTTCGATCTTATCTTCCCCTGCGCTTTTTTTTAGAAAAACATTTCCTTGGTGCTGAATAGTTTACGTGAAGCTCATGACGTGTTTCCTGTAATTAGTTCGTACCCATCAAGGGTCGCGGTACGCATGAAATGCTTGAAGAATTTGCCGGTCCGTAAATGGTATTCCTGACGAAACAATTTGTTGCGTGTTATTTTTGCATGTACTCAGTACACTTGATTCCGTAAATCATCTTGTATTGTCTGATCAACTTTACAAAAGTGGCTCCTGAGAACCCCTTCTGTCTCTGCTTGCTAGCTATCTTCCTAACCGTTCTCAGATCGTTGTACTATAGGTAAATACCGGGTGTTTCATCGAACACCTTAAGAATTTTCAGAAATGGGCCTTTTGGGGTAAAACTATGGCTTTTGCGGCATAGTATTACTGGTGTTGGCGGACACGAGAACATCGGTGAATCGTCTTAAGTAGTAACTATTTTTTAATAATTAACTTTTTAACTAGTAGCGTTAGGCGCCTAGTTGCAATTACAGATTTGTTGCCAGTCGTTAGTAATAGCCATATCAGTTTTTAGAATTTCTAAAACGCGATTACCCTCGTTGCTGTGGCTCAATGACATCGTGCTTCATCGTTCGAAAAATACATACGCTTTCGAAAGCATGCAGGCAAAGCAACCCCTCCAATGCAAGTAACTAGTCGAAAAAGCCAAATTTTAAGGCGGAAGCCTTGCCTTTAATGCCTCATCGTCGTAAGCAGTTGTCGACAGAAATGTCACGCTTTTCAATTGGTCGAAACGGTCGTGACGTCACGGTGCGCGAGTTTCAAACGGGGCCAATTGTACTTTGGCTAGTAATTATGCAACCAATTTAAGAGATCGTATAGTGATGCTCCAGGTAAGTGGGTCTGAGTTTAGTTAATTGCTTAATTACCGAACTAGCCTAATTAATCCTTCTAGTCAGGCCAGATAAGTAAATAAAACCGAGTAGGAAATTGGTCATGTTCGGGAATCGAACCCCGGTCACCGGAGTGCGAGACGAGCATGCTAACCACTCCCCTATGCCAGCTCGATGGTTTGGAATGAACAAAGGCGCGTCTAGTCAATAAGGTGTCTTTGTTCACTCCCATCTTCCTTCCTTCCCGTTATGGCGAGGTTCAGGTGTCCACCCAGATATGCGGGACAGATGTAATTCCTTTCCTCAAAAATCAATTTACCGACGAGCAAAGCGTACAACCGAACGGGCGATGGCGTTCTATGGACTCCCTGGTGGTGGTGGTGAAAACATTTATTTAATCATAGGGAGAGGTGTTGGGGGTCGTGACCTGAAGGGTCACGCCCTTACAACCACTAGGTGGGATGCCTAGTCAGGCACACCATTGGTGTTTGCCGCAGCCCGGGCGCGCTGCGTTAAGCCCCTTTGGGCCTCGAGGGTGCAGCGACCGGACAGGGTCGCCTCCCAGACCTCTCGGGTGGGGTTCGGGATAGGAGGTAGGGATGGGTTCTGCTGGCAGGCCCACACCATGTGGTAGTTGTCAGACACCTCCCCACAGTGTGAGCACCGCCCGTCGAATTTAGGATCGAAATGCTGTAGAATTGCCGGGCACAACATCGTGTTGGTGAGCAGGCGCAGGATTACCGGTCGTTGACCTTCCCCAGCCCTTTGCACGGGGTGGGAAGAGTTTGGTGCGTGGATTTGTAATAATCGCATATTTCCTTAAATGTGTAAATCGGATTGAAATCGAAGTCCTGGACGGCGTCGGGTCCCGTGGGAAATGCCCGGAGAGAGAGCGCGCGGGCGGCGGCGTCGGCTGCCTCATTTCCGTGGATGCCTTGGTGACCTGGAGCCCAAACGATAGATCGGTGCGCGGGATCCGAGTCTCGGCTACAATTTTGGTAAATGTGATAAGCTAGGGGAGTTACCCACCCTTGCGTGACGTTTCGATAAGCCCCTCGCGAGTTGGTGATTATGTATTAGGAGGAGGTGCCAGAGGCTGCCAAAGCGATGCCAACCTCTTCTGCGTGAATTGCTGACTGGGCCTTGAAAGTAAGGGCGTCTACTGTTTTACCCTCGTGGACGACCGCGGCCGTGTACCATCCCCTGGGGTCCGGACCGGACGCGTCCACGTAGAAGACTCCTGGTTTGCTGCCAAAATGGCGGTCCAAGGCTTCCGCCCGCGCCAGGCGCCTGCCATTATGATCCTCTTTGGACATATTGGTGGGGAGAGGCCGCACGTGGAGGGCGCGACTCCAGTGTACGGGAAGGCGGCATCTCTCCTCTGTGAATTGAGTGTGCTGGATGTGAAGTCGGGCTAAAACGCGGCGACCCGACCCTATCTTTGTAAGACGAGTGTATTGGTTGTTGAGGTGGGCCTCCCGAAGCTCCCTAAAAGTGTTCACCATCCCCAGTGCCATAAGGCGGCTGGTAGAGGTAGAAACCGGGAGGTCCAGCGCTCGTTTCATGATTTTGCGGAGGATGGCCTCGAGGGCATCCTCCTCCTGTTTCCGCAGGTGGAGGTAGGAAGACGAATGCAAGATTCGACTGGTCATGAATGCGTTCGCCAGCCGCAAGGCGTCTTTGCATCGTAACCCACCGCGCTTGTTGGAAACCCGGCGGACCATGCGGCCCACCTGGTCCCCCACCTGCCGGAGCTTGGCGAATGTTGTGTCGCAGCGTCGCTGGTTGTGTATGAAGAGTCCAAGGACTCTGATTTCCTTGTATTCGGGAATGGGACCGCTTTGCAACGAGAGATTGATTTGGGTCGAGCATGTACGCGAGGGACGTAAATGCACGAATTCCGATTTCTGCGGGGAGCATTGCAGACCACAGTCTCGAGCATACCGGTCCACTATGCTGGCGGCCGTTTGCAGGCTGGTCTCCATATCCCCCAGGCGTCCTTGCGTAGCCCAGATGGTGATGTCGTCGGCGTACAGCGCGTGCTGGACCCCTTCGACCGCACCCAGCAGGGCGGGTAGGCGCATCATGGCAATGTTGAATAGCAGAGGGGACAGCAACGCGCCTTGTGGAGTCCCCCTCGTGCCGAGCAGGAAAGGTCCGTGCTCTTCGTCCTGTATTCGGATGTAGGATAGTCTGTCCGTGAGAAATTGTTTAACGTAATTGAAGGTATTGGTGCCGCAGTGAGTTTGACTCAAATGTGTGAGTATGACCTCGTGAGTTACGTTATCGAACGCTCCTTTCAGGTCGAGCGCAAGGACAATTTTATCGTTTTTGGGGTGTGTAATGGGGTTCAAGACTTCGCGGTCGAGTTGGAGCAGGACATCGTGTGCGGATCTATGTGGGCGAAATCCGAACATGGTGTCCTGGCAGCGTTGCAAGACGCTGTCGCGTTTTGATTGAAAACATCTTTATTTATTCAGTATTCTCAGAACATGTGGGTGGGCCGCCTAGTCCGGTAGTCCATTGGCTGCTGCTGCTGCGCTGGCCCTCCCCACCAGCCAGTGCTGACGGTCAGGATCATCGCTGAGCAGAATAGCCTCCCACTGCTCCTCCGAGGGGTTGGGAATGTGGTCAACTAAGGGATTAAATTGGTTTCACTCTTAGAGGCGAAGCCTAACATCTTACCAACGCATCAGTGACACAAGCAGCAACACCGCGCTTAAGGCTTTCGCCTCACCACACTTTAGGTCAACAAAGTGCCCCCCTGAATTTTTGTCGAGCCATAGCGCCAAGGGTAATCGAAGTTTTGAAATTCCAAAAACTGATATGACTATTACTAACGACAGGCTACAAATATCTAATTGCAACTAGGCGCTTAACTCTACTTGTTAGAAATTAATTATTAAAAGTTAGTTAGCCAGCTTACTACTTAAGACGGTTCACTGGCTTTCCGGTGTCCGCCAACACTGGTAATACTATGCCGCAAAAGCCATGTTTTTACTCCAAAAAGCCTATTTTTGACAATTTTTGAAAGTGTTCGCTGGAACTCCCGGTATAAAACTAATACGCAATAACTAGGATCAGGTGTTCCGCAAGGATCTATTTTGTTTATTCTATATGTCAATTATTTGAGTTATTCCTGTAAAAACTTCCGTGTATTCCAGAACACAGACGATACTCTCTGAGTAGCTGGCGGACTGTAAGACATCATTATCATATATGCAACACGATTCCTAACTAGTAACGGAATGACTCAGCGGTAACTTAATCACAGTTAACAATAAAAAGACACAATTACTATATTTCAAACTATTATTTAAAGCCAATTCCACATTATGTACCGATCTTCCTCCACAAACAAAACTGTGCACATTGTAAATGATCTCCTGTTATGCTTGTGTCGACGGTCAAATACTTGGGAGTGTTTTTAGAGATGCCAGTCATGGAATAGCCATTTTTCTTTCGTTTGTTCTCTGCTCCGGAACGCCGCGCGTTTGCTGCATTCTATTAAAACTATTTGCCCTTTGCCGTATGTATTTTCGTAAGCAAATTATGTGCGCCGCAGCCTACAGTGTGTTACTTTATGGTATATTTTTGTTTTACTTTTCCCAGCCTTTTGGACAAAGAAGGTCAACGATATGTTAAAATTTACCCTTAAATCGGTTATGCATGTTACTTAAGAGAACAGTGTTTCGCAATTTTTGCATATGCCTGGCATTTTAACACTTGTTTGCAGAAACTGATTTATTTAAAATACATCTCGACAAAAGATTTTTTACACCATGTCATCCTGTTAGAGATCTTTGTTCCTGTGATCACTTTGTACTGCCTAGTATACACTACATATGCCCAGTGTCTTTGCAGATTTTATTTACCACTTGTTCTGGACTAAAAAACCTGAAGAATTATGTTCGTTTCATATTACAATTGAAAAGAAATGATTTGTTAAAGTGCGCTTTCAATTTTCGTATTCTGATGCCATGTATTGCGTTTTTTTTTTTTATGAGGTCGAATTTTTCGTGTTGTTCCTGTTAGTTTCGGTTTTGAAATAGTATTGAAGTAAGAATTTCTGATGGGCTAGTTGGTGCGTGACATTTATTGAAAATCTGTGTGCTAAATAAAAGTTCACAGTGTAAGGTGGGGTTTATTTGGAGAAACTTCAGAACCAGAGCAAGGCCAACGGCAGTCCGAGATCAGCCAGCAATAAGAGATGGCCATGCGGCTCGCGCGTATACACCCGTCTTCTTCTTAACAAAGGCCCCCGGGCAGAACCCTCCTACGTCTTAAGGGGCGGACGAGACAGGGGGGTCGTAGTATATGTCTTGAGGCGCTGAATATGGAAAATCTCGCGGCCGTGGCATCGGAGATCGGAGACGACATTAGGGGCTCAGCAAGCAGATCCACAGCAGTAGGCGCACCCACATTACCTGGGGTGGTATTCTCCCGGTGTCGCCTTTTGCGACATGTCGCATTCGCTCTTCGCTGATTGGCTTGAGCCGCGGTGACGACGGCGTGACGACACGGATCCGCCTTTCTGCTACGTCATCGTGACGTCGCCCCAATTTACTACGCTTAGTCGAACAACGGAATGCGCTGAAGCGATTCGCGTGGGCGACGGGCTACGAAATTAGAGAGATTTAGTATTGCGGGCTTTGCGTAATTGCGTGCATAGCGGAATAGCGGGTCCATAGTGACCATGCGCAGAACGCTAATGGGGAAATAGCGTTAGCGCACGAACGCAATCGGCAGTTGCGGCTTTTGCGCCCTTAGCGTGAAAACATGGCGGCGTCCTTCTAAGCGAGAGCCGCCCGCTTCAGCCAATTCAGCAGTCCTTTCGATTCCGGTCGACATGTTTACCGGCAACTACTGGTGTAGTTGCTTTTCGCTATGACTTACCTTGCTTCGACGATAAAGTTTAAGCTGCAATTCAGCCTAGTTTTTGAGATACGCTCTCGATTCCGGAGCGCGCAAGCCTAATGGGACTTCCAGCTATACTGCTACCGTCTGCAACTGCCCGAAACGCAGCCGAAACCTAGCACAACCGTCCGGAACGAAACAAAAATAGATTTGGAGCTTTTTCGCGGTGTTTTATAGACTGTAATGAAGTAAAGCGAGTTTATATTAAATTTGCAAGTATTTTTTGAACATTAGACGTCATGTGATGGCAAATATTCTTGCTATCAAAGATACAAAACTGCTGCTGCTAGTGAATCAGCAGTGGTAAATTGTCGCTTCTCGAAGTGAATGAAAACACCGCCGACGAAAGTGCCGGCGGCGTTTTGCGTTTCTTCGAGCAACTGTACGCACTTTTTTAGGCCCCGCCCTAATGCGACATGTCGCAAAAGGCGACACCGGGAGAATACCACCCCTGGAAGCAGCTAAGAGAAGAATAAACTTTATACTGGCTTGAAAAACATGCTACTATACCACGCTCAAACCAGCCCCCATACGAAGCCTTCAGTCCGAGGACCCCATCCGCCGGGAGCTGCTCACCAGTCTAGAGAATCAAGAAACTTTCATACAACTTAAAAAAAAAAATTACCAAAGGCCGCAGGTTTCTACAGACACGATGTGAACGTCGGTTAAGTCATTCGACGTGAAACGCTGCCTTTGTTCTGTTGCGTCCTTTTTCGTCTTCACAAACTCTACCCCGAGAAGATGAGCACCATATCGGGGCAAAGCGTGTGCCCAAAACCGGAGATCGAACCCCGCACCTCCCGTTTGCGCAGTGTATGCTCAAACCACTAGGCCAACTCTGCAGTAACTATTTCGAAGAAAAAAAGCGCCGGAAATGCACCTGTACATCCTGTATTTTGTTTTAAGGCTCAGTTCAAGATCTGCTGATAGTCATCGCTTCTTTTTTTTTTTTTCATTCTCTTTTATTTGCCCGTTCACTTATCACCGCATGAACCTACGGGTTACCGCAGGCACTGTGAATCTCATCGCGCACATAAAACCTCAGTTTAGCACATAACATATGCGAACCAAATGCTAATGACGAAGTAATATTCTCAGAAATTTTTCTGATTTTAAGAAGTTTTTGCTCTAGCTAAGGAAGTGTTTTCGCCCAAGGTTCGACGCCGTTGCGAATTTTCGCAAGAACAAAATTAAACCGGCTTCCACTGGTTTTTCAGTTCTTCAGGGAAAAAAGATGATGACACTGCAAGCCTTAGAGTTCAAAATACTTGTAAATTCAGCTCCGAGTCATCGCGTTCCGCACTTGCCAAGCGCCGCTCAAGAAAGGTTACAGCCCATAGATTTCAACGCTTTCACCAGATGGACTGTTAAATAAGCTATCGATACTGCTAAAGCCGGCAGGCAAAAATTGTTGTGTCACATGTTCCAAAATAACCTTTTCGCTTCCATGAAACTCTAGCCCTCTTAGTTCTTTATTTAGAGACGTAAATCTCAACGCTCGGCTACTACACATCGAATCGAGGAATGCATGTGCGCACAGTATGGCGGCATTTCGAAAGGGCATCATCATTAAAAAGAACGTTCTGAACGCGTCTTTCAGTACGAAAGCACTCATATGCTCACCAACACCAACATGAATCTTGACTCGATCTTTGTTGGGCCATTCTCTAGGAACAGCGACGCTTTGCCTAAGTTAAAAAGAAATCAAATAAATATCCACCACTGGGAGTCGAACCGGCGGCTGCAGGTCGCTGCGCAAGGATACTAGGCTATCGCCACAGTTTTTTTTTTTCTTAATTGCATGGAAATAGTGCCGAAAAAGGAACATCCTACTGTGCTCATTCCACAAAACACCAGGCTGTGTTATACGGACCCGCCATATCCCAGCACGTCCCCACCTCCCCAGACATGAAACGTTTGGGAGGCACACTCATGCATCTAGATGGGGGACATATTCAGGAAAACTTTGCGCAGATTAACATATACACGCACATATACACGAGCGCAAACTTGCAACTGTATTCTCAGGAACGATAACTGAGTTTGGTTAGTTTGTGCCTTGCACTGTTACTGTGGTGTATAAGGTTCCACTCAGCTGTGGGTCTGTGTACATAGGCCAGACAGGGCGCTGTCTAAATGACAGGCTCAGAGAGCACGCCAATTCCCTGGGCTCAAATGGCGGCTCGAGCCTGTCATTGCATTGCCTTAAATGCAAACACTACATTGACAGGAATAAGAAGAAGAAACAGCAGTGCCGTCCTCTCCTCCGTCCTACGGTGGTTATCGGTAGAGCTTCCGATAGGCTGCCCCAGGAAATTGTGGGCGCCCTCAAGATATCTACTACAGATGGCTATGTGAGTAAGGCATCGGTAGCCCTTCTCAAAAAAGAACTTGATTTTCTTCGCGATAGATAACTCGCTTTTGTTGTTCCTGGTTTCTGAGTTCCGGTATGGCTTTCCTTGTGCCTATCATTGATGCAATATCTGCTGTGCCCATGTACTCGCCGTTTTTTTCCCACACGTGTTGCACTCGATATCGTACGCTTGCGCCCTTTCTGCTTCGGTGTGTAGTTTCTGAGAATACAGTGGCAAGTTTGCGCTCGTGTGTGTGTGCGTGTTTCTCCCTTCCGTCTTGCGTTAATCTGCGCGGAGTTTTCCTGAATATGTCGCTTCACCAACCGGCCCAACGTTCTGCTCTACTAGATAGGGGAACCAGCTGGGCGGCTCTTCCAGGGCATCTCCACGCACCAAAGCGTACTGCTTACGGAACAAATATTTCGATGACCGCGGTTGTTCGGAGTGGCGGTCCATCATGCGGTTCTTCCAGAGACTAAAGAGCCCCATCGACATAAATAGGTCACATGCAGTGGCGGTCCAAAGAAGGGGGAGGTGACCCCTTTCCCAAAGCCTTTGAACAACTTCCCGAACGTCCGTTTTCGACCTCTCATAGGGCGAGATGTGATTTTTGACGTAGAACTGGAAAGATTTTTCGTCACTGATGTATCAAGTAGTCCCCTACTTTGTACGTTCACCGTGTTAGCGGCTGTCTTATTTCACTCAATTCTACGTTCTACAGGTTGGTAGTTGTACGAGTACAATTTGTAGTGACTGTCGAAGTATCTTGGTCCTGCCGTGATCCTGCCATACCCCCACCGTTGTCTTGCCTCGGCGCCGGCGCGGCGACGATGACGGCGGCGATGCCATTCACATGCGGTTGCGGTGGCCAGCAACATCGTCGAGGCGGCAAGGAGCCACCCATTCATGTCTTTATCCCACCCTGGGACACTCTATCTCACCCTGTCTCGTCCTTTCATATGGCATGTGCGAAAATATAGCAGCGTCACCTTTTGAAAGTACATTGAGTACGGGCGTATTTGTAGCATTGTTGGCATTTACCTTAATCGTTTTGTGTTCACCGTGTTAAATATGACACCGCGGATGGGTTTACGAATTTTTATAAACCAAACAACACCTTGAATACGATCCATGGCCTAACAGAAGGCTTGATTTCTATACTATCTCGGTTTCTGTAGCGTGTGCCGAAATCTCAGCACAAGGACGTTTTTACGTCTTGTCTCTATCGGAATGCAGCTGCCGCAGCTGGGATCAAGAACTTGCGACGTTGGGCTTTAGCAGCAGAAAGTCAGAACCACAAAATACTTTTCGGTGCATCCTGATACAGTCCAGCGCCGCTACTACAGAGCTCATGTTATGGAGACAGCACAGACCAGACAACATGTTTCAAAGACGACGGAAGAAACGTTCGAGTTTGGTTGGCACCGCGTATAACCTCTAACCGCAGGAAGCGAGCGGAAAATGCCTCCATTTATCACTTTGTTTCACATGCAGACTCGGCTTTTTTTCAATGAGCAAACTTTCTGGCTCTTTAGTGTCGCAAACATGGGCAACTGCTTGCAGCAAACAGTGCCCATGCTTACATATTGCAGCACAGTTAAATGTTAATACAACCCACCGCGGCCGGTCAGTGGCTTTAGCAATCGCCTGGTCATCCTTAGGCCGTATTTCGATGAAGGCGAATTACAGAAACGCCCGAGCGTTGTTCGGTGTCAGCGCACATTAAAAAACACGTGGTCTAAATCGATCAGGAGCCATACTGTGTCCCTCGTGGTCTATCTGTCGTTCCGGTACATTAAACCCGACAATTTACAATTTAATTTACAAAGCTAGGTTAATGAATGCGCAGTATTCTTCCTCAACGTCATGACATGCACATATTGATCCGGCGTTTTTTTATTATTACCGCCTTGTCGAACTGGCCAGCAACTACTACATTTCAACGCGGCTGCGTGCAGCCTTTTCTTTTTTTCCTTTGATGGACGATACATAGTATTTGTACAGGATAAAAACACATCGTGCGTTATCTGAGCTGTCGTCTCGCCAGATAGAGTGCTTTACTGCAATTTGTACTTGCAAGAAGACCGAACAAAACACATGAGGATGGCTAGCTCCTTCGTCTATCCTTCATCGCCATATTCTTCCAAGAATGAGGGATCATTTCCCCCCACCCCCCCCCCCCCCCCCAAAAAAAAAAAAAAAACTGTCGTTTCTATCGGCCAGCACTAAAGCGGTCACCTTCATATTGACGCGCACTGCACAACCAATATTTGCGCAAACACACTGGCAAATGCTGCTTCAGCCATCAGTACTTGCGAAGGTCAAAAAGGGATACCAAAGGAAATTCATGATTAAAATGCGCGTGCCCAAGAGATTTTTTCCAACTGTATTGTGCATTCCAGTATTTCTCCTCATTCCGCTTCCAGAGGACTTGCAACAGAATATTCAATAACTTATTATCACTCATGAGAAGTTCACTGACTCACCTTTGGAAAAGGACTCAGGGGTTTTTAAACCTAATCTTCTAGAGCTCACGTCAATGCATGCCGGAATGCATGCACGTCAGGGCATATCACAGTGGATTCCAAAAGTCGATGTCCTTAGCGCAGAGTGGGGAATGGCCAATACCATTTCGCAGCAGGCTTTGTAGCATGCGAAAAGTCAGTTTGGAAGAGCTTTTTTATATTTTGTAGCAAGGGCCCGATGTCCAGAAATAAGGCAATGGCTCATGAACTACAAAATATGCAAAACAGGAAATTCAAAATGATAGCTAGAAACTGGCAAAGAGATAAAAATGCGATAAAAAAGATAACCAGCTCCACACGCCGGTAACACTACATTTACCGCAGCGAAAAGCTATTCTAGAGAGCTCACAAAGCGATGGGCTTCAATAGATCTTCACAACACGAGTGCGTGCTCTCCTCATAGCCGCGAAGCGGAGGTCGTGGGGGGAGAGGGGGGGGGGGGTGCAGCTCCTTCGCCATGACCACGGTGTAAGAATTCTTACACCGTGGCCATGACTGACGGGGGCTGTCGGATCAGCCGTAGTCAGCAGCCAAGATCATGCGTGCTCGCCAGCGTGAGAAAGAAGCGTCGGCAACGCCTAAATCCAGCCGTACGGATGCGGCCAAAGTATTGCGGAGCACGCTTCGGCGTTTGAAAATTTCTCAAACGTTCCGTGGAGAAGATATTATGGTTTCTCGGATGTGCTTACATTAAAGGGTCAGTCTACTCACTGAGATGAGTGTATAAATAATGGCATATTCTGGTAGTTGGCACCTATAACATCAATAACTAGGGAATTGCTCCCGGTTTAGGCAGGAATTTATATTTTATTTCGGCGTTAAAAGTCGCGTAAAAATGCATGGTTAAAGTCGCGTAAAAATGCACCCCAAACGTTCATTTTGTTCAAGAAGGTGGTAGTCTTTTTTTGTAGAAGCATAAGTGAATATACTACGTACCATTTGTATGCCCCAATGTCAGAGAAACGCACGTTTTGTTCTAGTGAACTGTAGAAAGCGTACCGCTCGCTTTTTCTGTAAATCACAGGAATATTTATAGTTACACGTACGCAAAACGCAGGCACATTCCCACTTTTAGTTCAGCGTATGCTAGCAGAGACGCAAAAATAAACTCAGCGTATAGTGGCGCCATCTGGTTGTCAGGACAGGAACCATTGATGTAAACAAACCAACTCTTCACTTAAGCCTAGGAGCGACAGAATCGTCACTCTAATTATTAAAATAAAGCAAATTTATCTCTTATATGTTTTCTTATAGGCGAGATGAGACGAAGCGAAAGACCGGCGCCCCATTTATGGCCAGTTAACGCACCGAAAAAAGGCAGCAACAACGAGAATTAAGTCCGAAGCGAGAGGTCCGGCTTCGACGGGCGCCGCCATGTTTGTCGCCGCGCAGCTGAACTTATAGCTGAAATCCAGATGGTTGCCAGATGAGACTACCATCTCATACAGATGGGTTCTAACATCAATAAATCCTATTTTAAAATGTTCTACCGCACTTCTTGGCACCACAGCTGGCTAAACGGTAATTTGAGTAAAGAGCTATCGGTTGCCGCAAAGAAAATATGGTCGATAAAATTCAGTAGACTGACCCTTTAAGTACCACATAAAATACCTCCGAACTTTTGTTAGGTAAAGCGTGACAAAAGTTATGTTGCCGAAGCGGGTTCCGTACGTTATATTATGGCCGGGATCGTACGTCAGGAGGAACTTGAATCTATTATGCCTCGCGGTCAAAGTGAACATCGTTGCCAGATGAGCACAGCATGTGTTCGGAAGAGAGGAGCAAAAGGACCGGCCAACCCTCTGGCCGTGTCCTGACTATTGACTTGAAAAGGCCGCCGCCTGCTGAGTGCGTGCTAACGGATGAACAGCGTACTCGCAAAGTTTAACAGCAGAGGAAACGCCGCCGCAGGTTTAATTTTTCGCTTGTTTCTTCAAGCAAGTACCGTACTCAATCGGAAGTAACGCGTTTATTTTTTGTTTTTGTTTTTTACCGAAAATAGCAATTAAGTCACCCCTCACGATATCATCGAATATTACGCGGACACAAAAGCACGCTGTGCCTAATTTACTCGCATATTGGCTAATTCGTCATGCTGGTCGGCCCCCAACTTCGGGAAACGAAAAAAAAAACAGTTAAAATGTTGCATTAGTCGACCAATGGAAGCTCCGAGCCACAAATACTGATTAACACATATCGGAGCCCCGGCCCAGCAGTCAAATTCCTCGCCGGAGAAAGTGCACTTGCATACCGAGCGCGTATTCGTCTGCCGAGTATGGCCGATCCTACCGTCCAAGGATCTTCGTATTCTCCTTTTCTACTCTCCCCCGTCGATTATCCTTCGCGGCTGCTCTACGCCTGTAGGGAAGAGTACAATCTGAGTGGCGCCCCCTCAGGCATCCTACGTGGTCTAGGGTGCCTCGATGCGCGCGCCGGCGGACTGGGCGCATTGAGGCACCCTATCGTGGTCATCAGGCTGCCTGTCAGGCATCGACGTGCCAATCAGCGTGTCATGCGTGGCGCTGCACATCGTGGAGCTGCTGCAGGGGCTGGTTTTAAAAGCAGCCACAGAGAGTGGGTGCAGCGGCGTTGGCATCGCTACGGAAGGCTGTGGCGGCTTGTTCTAATCATGTATGTATTTTAGCTGCAAATCTTAAAGGGCACCTGCCCAGGGTCAGGACATTCTTTTTTAAAACAAGCCCACTGCATAGATGCGGCATCGAAGATAACCTCTGCAAAATACTAGAGCCATGCGCGCCCCGAAAAGCTGCAAAAATTCAAATCAAAGCCCGCTCGTTCTTCCCTTCCCCAAGCAAACGACCTCGCCCTCTACTCTGGCTCGTTTGACGTCATACGGGACACTTTCGCTAAAGACATTCCATTGGTGCGTCGCAACGCATCCCGCAGCGCCTTCCGTTCTGGCACATGCCTACAAACCCGCATGAAGGAGAAAAAAAACTGAGGAGGGAGCGTTCGGCGACAGCCTTGAACCCTAGTCATAAAAAGTAAAAAAATAGTAAAACTGAGAGAGTTGGTTCCCCCCGCCGTGATCACGTCACAAGATAGCCCTCTGCGTGCGCGGTCCCTTCTCAGTTTTTTTTCCGCCATGCAAGTCCCCCAAAACAAGGTTTTAGTAATTGTGCGCAGTGGCCGCCCGCGCGCACTTATTTTCGGACAATGCTTGGACATTAGCGCGCGAGCGGCGCGAACTTGATTACTTTTGTATTTTGTAAATAGTGTACAAAGCTCTCCCCTGTCCTTTCTCGCTGTCGCTCCCCTCTATACTTCTCCTCACTATCCTCTCCCTTCCTTTTCGTTTCCGCCGGCTGCAGCTCGGGTGCTTAAGATATTAGATAGCAATTGCCGCGGCCGGCAACACTCTTTTGCTTCACTTTTTTATTTATTTATTTATTTATTTATTTATTTATTTATTTATTTATTTATTTATTTATTTATTTATTAAATAAACCACTACCACCACCACCACCAGTTACTTGTGCGTATGCTGTGTCGTGTGTAGTAGAGCCCTTCGCTCGCACGCTCGACCGCTCCGCACACACACCGCTTATCGTTCGTGCATCTTGCCTACGCCTTGACTCTGTTGAACGACATGAGCTTAGGAGCGGAGAAAAGATACAAACACACAGAATACATAAACACACACCGAGAAAAGCAAACGGGCGGTTGCCGGGTCCGTGCTTCGCAGTGTGTTTCGAACAAAACCGACTCCTGCCCCTCCTGTCGTAAAACGATTGGGAGGCCTAAAAAAATGAAAAGGTGGCTCGCTAACTGGGGTTGACAAACAGATGTATGAAAGGATGCGCTCGCTAACAAGTTTAGGTGGTCGAGCCGATCGCGCCTCTCGATCGTTCAGTGTTTCAGTGTGCGGAGAAAATGCAGCGACGCTGTTTCGTCGTTGGATGTGCACGCAGCGACTGGAGTCGAACCACGATCCCGCACAGATTTCCAGAAGATTATGAGTTGTGTCGTGTCTGGCCTCAAAGTATCGGCCTTCCTGACACTCTCAGTTTTACTATTTTTTTACTTTTTATGACTAGGGTTCAAGGCTGTCGCCGAACGCTCCCTCCTCAGTTTTTTTTTTTTTCCTTCATGCGGGTTTGTAGGCATGTGCCAGAACGGAAGGCGCTGCGGGAAGCGTTGCGACGCACCAATAGAATGTTTTTCGCGAAAGTGTGCCGTATGACGTCAAACGAGCCAGAGTAGAGGGCGAGGTCGTTTGCTTGTGGAAGGGAAGAACGAGCGAGCTTTGATTTGAATTTTACCGATTTTCGGGGCGCGCATGGCTCTAGTATTTTGCAGAGGTTATCTTCGATGCCTCATCTATGCAGTGGGCTTGTTTTTAAAAAAGAATGTCCTCACCCTGGGCAGGTGCCCTTTAAACACTCCGGGGCAGGTACTGAAACTGTTCGGCGGAAATATGAAATCAGAGCACAAAGGCAGTTATAAGTTTTACTATATTGGTTTGCGATTCAATCATATTTATTAGGGAATATGGGAGAGTGGAATAAAAGCATGGTAAATATTCCTTAGAAGCCATTTTTCAAAACTACCAAGTAGCAATAGCTTTCAAGTCGTAGCTCTACTTTTGCCAGGATAAGGTGTCATCGTTGCGACGACATTATAAAAATTTTTCTCTGTCCTCGGCATCCTGCCGCTACGATTGTTTTAAGAAGCAAAAAGTGAACTCTATTCACAAATGCACGGCGCCGCAGGTGATGCCAAAATATTTCCTGGCCGCCGAGTTATCGGCTTGGCCTCTGTTTCGCAACTGCTGCGATTAGGAGATTCAGGTGTCGTGGTCTGCTTAGCAGAGGGTTGGATGCTCAATCCACGGCCGTGGCGGTCTCAATTTGGTAAAGACTGAATGGAAAAACGCTCGTGTACTGACACCTGGGCACATATTTATCTGGAAGCCTGCACTGCAACACGCCTGCATTACGGCATGCTCCAAGCCCCAGGCTCTGCTTTGGTTGGTGAACTCCATCAACCTATTAATGCCAATGATGTTTGAATGAGGTAGGATGCCATGGGGTTTCCGCAACTTCGCACACTGCTTCGGCGAGAATACCGGGCGGTCAAGAGACTTTAATGGAGAAGTGCATTCTTGGCCTACGCCGAGGCAGCTGCTGCGACGGCAATAACGACGCGTCTCTAATCGGGAGAAGAAAGGCGGCGGGGAAAGCTCGAAGAATGCAAAGCCGAGGCGCAAGTCGGCGATTTCGCCCACCAGGCCATGCATGCCCTTTTGCATGAAGTGAGCTCGGGTTGTTTGCGTCAAAGATCAATCAATGAGGGAATGTTGTGTTCGTGGGTGTTCTGCCCACATTAGAAAAGGGCAGTGACTATTTCACTTTGCTCAGGAGAGCGCGCACAGAAAAAAGTGGGAATCCCAGGGCAAGCGAGGCGGCTGGAAGCAAGGTGTGCGAAACGCTTGCTTTCCAAAACAATTTTTGATAGGGGCGGAGATATAGCGCAGAACTTTAGTTTGGATCCTCATAATTACCGAAATTAGCAGCCGTCAAAGGCGACTTCTTTCACTTCTCACTTCACTTCAAGGACGAAAAGCTGTCTGGATGGCAGTATTTGGCAATATCCAACTGCTGTTCGAAATAAGTAATCCTGATTGTGGGAAAAGTAATCGAAATGTAGAGTATCCGGGTCAGCAGATTTCACTGGAATATGCTACGCTTGTTTTGAGAATGCAACGACTGTTCACAAGGCGCCGTTTCTCGGCAGGTTAGCTGCGAAAGATGGTATACGTTGCAGTAACTAACTCCAACTCGCTGTTTAAACAATCTCTGACACCACCCTGTCTTGGCAGAGCACCAAATTTGCGGAGTTCCACGCGGTAACGGCAGTTTTCACTTCGAAACGGCCCGCCGCCGCATTGCGCTCAGTGCAGCCCATGGTGCAGCCGAACTGGAGAGTGGGATCCAACATGTCGCCGTCGAGAGCGATGTATTCACCCTGATAGCGGCGCTGGCATGGGCGTCCGGAAGGGGGGGCAAGGGGGGGCGGTTGCCCCCCCTTGGAATTACGGATATTATTTATGCACTAGTAGAAAACAACTATATAGCTGCCGCCTCCCCCATAACCGGCCATCGGGTGCACCCCCCTGGAAAAAGTTCTGCGGACGCCCTTGGGCGCTGGTTACATAGAGCCATGGAGTTTTTCTTCCTCCATGCATAGAGCTACTATACCAACTCGCTATCAAGACATCCTAAACAGCGTGGCTACGGCGGGCGATTACATTGATTGATTAAGTGAAATCGAGAAAGCGCGAAGAATTAGACAGAAACTAATCGCCTGCAGTTCTCAACTTGTGGTCCGCTGCCATCCTATAGTTCGGTCATGGCACTGCAGAGGGTAGATTTGACGTCATGCCCACCAGCTCGTAGGCACGCGAGCGCCGTGTAGCCCGGCGGTCACTGACAAAGCGTCAAAAATACAGCCATCCGCTCAAAAATAACCGGAAGGATGACTGTATATTTGGGTAACCCTATCTTACGATTGAAAATCTGGTGTTTCCTCAATATTCCATGCTTTTATTCAGTATCCCTTTAAATTATTATTCGTTGTGGAGGTCTATTCGAATGCTATTCTGGAGTCGAGGTTTCGCTCCACGGCAATGTCCGCAAGAATGCTGTATTGGTTTTGGGAGAGCTGAGGATATTGAAGCGCGTACATAGACGTTTTCCTCGAGCTTCAAACGAAAATCGCATTCACTCTGCTGAGTTAAATATTTCAAGTGATTCTGCTTATCGTAAAATTTGCATTGAAGTGGGCGCCTTCTACTTATCACAGTGGCTTTTGGTATGAAATTGAAAATTGATTTGAGGAAAAGAGATGGTGCAGTATATGTCTCGCATCTCGGTGTGCACCTTGAGTTGGAGGGAATGAGAGAAGATATGTGATATTTGCCGTGTTCACCAGGTTTTGATCGGCCTGCAATGGGAAATTTCAAATCAGCTTGGACATTACGCTTCACGACTTTGTCCAAGGTCTATAGCGACGTTTAATCGCTTTCTAGAACCGTTGTTGAAAAGGCACTTGTTGAAGCTCGCGAAATTGAAAATAAAGAAAGAACTGCGCCTCGTGCACACACGAGTCCGGTGCTGCTTGAAAAGCTGTGCTTGGCAGCACCTGTTTTGTCTTTATTGCGCGGATAAATGCTCGGCACATATATACGGGCGACTGGCATCTCAAAACGCCCCCCCCCCCCCCCCCCCCCCTTTCCGTGTTTAACCTACGATTACATGCACACGAATATCGCTTCTAAACTTCTCATGCTGAACACGACAGAATGCGAACGAGGTGCACGCGGTGTTGATTCTTGCACTGTTAGCCGCGTGAAAGAAAATGAACCACACCGATTAAGAGACAGCGCCGTGTGCTGTGCGACGTCAGTGCGCGCTAAAGATCCCCAGGTGGTCGAAATTATTCCGGAGACCTCCACAACGGCACCTCTTTCTTTCTTTCTTTCTTTCTTTCTTTCTTCTTTCACTCCCTCTTTTACCCTTTCCCTTACGTGCCGGTTCGGGTGTCCACCGAGATACGTGAGACAGTTCGCCATTTCCTCTCCTCAAGGAGGAAGAGAAAACTTTTATTACCCAACAAATGCATTCCCCCCCCCCCCCCCCCCCTCGGCACCAGGCCGAGGATATTCTAGCCACCATACCGAGGAGGCAGGAGGCACCGCTTTAGTTTCTGGCCGGGAGGTCTTGTGTCCCGGCAGCCTCTTCAGCCAGTCCGACGAGGCGGAGCTGGAGCTCAGGGTCCAAACTACGCAGCAAGGTCTCCCACGATTCTTCAGAGTTGATATGTAGCGCCCTCCCAGGAGAATTTGGGCATTCCCAGATTATATGGTCGACGGACCCTTTCAACCCGCAGTGTGAACACTCGTCTGATCTCATCTGCGGGAACATACGGTTCGCCGGGATTAGGTGTGGGAACGTGTATGTTTGGAGTCGTCTCCACGCGACTGCTTGCATATTATTTAACGACGGGTTTGGTGGGGGTACCAGCCTACGGCCCAACTGTAATGTTGAGTAATTTCCCCATATTTTATCACGCGTTCACCGCTCCCTTGCCCGAAGGGGTCCTACTAGCCCGGTGGTATAAATCTCGAACTTGCTCGTGAGCCGCCTCGTGCTGGGGACGGCGGCATGCGCCGGTGTACAGACCAACGTAATTTTTCTCGCACTTTGTCGCTGGTGGAGAATCTTCGCAGCCGCGGACGAGATTCTGCAAGTACTAAAATTTTGGATGGGTGTTTTACTGTCGCTTGTGATGAAATTTGCTTCCGTGCCAACGCAAGCCAACGCTACTATGTCCTAGAGGCAGCCGTAACGGCATTTCCGCGGCCACCTACTACCGCGGCTACCGCTCGTCCGTCGTGGCCACCCGCGGCGTCCACATACGCTACCTGCTCTACAGGGCATCTCTCTAATGCGGAGACCAATTGCCTCCGCTCTCTTCTCATCTTATTATGCTCGGGGTGCATATTCTTAGGTAAAGGGGGGATGGTCCTCCTGATTCCCTCCTTAATTTCTGCCTTCGGGGTGGGCCCCTGTCCGGATTGACTCCTACATTAGCAATGGTAGTCCTGCCCGTTTTTGTGGCGCACAATCTATCAATCTGAGATGCGCGCACCGCTTCCGTCAGTTCCACCCACGTGCTGTGCATCCCGAGCGACAGACATCACTCCGTGGATGAGCACGTGGGCAGGCCCAGCGCGCGCTTGACGCATCTACGTACTAATCTGTCAATTTTCATCTTTTCCGCCCACTTTAAGTCGAGATAAGGCGTAGAGTAGCCAACTCTGCTGAATATGAAAGCTTGTACCAGCCTCATTAAATTCTTTTTTTTTAATCCCCCTCTTTGCTCACAACCTGGCTTAAAAGGTTCAGTGTCTGCATCGCGTGGCTCTCCAATCGCTTTAGAGCCTCGCCGTTGTGGACGCGTGAGACTTGAGAACTAGGCGAGAATTCGTACCTGCTCTACTTTTCAGACTTCTGCTCCAGCTACCTGAATTCGAATTTACAACAGTACCCTGGTTTACCCATATAACGCAATTCAGCCGCGCATAGACTGAATTTTAGCCTCTTGATGCGTTCCAACTGCCCGGGGAGCGCGCACATGGCTACGTTAAAGAGTAAGGGGGACAACACCGCGCCCTAGGGGCCGTCCCTGCTGCCCAGCACAATAGTGGAAGATTCAATACACTGGAACTTTACGCAGGCCGTCCTGCCGGAAAGGAAATTTCGCACAACCAATTTTAGAGCGCAGCTCTTTGGCGTCCGTTCCTGGGTTTCGCGTCGTCGTCGGCCTCGTAACCAGCTCCGCCCCCAATTTCATGCTTTTCAATTGGTCGAAATGCTCGTGACGTCACAGTGCGCGAATTTCAAATGGGGCCAATTGTACTTTGGCTAGTAACCATGCAACCAATCAAAGGGATCGTATAGTGATGCTGCAACTAAGTTGGACTGAGTTTAGTTAATTGCTTAATTAATCAATTAGCCTAATTAATATAGAGTAGAATGAAGAGGTCAGAAGAAAAGAAAAGAAAGACGCGCGCCGCAGCGACAACAGCGTCCGCGGAAGGAGACGCTGCTGAAAAAAAAACAGATAAGTACGAAGCCGCGTTCCCTCCACCACCACGCACTTCCCCACTCAGTAAGACGTTGCTCGTTTCATATACGTTGTGTCGAACATCCTAGACAGTTCCAACAAATGACAGGTTAATGACAGAACACGATGGATAGAAATGCAATAATATAAATATGAAATAGCCTAATTAACCTTTCTAGTTAGACCGCATAAATCAATAAAACCGAGAACGAAATTGGTCGAGTTGGGGAATCGAACCAGGGTCTCCGGAGTGCGATACGAGCACGCTAGCCACTCCGTAATGCCAGCTGAATGGTTTGGAATGAACAAAGGCGCGTCTAGTGTTGGGTTTGGGATGCCCCCCCCCCCTCCTGCCTAAGGGGATTAAGGCAGCGAACTTCGAGGACCGTGGGAACATGGCGGTAGCGGCGAAGCTCAAAGAGGGGTGCTGTAGGACCTGTGATGCCTCCCCTCCTGCCTAAGGGGATTAAGGCAGCGACCTTCCGTGACCGTGGGACCATGGTCGCAGCGGCGAAAGTCAAAGACCGCCGAAGGCCGAAGATGCAGCGTTCCGTGGCCGAGTCGACCCTCGGGTCAACGAACAGAGTGGTGGTGTGCTGAGTGAAAGACAGCAGTGTTTAATTGCTGAGCCTCTACCCTCTCCCATCAACCGAGCTGCGGGATATCGGGACAGCCAGCACCGCCCAGCCGTGGGTGGTACCTCCGGAGTCCACGTCTGCTCATGCTATTGGACGTCATCCTTCCAACTATATTCCCCAGACAGGGATCTGGGGAATCCGTGTGTTATTTAACGAGGTGTTGTTTTGGGGACAGCAGAGCACTCCTGTTGACTCCTGAAGACGTTCTCTTTCACTGAGAATACCTCTCAGTTGCTCTCTTATGTAAATAATGTAAATATTCGTGTATAAAGTTCTTCCTTCCTTGTTTTCTCCTCGTAACCCCGTCTCCCGCCTTCCTCGTCCCTTCTCCGGCCCGACCACGCTCACCCGATCCCAATAACTGGTTGCCAGCGGTGAGATGGAAGCTACGTCCGAAGAATTGCTCGAGATGCCCAAGTCAACTCACCGGCTCCAACGGACCCCGGCAGCTACGTGATTGACTGCATCAGCTACGCTTCCGAAGACCGAGAGATGGACGCGTCAGGTCACCGGCTCCAACGGACCCCGGCAGCTACGGGACTGACGGCGTCAGCTGTATCTCGGCAGGGTGAGTGCCCGATGTTTGCCATTTGTTTCGCCAGACCGCACTAGCACAGGCAGATGTTAGTAGTGGGATTTTGGATTTCTGGGAAATGATAATTTTGGCAATTTTGTGTTTTGTTCACCTCAAGCTAAGGCTTGTGTTTTAGTGGGGATTAGCGGCACGAGGTGCGTTCCGCGATGGAGAAGTTCAAGGTAGAGGACCTCCTTGAAATTTTGGAAGAACTGGGGATATCAGTAGACCCCACTAAAACGAGAGAGGCGATTTTGGATGTTATGCGGGCGGAGGAGGTGACAGTCGAGGAGGCAGACGAGACGTGGGAGACGATTGTAGAGCGAAAATCGGAGCGAGAGACGCGAAGGCTTCTCCAGGAAAGAGATAAGCGAGAGGAACAGGAAAAGCGAGAGCTCCAAGAGGAGCAAGAAAGAGAGTGGCAGGAGCAGCGTCGTAAGAGACGCGCTGAGCTCGAAGCACTACGTGAGCGAGAGCAGCAGGAGCTCATGCGTAAGGTTCAGCTTCTCAGATGGCGAAGGGCCCGAGATCGTCTGAGGAGTTACCGAAGAGGCGAGAGCTTCAAGACGTTCCTCGAAAATTTTGAGCAGGTATGCACAGAAGAGGAGCTCGACCAGGGCGAATGGTCTATGATGTTGGTGGCCATCCTCCCTGGTGACGTTGGCGGCGTATTAGCGCGCCTGTCCGACGAGGAAGTAGGCCACTACGAGATAGCAAAGAGTGCCCTCTTTCGCTTCTTCGGCATAAAGGTAGAAGTCGACTCCAAAGATCGAAGTGATGGCAGCGGGCAGCGCTCCCATCAGTGCGTCAGCGACCAGCCAACGAACCCCGGTTGGTCCGCTGCGCACGAAAGAGTCGCTGAGGAGAGCAGTGACATGGCTGGTTCTAGCCCTGAGACAGTTGCCGCTATGGCAAATGAGGCGGAGGTTCGGCGGAAGAAATACGGTACTGAGCTTGTATGCCGCCGCACTGAAAGACAGCTTTCCGGGAAAGAGCGCCACGGAGAGTTACCAGATATCAACGTTGAAGCGCCAAGTAAGAGCGCAGCGTTAGATATAAAGAGCGATGCCAGTCAGATTGTCGCTGGAGTCCGGAAGGTTGATGACGCCGCCCCAAAACGCCAAATTCAGGACAGAGAGCTGTTGTGCTCAGAGGAAACAGCAGAGGTCACGGGAGCGAGCGATTGTGCAGGTGAGCCGTCGCCTGGCACTGTGAGAGAGGCACAAGTGGCTTTGCTGCGAGAGAAAGATGGCGAAACCGATCAGCCTCTGAAAATTGATGGCTCGACTAAGGCGAGGGCCGGCAGCTTAGCACCTGTTGGCCACGCGAGAACTGTTGACAGGCAGCGAAAGTCAACAGGCGAGGTTTCCGGAAGACGGCTACGCGTGAAGGCAGCTAATCCGTCTGCGAGAAGGCAAAAAGCGCGAGTCAAGCTTCTGCATTGGAGGACTCCGCGTAATTCCTCGAAATTGCCACCGCGGCGCGCAAAAGTTCGCAAGCGTTGCAGAAAAACCCATGCGACTGATAATGCGCCCTCTAGATGTAAATCACCTGCTCCATCGAGAGACCGCAGAGGGGTTTACAAGGCATGTGACGCGGGCGGCGTGCTAGGGAGAAGGGTGCAAGGACGCCGCACAAAAGAGCGCCACAGAGGACCCGCGGGTCGGAGGGGGACGGAGCATGCAGGGAACCAAGAGAAGGGGAAGCGCCGCTCTAGCACAGGCGGAACTAATCAGCCCCACATGTTTTTGGAAACCTTAACTGGTAGCCCTGCCGTCCGACCGCGACCCCGCAGGGCGCGTCTGAAGAATAGGGACCAGTGGATTCCTTGAATCAGATGACCGTGTCTAGGCGCAATCCCGGGGGCTAAGTGCTCCATGTATTTACTGTTTGCTTTTTCATTTAGTCAACTGTAAAAAGAAAAATGAAAGCAAACCAACTTTTGAGCTTTTGTACCTGAGTGAATTTTGCATTTTTTTGTTACTTTCATTGTAATGTAACTTTGACGACGCTTGTATTTTACGTAACCTTTGTGTAGCGCAGTTCAGTGTAGCGCGAACGATTTCCTTTGTAAGCTGTAATCTCACCCGCGCTATTATCTATGTTTTGTTCTTTCACGGTATCACTTCGTTGAGGTTTGATGCGAATTGCCGTGCAGCAGGCATTTGTATATAAGTTTAGCTGCGCTGCGAGTTGTGAGAGTGCCCGCTGAGGCACGAAGGTACAGCGAAGTAGCTAATGGGCGAATGTGGCGCAGTCCCTCGCGTGGGTGCTACGAGATTACTTCGAGTTTTAGCCTTGTCGGGTTTGTTTTGTGGCTTGACACGCAAACTTTACTTGAGCTGACTGTTGCGTGTTAGAGTGCCCGCTGACATAGAAGCACGAACGAGGCCACTTTCGGCCATCATAGCTTAGGTAGCTGGCATGAGCTCCCAGAGAGGCTACCTTTTCAGCCGAATTTAGCTTTGCAGTAGGGTTATCTGCAGCATTTGTTACACGCTAGTGTCCGCTGACGCAGAGGCGCGAGCGAAGCCGCTCTTGGACATTTTAGCGTAGCTCGTGTGAGCTCTTAGAGGTACTACTTTGTGTAGCCGTATGAAGTTGTGCAGTATGCCACTTCTGCAAGTTTGTTGTGCAAGTTTCGCACATTTATGTCGTGTCTGCTGCCATGCAGAACGAAAGGAAGAAGACATGGGAAATTGTCGTACTTAAGAATAGCAAGTAGCTTGGGGCAAAATTAAAGCCTCTGTCTTCACTCTCGGTTGATTCCTCCCTGCCCGGGTGACATCGAGAATCGTTTCAATTTGTCCGACCGATTCTAAACCCATTCTAATTTTCCCTCTGTTTCTTGAAGTCATGCATTATGACAACACTTTGAAGAGGTCCAACACCTGAACCGTGCATCGGCTACGCACTTCGTGTTCGTTCAGGAAAATTGTTTCATTTAAGATTTTACTTAAGAGGGATGGCTAGGCATAAGCAGTTTTGATTTGGTTTTGGTCTGGCGGGGCGAGTGGGCTACAGACGGCACTTGCTTTTGTTGTGTGCGGCTTGGCGTTTGTGGTTCCGTTTGGCTCGCCTTCCAGAGAAATTCCGAGAGCTGGACATCAACGGCCGATGAAGAGAGGCCTGGAGAAGAGTTGAACGAGAGCCCCCTCTTGCACGTCCTGTCAGCCGAGCTGCGTAGGAGCGGCTCATCTTCCGGACGCATTGTCTGGTGGCGGGGGTGCTGTTGGGTTTGGGATGCCCCCCCCCCCCCCCTCCTGCCTAAGGGGATTAAGGCAGCGAACTTCGAGGACCGTGGGAACATGGCGGTAGCGGCGAAGCTCAAAGAGGGGTGCTGTAGGACCTGTGATGCCTCCCCTCCTGCCTAAGGGGATAAGGGGATTAAGGCAGCGACCTTCCGTGACCGTGGGACCATGGTCGCAGCGGCGAAAGTCAAAGACCGCCGAAGCCCGAAGATGCAGCGTTCCGTGGTCGAGTCGACCCTCGGGTCAACGAACAGAGTGGTGGTGTGCTGAGTGAAAGACAGCAGTGTTTAATTGCTGAGCCTCTACCCTCTCCCATCAACCGAGCTGCGGGATATCGGGACAGCCAGCACCGCCCAGCCGTGGGTGGTACCTCCGGAGTCCACGTCTGCTCATGCTATTGGACGTCATCCTTCCAACTATATTCCCCAGACAGGGATCTGGGGAATCCGTGTGTTATTTAACGAGGTGTTGTTTTGGGGACAGCAGAGCACTCCTGTTGACTCCTGAAGACGTTCTCTTTCACTGAGAATACCTCTCAGTTGCTCTCTTATGTAAATAATGTAAATATTCGTGTATAAAGTTCTTCCTTCCTTGTTTTCTCCTCGTAACCCCGTCTCCCGCCTTCCTCGTCCCTTCTCCGGCCCGACCACGCTCACCCGATCCTAATACTAGCTAATACGGCGTCTTCGTTCACTCCCATCTTCCCCCTTTCCCTTACGGCGAGGTGCAGGTGTCCACCCACATATGCGAGAGAGATACATTTCCTTTCCTCAAAAAATAAATTTACAGTCCAGCAAGGCGTACAGCCGAATTGGCGATGGCGTTCTGTGGACTCCCTGGCAGCGTTGCAAGACGGTGTCGCGTTCCACTCTTACAGGCGAAGCTTAACATGTTAACCACACATCAGTAACACACGCAGACAGCCAATGGACGCGTCATTCGCTGGCAGCACTTGATTCATCATTCACAACCACATTCTTAACGTACGCTCCCTTGCCGCACATGCCAAGGACGTACACCACGATCACATTCTGCGCCATTCCTCTGTACTTTGCTTTGCTGAAACCTGGATGGATCCTGAAGAGCCTCTCGAAATCATACATTTCCTATACTGCTGTGGTGCTCGCAGAGACCACAACAGAGCGGCGGGAGTCGCTATCTACTTGCGCACAGGTCTCTCTGCAATACCAGTCGAAATGTTTGGCACGTCACATGAAGTTGGCGAACTGTGCGCCGCAAAGTTGCCCAACGGCTTGCTGGTAGTAGCTGCCTACTTCGCCCCTACCGCACTCACGAAAGACGTCGTGCACTTCCTGCAACTCGCATTAACCGTCCATCGATCCACACCGATGTTAGTAGTGGGGGACTTTAATGTTGACATAAAGAGAAACAGCAATTTCCTAACACTTATGCGGGAGAACATCCCGTTCCTCTCGCTCGTAACGCGTCCCACGGCTGTGACAACCTCGCGAGGCACTTGTATAGATCTCGTCTTTGAGAATCAAGCATTGGTGTACCAAGTCGAACATATATCAGTCTATTTCTCCGACCACAAAGCTTCCTTCATGACTGTCAAGAACTGTTAGTGGAGTCTTTGTTAAAGGAATACGTGTGAAAAATAAAAAAAAATTATGTGATAGCGCATACATGTGTTGCTCGATTTCTTTGCCTCAATCTATCCAAAAGGTTAAACAGCTTATTTGCTGCGCTCAAATTTCGCATTAGGAAGTAACGTAATCGTCGGTAATTTTTTGGTTTCGCAGCCGCTGCCAATCGCTTTCTCCCCTATCTGACCGCAATAAACGTAGACACGTAGAGAATTATGTTCCGACATGCAAGAGTCGCACACCGTATGCGTACGGTCCCGCCTTTTGCCCGCAGAACGAGAGTCAATGCGAATGCCTGCGCCGCCGCATCTCCGTGTTGTCATAACCCGAAGCTTGTGTACAGGGTGTTATATTCAAGTGACGTCACAGGCGCTATTTTACTGTCCAGCGCGCAGCTTCTGCGGCGTAGGCTAGAGCAGGTGGCGAGAAGTCGATTAGTCATGCACGCGGCCTTCCGACGTGCTCCACGTAGAACAAAAACTAGCAGCGATTTAAATATGTTACATCGAATGGTCGTGCGATAGATCTTGCTAGTCTATCACGCGAATGTCGTTAAACTACAAGCTATGGATTCCATTAGAATTTCAAGGCTTCTCAACCAAAGGAAGGTCAAACCAAAGGAATGACCAAGGTCAAATTAGGCTGGACATGGTTTGATCCACATCGGCCAGATTTCGAGGGGTGGGTGAGCCAAATTTTGGAATGACCCGGGTCAAATTTGCAGATTACCATCGTGATGTCCATAGTCAAATTAATCTGGATATCGATTTGGTCAAAATCGATCATCAAACTTGGAGACTACCTTCGTGTGGAGCATATTCAAGTTAGCCTGAACATCGATTTTGGTCCAAATCGATGAAAGTCAAACTTCGGGTGTGAGGTGTGCCAAATTTGGGGATGGGATGGGCAACATTTTGGAAATGACCTGGGCCTAATTTGGAGACACCATCGCGTTGGCCATTGTCAAAGTATGCTTCTTCAGCATTTGACAAGGCTGTTGCTATGAGATTGCCAAGTCCGAAGTACATTTGAAGGTCATACGAACATACAGACACACTCGATTTTTGCATTGAGTAGAGCTATCGCTCTAAAATGATGTCAGTGAATACTGATGCTGAGAAGGATGTCAAAACGCCTCCTCTCCAAGCTGTTGCAAATTGGTACCGCTGCCACTCCCACCACACTAGAGCGGGGTGCACACAACAACCCAGTGAGCAATGTGGTGATGCCCAGGGAGCCCAAGAGGCCGGGATATAAGGGAGTGGTCTGTTCGATCTGGCTGCATTTGCTGCACCAGTTCAAGAGGTACAGAATTTTCACATTCGTTTTGCCAATGCAGCGCGCGCCCGCTCCACTTTCATAACCGTTTTGCATAAGTCCCGCCTAATGCCGCATGAGTTTTTGCTAGCTTGCACTTGCCTAGGTGGATATGCAGTGGTAATTCAGTAATATGGCAGCGCCCAAGTCTAAATGAAATGGCCGCAATTCATGAAAGCAAGAGGTCGATATTCGCTCATGGAGTCAGAAATGTAAACCTGACTGCTAGCCAAGCACTGTGGGCAGCACGTATATTCTTAAATCATGTATGTGCAATGCATGCAATGACTTTTTTCAGTAAAACGGCGAATTCCTGGTGTTGGTTTATTGCAACATTTCATTGCGACTCGCTGCAATTCTCCATGTGGTTCGGGATTTTGGCGGCCACTGTTGTGGGTGGCATATAACTGGCTGCAATTCGGTCACTACGCCAAGGCAAGCAGATGACCAGGCCTGCACTAAACCATTCGTTTGGAAGCAGCCAGTGCAAAACTGCACTTCAGTTGCCTAAACTGGAGCTGCACACTCGGACTACTATCGCAGAACTCTGAACTAGTACTGCAAGTGCAGCCAAATCAAACAGGCCTAGGAGTAACAGGGCCAGCATTTCATTAAGAACTATCACTGTAAAAACTGTAACCAATCCACCATAATTTCAAACCCTAATCAACAAAACGGAATGGTTTGCTCCTAAACAATGCAGTAACTTAGCACTTTCTCAGTGCAGACACTTAGTCACTTCGATCAACAAAATAAATTTTGACTGCAAGAAACTTGTAAGCAATCATAGAACTGCGTCTATAACGTGCTCTTCCTTTATAATGATGCTCCTTATGTGTAGTGTAATACCCACACACTTGCATTGTTATAGGATTCCTAGGCTCACACAGAAAAAAAAAGAAAAACCTGTTATGCTCTGCCTTGAAGAAGTGGACGACTTTTGTGAAGCCATTCAAGTGCAAGAGACTGACCTCAAAGTGAAAATGGACATGCACATTCTCCCTTCTGGTTGCATTGTCCACAATTCTTGCTATCTTTACTGTAAGCTCAGGACAATAGCTCATTCTTACGCAATAGAAAGAAAAATCTACTTTTATTGGCACCCCATCGCATGGTTGACTGGTTTCTCTGACACCAGTTTAATAAGTGGCTTCTCAGTTGCACATACCGTGTTCTGCAACTTTATTGGCACACGTTTGAAAAATTCTCCCGCCACAACCGTTGGCTCGTTTGTGGTGAAACCGCGCACAAAGCTTCCTTATTGTTGTCCGTTTTAAGGCATAGTAAGTATAAAAGTGGTACTTACTAGGTTTGGTCACGCGAGATGCGAAACAAGAAGCACCCGTGTTGAGATCGAGCCGCCGTCATCGAATTTCTGCCGAAAGATACTTGTGGCGTCATCTGGCATCGCTGAAGGAAAGCGCCGCGAAAGCAGACGGCAGAAATACGACGAGACAATGGAGAACATATCTTTTATTGGTAAATCACCGTCAAGTCATTTAATTTGTTTACGATAGTTCTCAAAATGCGTTGGCCGAAAAATATTTCACGCGCTTAAGCAGACGACATGGCCCGAACGACGCATTCAAAGCAAGCCGCCGCGCTCGTTGCAGCACTCGCCTCGGCGCTTCCGTCGCGGCGCTTTCCTTCAGCGATGCCAGATGGCGCCACAAGTATCTTTCGGCAGAAATTCGATGACGGCGGCTCGATCTCAACACGGGTGCTTCTTGTTTCGCATCTCGCGTGACCAAACCTAGCAAGTACCACTTTTATACTTACTATGCCTTAAAACGGACAACAATAAGGAAGCTTTGTGCGCGGTTTCACCACAAACGAGCCAACGGTTGTGGCGGGAGAATTTTTCAAACCTGTGCCGATAAAGTTGCAGAACACGGTACTACAATTTCAGCTAGGACTTTTATTAAGGCAAACTTATGAATAAACCTACTATCATAACCAAGGTATCTGCTTTTAGAGTGGAATAGAAGAGCCTTATGCTGTTACTTAGCTCAGCACGTATAGCATACAAAAACCCAAATAGTCAAAAAGCCCTCTCATGAAGTGGAGACATTATGTGGGACAAGGTGGCAATGAACAACACGCACATTCAATCAAGACTGCCATCAAAAAAGCACTCTCAGTGATTTAATACCTCCTTGCCCACTTGACAGTCTCATGAAATAAAACAGTTGTCACAGTCATTGTTTCGCAAAAAGTGTATCAAAACAGATATATAATCTGGCTCAAGAGTAATGCACAAAGACCAGCAAAATTAACGCTTAGGACCTCAGTAACAATCCACGACACAATAGTGAAAACTATTGCACTAACTAAGCATGTTGCACAGCATTGAAGGCATGATAAAAAGATAATGCCCGCAGCAGCAAATAATACCGTCTTACCTAACGCCATGACAAGCCAAAGCCACCTTCGTACTTCATAGTGATGAGCAATTTCAGTAGTTTCCTTTTTTTTTTAAGCAATACAAAAATCTCAAAACAGCTGTCCAAAAATATCAGCTTTCCACAGCTGTATATGATTCACCACTCATCACTACACAGAGACTGTCTCACACGTTTCAAATGCTTACATATACAATCCACCAGTGACCTCAAGCACTGACCCAGTCACATATGAGCTTGCAGGAGAGCACAGGAAAAGCACTGCATTGGCTAGTTCTTCTGGCTTACCAAAGCGCCCCATGGG
This sequence comes from Amblyomma mixtum, assembly GCF_055824585.1. Lineage (NCBI taxonomy): Eukaryota > Metazoa > Arthropoda > Arachnida > Ixodida > Ixodidae > Amblyomma > Amblyomma mixtum. Next base: position 34,382,541 of record NC_143016.1, on the reverse strand, counting down.
AACCCTAGCCACGATCTTTGTGAGGACTTTTTCCGGCACACTGGCAACCATCGGTGTTTCAATGAAGCCAGGCATAATGGCATTGCAACGGATATTGTGCTTGGCCAGTTCTAGTGCTACTGTCTTGGTGAAACCAACAACGCCAGCCTTAGATGCAGCATAGTTGCACTGGCCTATGTTTCCTGTCTTTCCCACAATGCTGGAAATGTTCACTACCGCTCCATTCGGCACCCCAGATGCAACCATTTCCCGAGCAGCCGCTTGAGTCACCAGGTATGTTCCCTGAAAGCATAAAAGGACGCGCAGTCAGAAATGCCAAAATATGTACCTTGCAGCATTCACTGCAATGCTCATGAGGATGCAGAGTTCAAGGATTTTCAGTAGGCCTTAACCAATGCAACCCTACCACACAAGTGCTCTGAAGTTGACAATCGGTCAGGTGGAATTAAGTAGCACCAAAACAAGTCACTGCAACACACACAGTCTGATTCAGCAGTAACAAAAGAGTGAACCTCCTACACGCCAGGTAGCACTGGATACAGTGGAAACTGCAACGCACCTTTGAGCAATTTAATTTCAACGTGATGAAAGTTAGTTGATAATGGCTGCCAACTAATGTAATGCCACATTTCGTGTAAAAAGGAACGGAGCTTTGATACTATATTATTCCTCTGAAAGATAGCAATAATGCAGCAGAATACACTGGAATATTCAGCCACACTGAACAGAACAAAGCAATTCGGCAAGTTTGATGAGCAAATTTACTATTTAGACCTTTTTTGCATTCTGGTTATTCATAGAGCCCCTTGCTGCTTGGTGAGCTGAGGATGCTGCCGACAGCTTGAATCAAACTCAAGTATCCTAGCAAAGTATCCCTCTGTCAGGTCAATGACAACTGCAATTGCATACAATCAATAATGTTCACATAGCAGTACACAATGATCAGTCAGTTCAACTGCTTTTAGTTTAATGGTCCCTAGGACCACACAATACTGGGGCCTAAGAATGCAGCAGAACTTTCACAAAGCTCCCACTGTTTCCATAAGGTTGTTGCAATAAATGCTGCAAAACAGACAACCAGATTCAAGAATATGCAAAGAAATAGATGTTTTATTTTGATTACACAACATATGGCAGCATTATTTCTACGATGACCTCACGAGGACATAATATATGAAACGGAGGCAACTTGTGTACAGAGAGCTTAGTCTCAGAAGCGCGTTCAAATATGGCACTGCAGAAGCAAGTCATGTGAGAATCTTTTAAAGCTACATATATGGAAGGAAGAACAGAACTGGCAGAGCTGTCAAAGTTAAGATAACCACAAAATAGCCGACATGAGGATGTATAATAAGGACAGAATTGAGCATGCTCTAAAGAATGTAGGCAGCCTGAAAGTGGTCAGGAAAAAACTAAGCATAGGGAAAAATTGGATGCATGCACTAAGAGGAAAGCAGGGCGATGTCACTACCAATATGGGTAAGATAGTTAATACAGCTGAGGAGTTCTACACAGATCTATACAAAAGTCCAAGTAATCAGAACAATAATGAGAGAAACAAAAGTGCACTTAAAATGGACATTCTGGCGATAACCATGGAGGAAGTGAATAAAGCCTTAGAAGTGAAGCAAAGGGTTTCTGGAAAGCAGCTGGCCACAGTCAGGTAACAGCAGACCTGTTGAAGGACAGTGGGGCGACGGTGCTAGAAAAACTGGCCCCCTGTATATGCAATGCCTCGTAACTTGAGCATACTGGAAAGTTGAAAGAACCTTAACATTACCATAATTCATAAAAAAGCAGACATCAAGGAATTGACAAAATAACAAACCGATCAGCTTACTGTCTGTTGCCTATAAGTTATTTACAAAGGAATCACTAATATAATCAGAACAATCTTAGACTTCAATCAACCAAAGGACCAGGCAGGCTTTAGTAAAGGGTACTCAACAACAGAAAATCTTCACGCTCTCAATCAGGTGACAGAGAAATGTGGACAAAAAAACCAACCCCATATATAGCCTTCATAGATAACGACAAAGCATTTGACGCAGTCGGATACTCAGCAGTCATGCAGGCACTGTGGAACAAGGTTGTAGAAAAGCCATATGTAAAAATATTGAAAAATATCTGTAGTGGCTGCAGAGCCACCATAGTCCTCCATAAAGAAAGTAATAAAATCGCAATAAGGAAGGGTGTTAGGCAGAGAGACACGATCTCTCCAGTCCTATTCACCACTTGTTTACAGAAGGTATTAGAGACCTTGATTGGGGACAGTTGGGGATAAGAGTTAATGAAAAATACCTTAGTAACCTGCAATTCGCTGATGACATTGCTTTGCCAAGTAACTCAGGGGACGAACTGCAAAGCATGATCAATGACCTACATATTCAAAAAAGAATGGTAGATATAAAAATTAATATGCAAAAAAACTAAAGTAATGTTTAGCAGCAGTTTACGATAGTAGCAAGGCACTGGAAGTGGTAAAAGAATACATCTACTTAGAGCAGGTAGTGATTGCAGAGCCAGACCGAGAGAGTGAAATAACTAGAAGATTAAGAATGGGGTGGAGCACATTCGGCAGGTACTCCCAGATATGAACGGCAATTAACCGGAAGCCCTCAAAAGAAAAGTATAAAACAGTGTATCTTACCGGTACTCACCTATGGGGCAGAAATGTGAAAGCTAATGAAAATGGTTCAACTTAAATTGAGGACAAAGCAGTGAGCTATAGAAAGGAAAATTATAGATGTAACATCAAGAGGCAGGAAGAAAGCAGAGTGGGTCAGGGAAAAAATTTGGGAAGATGACATCCTAATTGCAATCAAGAGGAAATGGGCATGGGCAGTACATGTAATGCGAAGGCAAGAGAAGGTATGTGCAGAAGAAGGTGGCAGAGTTAGGTAGATGGATGAGACTAGGAAGTTCGTCGTCGCCGCTGCAGGACCAGGTTAATTGGGCGGATATGGGAGAGGCCTTTGCCATGCAGTGGGCGTAGTTAGGCTAGTGATAGTGATGATGATGACGATGATATATGGAACATGCAAGGGGGCAACAAGGAGACATAAGATAAAAGGCATAAGTCAAATACAAGGATTCTTAACTCCTTACATTGCAATAAATATTGCCATGGTTGCAGATGCCACCCTCATGCAGTACTTCTTACAGCGTATGATGGAAGTAACCACTGATTAAAATCAAACACAATTAAGCAACACCTGTACCTGGCACAAATGAATTTGAAATTTCGTTGCTTGTCCCATGTGAAGTTGTATACAGTATCTGTGCTACAGGTGTAGAAGTATAAACTACTTGTTCTGCTAGTCTTCTGATAGGTTTTTCAGATGATCATGTCAAGGTGCACATATTTTCAAATTACATGCAGGGAACACGAGAAACTCTCAGACAACAAATGTCAAGCTAGAGGACAGCTTGCAAGAGCGCTGCTTCCCCAGTTTTATATTACCTTTAAGTTGACCTTCATGACGTCGTCAAATGCGTCCTCAGTCATGTCCATGAGGAAGGAGTCCCTAAGGATACCGGCACAGTTGACTACGATGCTCACAGGGGCAGAGTAAGATTTCTTGATTTCAGCAAAGAGTGATGACACAGACTCAGAGTTGCTTACATCGACTTCCACAGCACGATGTTCATGGGAACCTGCACACAAGACAGACTGCATAAATATCACAGAAGGACTTAAAGCTCTGCTTTCGAGTGTTTCCAGCAAACATTTCACGTCAGAAGTAACATACCACTTCCTCAGGGAGATTAGAAAAGCAGTGCTGACCACTTTTAACATAACCGGTAACACAAAATCTTGTGTACACAAAGGCTCCCATTCACTCAAGGGCTCTGTAGTAAACCAATGAGCAATGTACTCGAATACTCTCACGACAAACCTGTAAATGCACATGCGCATGAGTATGCTTATGCTGTTCCAGTATTTGAAAAGTAAACCTGGAACACACCTCAAAAAAGTGCACAGTATAAATGATCCTGTAGCAGATGAATTCCTTCTGCACCACGTCTTGCATACTAAAAACCACAAATAAAGGTCACAATTAAAGGTCACATGACAATTGTAAAAGAATTGCAGTTTTCACAAGGTAAGTCAGTTATTTTTATGTACCTTATCCCTTTCCTTTCTATCGCTCCCTTCTTTCTTTTCCCCACCCTGTCCTTTCCCTGACCCTTTTATTTCCACTAACCACAGCTCAAGTGCTGCAAGCTTCGATAGAAGCTTCGATAGGCTAACAACATCTTTTCCTTTCATTTTCTTTTCAATAAACCACTAATAATCATAAGTCACTGTGTAGTTATGCTACGGAGTGAAGGTGCTTACACAGTAAACAAGCAATCTCGTCTTACAAAAATGCTACACTTTTTTTCAACTTACAGATACTTGCTAGCAGGTTTCTACAGTAATGCAACCCATTAGATGCACCTGCAAATGTCTCGTCGATCGCCTTACAAGAGATTACCACTGTATTTAAGCTTGTCAAGGTGAAAAGCAAATAACTAACCTTGCAAACTTTGACAACGCTATGGAAAATGGCCATGATACAAATATTTGTGTACCTCACTATATTGATTTCTTACAGGACAATGCAAATCAAAGTTTCTATAGACTTTTCTGCACTATTGGCTGCTATTTTTCAACATTAGCTCTAGGGTGACTTTAGGAAACTTGTTTGTACAACCTTCCTATGCGCTGCATTAGCTGGCTATATCATTTTTTAAACTTCTATCTTAATTAACACCCGATTCATTTCATTTCAAAGTTATTCTGAGTATAGTTCACAACTACGTGTCTCTGAAGGTACGTTACAACCAATTTTGAGACAGCAGTGCTCATGAAATGCCGCTTCAGGCTAGTTCGTGGTCTTTCAAATTTTGGGTCACATTCACTACAGGAAGTCAGGCTGCCTTCAGCTGTGCAACTAAATCTTCATTCTACTTTTGTCGGACTCTAAAGATTACCATGACTGCTATGTGGGCGAGTTGGTAGGGTGGTAATAGGGGAATGCGTAGCGCGAAAAAAAAAAAACATAGGGAACACAAACGCAATGTAACAAAACAGTATTTTGGTGGAAGCTTGCCAGAAAGTCAACCTAGTTTTGCTCGCACGCCAGTGCGTGTAAAAAGAGGCTTTGACGATGCACGCACCTAGTGCACGAACGTGCGGCGGAGACATGCGGATCGCGGACAAAAAGCATGCACACGATTCCTTCCTTCAACTCACCTGGCAAGTCGCTGATCGTAGTCGCCGCACCTTCCTTGTTCTTGTCAGCAGCTATGACGCGCGCTCCTTCGTTCGACAGAGCCTTGCACACAGCGCGGCCGATGCCGCTGCCACCCCCTGTAACTAGGGCCAATCGTCCCGCCAGCTGCTGGATACCAGCCATTGCACGAACTCGAAGAGATTGGAAAAGAGTCGTCAAACAGGTGTCACAGCGATCGCGATTTTCGAAGCATATACAAGGCTTTCGTCCTTCTAAACAACGATAAAATATGAGAGTATGCACCGGCTGACTAAGATGTAGTTACGTGCTTTAGAAACAACGCTGGGAACAGTTTTGCACGCCACTAACGCGTGCTCAGATGTCTGATAAGTTCGCACCCCTTTGCCGCTGTCCCACCGCGATGACCATGCCCGCCAAGTCTCCAACCGAAAGTAGGAAAGTAAACAACTAACCAAAAAAGCAAATAAAGAATGTGACGTCATGTCAGATTTCTTTGAGACAGTACACATGGATCGCATTCTCAATATACATTTAAAAATATCTTATAGCTTTGTATTTTAATTTGTTCTCTGTTTTAGTTGTTACTTTCAGGCGCGGACTAATCATTTTAGTGCAGAGAAGCGGGGAACTTGAGTGGCGGGAATTTGAACGGATGGACTTTGCCGCGCGTGACCTGGAGCCATAGATAATTACTAATACTGCGGTCAGCATATGCTGTTTCGCATTGCAGACGTGCTAACTCGCCATGCAGAAATTCATAAATATTCTTCTCAAAAGAAAAGGCAATCTTGTCGCAGGGTCACCGGGAGGTGGTCAAACCCTTGCTCCAGCATGAGCATTCGCTTCGTTTGGCAAATGTGAAGTGACGAAATTCTCGGACACAGTCAGCTACCGCAACTTTGGTCTCAGTGCAATATCTGCGGGTTCCTTGCAACTGTTATCAGTTCTCTTTTCATAGTGGCGATGCCCCTTTCATTCTTTTCGGGCATGAGGATTCGGCTCGATGATGCATATTGTTCTTTTTTTAGAAACTGCATCTGATTTACTATTTTGCTTATCAGTCTTAAACAGCAAAAAATAAAAAAACGCTTACGAACATAGATTTCTCCTTCATTCTTGTTGGCACCTGCTTGATCTGCAGAGTGAATTTTGGTGATGGGGCAGCAAGTGGGTTACGAGCGATGACGTATAAGAGTGCTGTGATCACTTTTGGTCCTTTGGCGCGTACTGACATCGGACAACACTGGGACGTTTTTGCTTCCGCCTTTACTGGCATAATGCGGCCTCCGCGGCCTGGATTCAAACCCGCAACCTTGGGCTAAACATTCGAACCATGATTCGAACGCCTTAGCCACATGCATGGACGCGGCGAGTCGTATAACGAATTTTGAACCATTTGAACTTCCTCAGGCAATGAGGATCCTTCCCTTACCTCACCAGGGGAATTTTTTCACCACAGTATGCGACCTCTGTCAGTAGTATCGATCTCAATTTCTTGGAGTTAATTTAGGAGTTCTAATTCATGATCATGTTCCGAAAGCACGGCATTCCGTCGCGCTTCTTTCTCGGAGACAACGGACGTAGCATAGTAGTGCACTGTAGTCAAAGGCGTGCAATACAGTACGTAACATAGTATATTATAAGTGTATATTTGAATTACTCAATTCTTATGTGCCGAAACTAGGGGAGCACCTATGAGGATCACCGAGGTTCAGCATACTAGCGTTTTTTGTTTTTTTTTAATCTTTGCCTCCATCGAAATGCGGGCGCCGCGGCTCGGAATCGAAAACGTGACCTCGAACTCGGTAGAGGCGTATTTTAGCGGCCTTGAAAAGCAAATTAGCAGCTTCGAAAACTTTCGGACTTCGTATAAACTTTCCAGGGCGCACCTTTCAGAGACGCAATGAATGTGGTCAAGGGTCCCGTTTTGTTCTTTATTGTTTTTTTTTACTTACTTTAGAATTGAGGTCATGTGTATTTTTTTTTTCTTACCCTGTTACAGCTGGGCGCTCGAATGGTTTAGGTTCATAGGGCTTTAACGTCCCAAAGCGACTCAGGCTATGAGGGCCGCCGTAATGAAGGGATCCGGAAGTATCGACCACCTGGTGTTCTTTAACGTGCACTGACGTCGCACATTAGACGGGCCTCTCGAATTTCGCCTCCATCGAAATTCGACCACGCGGCGGGATCGGACCCGCGTCTTTCGGGCCAGCAACCGAGAGCCAGAACCACTGAGCCACCGCGGCGGCGTGTCACTCTAATGATAGCACGTTTCACACAATAACCTTCACAGCGTGCTCCTGTTCTTGGTGAACCTGCTGGGGGTTTCCACATGATCCTGTCGTGCGAATCGATTATTTAGTGTTGAGCGAATTTTGTTTTATTGAGTCACCGACGTACTCCAGTACAGATTACTCTTTCCCGGAAGTGCGACCCAGGCCGCTCCAGGACAGGCCCAGGTATACAAGTATAGCCTGAGCGGGAGTTAACACAACAGTGAATAGTGTTTGCACTGTCTTCAGCTTTTAACGCGCATGAGCCTTTAATAATCGCTTAGATCACCAAAGACAGAATAACAGCATTTTCAGTGACTGGTGACCAATTTATAAAGTTTTAATTGAAACACCAGCTGAAACAGGCAGCTTTAGAATATATCGCATATATTTCTCTGTGAAAGTGTCTTCAGACTCCTGAAAAAGAGCGAGAAATTTACTGATTTCCCGACGAGTACTGCCCATGGTCAAACTGAATTATACAGCGTGCACTCTGCGTTTAAGTGTCCCTGTAAGAATCTTCCTTTGTACTCGCGCTTATATCTGTCACGGAAGGCAAGGATTGTAAATCGGAACCCCTGAACCATCTTTTTTTTTTTTTTTGCAAAAATAAAATGAGGAATTGAACGGAAATAGTAAAAGTTCTCGCCGCATCACTATTTTTTTTTTGTTTATTGCACAAATGTTTCCACATTTCGCTCGGTCACCCACCATACATAGTTCCCACGGCCCAACAAACTTCACTGTGCATTCCACTCATTCGAGGACGCTCGCCCCCGTAGTCAGCACAACTACTTTCACAGGAACTTTTTTTTTATTTTAATTATTATTTTCTTGTGCGGCGTATGTCCTGAATGGCATTTCTCAGGACACCACATCAGTAACCTATACCCACGAAGATTCCAAAAATACGTGGTACTTCTTTCATTAGGAAAGTTGCAGGGACTCCGGAACTCTCTTTCGGGCGGTGGAGCAAGACTTCGAGTTTATTGTTTATTTATTCAGCTTTGTATATTTAAATATTCATTGAAATATCTAGAAATATTTTTATCATGTGTACTGTTCAAATGTATATTTGTTTGATTGAAATAATCTTATGCTGATGTGGGCAGCATTATAAACATGCATATACGCGAAAAGTGATTGACTCTATAAAAAAGTTGCGCAAGTCTGTATCAATTCTGCTAACCATGCTCATAAACAATGAATGACTTCTGTTGAGACATGATTTATTTAGGTCACTGAAGCTAAAACCTTTAAGACTGACTATATGAAGCCCACTAGTTCAGCCACACTACGCATTGCATTGATAACGTCCTGGATTTGAAGCGTTTTTCAGAAGCACCCTTGCCCCCTTCCCCCGTTCTACATCCCCCATGGATAGTTGTAATCCCACCTATACCTCATGTAACACATCTTAAATTAGGGTCCAGGGAAAAGTAAATGATGGTGATGAACTGAATGATGTATTTTCGAAACAATTTTTTTCAGCCGTCAAATGCGAGTGGAGCACGGAAGCGATACCGTCGCTATTTGCTCGTGCTCATTGTCCAGTTCGTTCGCTGGCTATGTCACGACGGACCGAAAAAAAAAAGAGTCAATGTCACTATAGCAGCCGTAGATGTCAAATTATCCATGTTATGTAATATATGTAAGCGAGCACATTAGCCGCCCAATTTACTTGTCGCCAATAATTAAAGTGCAGCGTTGACGGTCTTTGTCTGCTCCTCTGCCGACCGGACCATCCTATCTGACCGTTCGCCGTGATCCGTTGCACGTAAATGTTTTTTTCCATGTCTTTCCTTTCTATCTTTACGGTCATAGTGAACGCTCCAACTATCCTGCTTGCCTTTCTTTTCTCACTCTCGATGAGACAAAGAGCGCAGGTTATAGTTTCAAAACAGAATAGGGGCAGGGCTGAGATCATTACGAGGACGATGCGCTTAGAGGGAAAAGGCCTGACAGGGCTTTGACTTTATGACAGGCCTTCAACTATACCCGTAACAGCATGGTTAAAGTTCCGCAGAACTGCAAGTTACATATATTTTTTTTATTCTTTGCGCCTCAGCATTGTGCTCATTAGGTCGGCCCAGGTTTTCCAGCCCCGGGCTGTTTGCATTCACGAAACAGACGAGCTCTGTTCACGAGAAATTACCCATACAGCAGCAGTGCGTCCATGTGATTTTCTCTCGCAGGTTGATGAGCACAAGAATAGAGAACGTGTCACGTCGATCAGGGAACGCGAGGTATACTCGCTCCTTCAATTCTGCGACGGTGTAACATGACAAGAGATGTGACTTTTTCATGTATTCTGACGACTTCTATCGGAAAGACATGTTCCACGTATCCAAGGAGGAGCACAAGGAATCCCGGTTCCGCCAGACGATACGCAAAATCACCTCGGACATCACCCGAAAAAAAATCCTGGCTACGTGCCTGCCTTATTAGGCAACACTTACGTCCAAGCTAAAGATCACTGTTTCAGTCGGTATCGGCATTCTCAGAAACAGTCCCAACAGACAACGTCGAGGGAGAGGCAAATCAGATGGCGCCGAGTAAACACAGACAGACAGGTACCACTGCAAATTCCACGCTCGTCTCTCGGTAGCCGTAAAGCCCCTATATAATCTAGGGATTTTAGGTAGCCGAAATGCACTCGCGCAGTTTCGAGTTTCCAAGTGACATCCGTAGTTTCAGTCGGGCAAGGTTAGTGAACGTCATTTCTTCCACGGACTGCGTCCTGCTGTCAGACCAAACCGGTCATGAAAGTCGTTCACAACCTTATAATCGCGTTCACCGTATGCGGAAAATTTTCGAGGCTCTCTTGAACCCGCATCTGCATCAACAGCTCTAATTCATCCTAGGTTGCACCAAGGACAAAGCGCGACAACGCGTCACTGACGGCATGCACCTTCGGTGTAAGCTTCGCTGCCACAAGAACACATCCGTCTCAACTATAGGGCGCGAATTCCGAGCTGCTGGGTACTGCAGGTACACGAGTCCTTGGCGCTGTCAGTAAATAAGCTAAGGCCTCTGGATCCACAGCCTTTAACGTCAGCTGGAGATGCGTCGAGAAAGTCTCTCCACAGATGGCAACTAGAGTCCTGGAGTCATGCCGATAGGCCTCCGGTGACCTCGATGGCGGCGCCGGTGACGTACGAGCTCCGGGGCGACGCGAGGAACACGCACACGCTGGCGATGTCTTCGGGCTTCCCTTCGCGGCGCATGGCCGACCGGCGGATCAGCTTCTGCACCGTCTCCTCGTCCAGGGGCGACAGCAGCGGCGTGTCCGTGACGCCCGGCAGCACCGTGTTGCAGCGGATGGCGTACGGGGCGAGCTCCAGAGCGGCCGACTTGGTGAAGCCGATGACGCCCGACTTAGCAGCCACGTAACAGGACATCTTGGGGAAGCCCGTGCTGCCCAGTATGGTCGAGATGTTCACGATGGACCGGTCCATCTGCGGATTGCCGTTCGTTGCCTTCGTCGCGCCGTCCGCCATCATCTCCCGGGCCGCCTCTTGCGTGATCAGGAATGTGCCCTGCGCACAAGTGTTTAAATAATTTTAATGCAGTCGTTAAGGTTTTCTTGCTAGCCCCACTGGTTAGGTTTCTTTTTTTTTTTTTAATAAGCGCTCCCTAGGCGTCGCTATATATATATATTGCTCGCTAGACATGAAATGTCGGGCGGGCTCTCAGCAGGTGCTGGCAACAGCTCCGAACAGCAGGAGTCCCAGGGATCTGTATGAATGTAAAGTACAGAATGATCAATGCCGCATATATGGGTATTAACTCATTATTGCTATCGCGTCATACCCTTAAGGCGGAGCTTAAGTGCCCCTGCAGGGAAACCGAAACGCCGAAACTGAAGTGAAAACCGAAGTACCAGCGCACCGAATTCCCATTTAGTCTAACCACGCTAAATTGTTCGCCTTTCTTTTCTTGCCTCACGTCACCTAAAAACCAACTACACATATCACAGCCATCGTTCGGTTGTTGAAGCCGAAACTGAGAAGAAATTCAATTACAAATTATTCAGCGGTCGTGAGCGAATATCACGGTTTGATCCATGTGTGTTAACATCTAACGCACCATTAGAAAGAAGAAAACATGCGAGCAAAAGTTTGTTGTCTGCTAACATCTACCTGTACAAGCAGATATGCCGACTTCGATACAACAGCGGTGCGGGAGAGATCACCTCTTTTCTATCCGATCTCAATCTACGCCACCCCCCACCCCCTCACTCTCTCTCTCTCTGGGCTATTGCAAGCATGCATGTGCAAAGAGCTCGCGCTACCGCGTTCGTCGTGCTTGCGTGGGCGCACATAACAGTCCAACGAGCAACATGGAGACGCCCAGGGTGCGCTTTTTGGAAAGGTCTGCACCCCGCATGCTACGAAAAATGCCGTTTGGATATGCCTCCCAAGGGGATTTGTGCCGGGTAATATGAACATATGCTCTGACCTCACACCACCCTCGGCCTCTTATTCCGCGTCGCGGTCATGAGGCAACATCACGATGCATCCATCACATACAGAGGAGTATGTGGCCAGGGCCGCCAAGCACAGTACAGAAGAGCGGCTAGGTACACGTCAGGGCCCTTCGTTTATGGGTAAAAGCCGATTTCACCTTTTTTTTTTTTTTGGGACACCCAACAGACTTACTAGAACTCTTGTTAAACCCGAATTCTGCCCGGAAATGTGCCCTCAAGAATCCTGCTTTGTCAGTGCAAAACTCGGAAGGCACAACACAGAAACTAGCGGATGTTTTGCTCTTCCTCTAAGGGGGTGTTTTCAGTTAAATGTTAGGTCATTTCCAATCCCTTTTAACGCTTACTATCCACAGCGAGGCTTAACCAGGAAACAAGTTCGAAAAGTACGTTTTAGAAGCGAGGTCACAGGGCAACTACTTCTTATTGACATCGATTTATGTAGCACTACCCACACCAGCGACATCATGAATCAAGGCTATTATGCGGTTAAAATGGCCGCTATATATGTTCAGTGAATGTTTTCGCACTGCACAAACAAATACAAAGAGGTTTAAGACAGATTCGGAAGTATTGTGCATGGGGTAGTTGCAGTAACCGATAAATTAACTGTAATAAACGAGAATAACAAACGCAATCTGATTTAGTAAAGCGTTATAATCTGCTATTTCTCTATGGCATATGAAAATAATGACCACGAAATAACGTACTATCACGATGGAAAGAAACGCGAGCAGCGCGGCGCCTTCGCGCTTTGTTGTTCGATTTTCTTTTCATGGCGCTTTTACCTGGGTGGTAACAAAAAGACGTTAGAGTCGTACTAGAATGCATCACGGACAACTCTAACATCTTTTTGCTACCACTGAATTCAAAGCGCGATGGAAATAAATGCGAACAGCTGAGTGCCTAGGCTCCACTCTGTTCGCGTTTCTTTCCATCGTGATAGTGCGTAAAGTTTTACGGAGACCGAGAGCTAACAGTAATCATTTGGCAGTCAGCGGCAAACCTTTGTCCCGGTCTAAACGTTTGCTTCGCTTTTGGCAGGTGAGCTCTGCAAGCCAGGGGACAGTATCAGCCGGAAAGCGGCTCGTATCTTCAACGGCTATCACCTTCGCAACTGCTTCGGGTGACTGATCTGCGCATGCGGCTCAAGAAAGCTGTTGTTTCGACATCGCAAGCCATCCTTGCCTTCATTCGCTCTGGACCTGCCAAAGATGTCCCCCTGGCGCCGATCACCGACTATTTAAAGACCGTCAACTTCGTGGACCGTTGCAGTCAGCGGCAAACCTTTGTCCCGGTCTAAACGTTTGCTTCGCTTTTGGCAGGTGAGCTCTGCAAGCCAGGGGACAGTATCAGCCGGAAAGCGGCTCGTATCTTCAACGGCTATCACCTTCGCAACTGCTTCGGGTGACTGATCTGCGCATGCGGCTCAAGAAAGCTGTTGTTTCGACATCGCAAGCCATCCTTGCCTTCATTCGCTCTGGACCTGCCAAAGATGTCCCCCTGGCGCCGATCACCGACTATTTAAAGACCGTCAACTTCGTGGACCGTTGCAGTCAGCGGCAAACCTTTGTCCCGGTCTAAACGTTTGCTTCGCTTTTGGCAGGTGAGTGTTGGTTACACCTGTTGTAATTCATCACTTTTCGTGTTTTGCCGCTGACTGCACCATGTCTTCTTTGTGTACTTCTTGCTCAAAAGCCATACCGAAAGATGGGAAATTTATGACTTGCTGTGCCTGTAAGGGCGAATTTCACTTGGGGAAAAACTGCTCGTCAGTTACTGATAACGCCTACAAGAAGATGAGTACGGTAACACGTGAAACATGGAAGTGTCCTTCATGCAAGGATGATTCGGTGGCGCAACCTGACGTAGCATCCAACCCCGATGGTGGTTCGTTCTCGCAGCAACTGTCTGCTCTGAATGTGAAGCTGGATACTTTGACTACCACTGTATCAGCACTGATGGGGAAAATGGAAGAACTGTTGTTGGTCAAGGAAGCTAGTGAAAAGGTTGCTTCAGCAGTCGAGGACATACAGTCAGCTATTGACTTCCTTTCGTCACGGTATGACTCTGTGCTTGCTGGAGTGACCACTAATCAGGCTGAGCTTGCAGATCTTCGGTCACAAGTTCAATCACTGTCTTCAACAGTAGTTTCCCAGAAAGAAGTGATTGACAGGATGAGTGGAGAGATAAATGATCTCGAACAATACAGCAGACGATGTAACTTCGAGATTCACGGCCTTCCGGTCAAATCTGATGAAAACTTGCACACTTTCTTAAGTACCTTAGCAGGCAAACTAAACATTACCGTTTTTCAACCAGCAGATATCTCAGCAGTCCATCGGCTACCGTCCAGAGGCGACTATATCCCACCGATCCTAGTACAGACTCAGTCGGTTTCTGTTAAGCAGAAATGGCTCGGAGCTCGGAAGGGCCTTCCTGATTTGGTGCAAGACGACCAGTCTCCTCGGCTGTTTTTTAACGATAACCTGTCTCGGGTTAATCGCGAGCTGTTCCGACTAGCAAGGTCTCGGGGCAAACAAAAGGGTTTTGAGTTCGTCTGGACCAAAAATGGGAAGGTCCTTGCAAAGCGGTCCGAAGGCGCACCTCTCATTCGCATCAACAAGTTTTCGGATCTTGAGAAACTAACATAACCATGTCTGATACAGGTTTCGTGAAGTGTTCCGATTTTTCTGAAGTCCGGAAGTTCTTTCAGTATCAAACAGGCAATTCATTTCAGTTTACTCATGTTAATATTCGCAGTATACGGAAACACTGGTACCATTTTTGTGCGTTAATTCACCCTTTTCACTTAAGTTTTGACGTCATTGCTCTCACGGAAGTGAACGCTTCGTCAGACGTGTTACTACAGTTCTCGCTGCCAGGCTACCAGTTATATTCTTACACTCGTTTACAAAGAATGGGAGGAGGAATCGCAGTTTTTGTTAAGGATTCTTGGTCCGTTTCTGAAATTAGTGTTCCTTTCACTCAAGCAGAAGTAGTTGCGCTCCGCCTAAGTACACCTTGGTTGTCGCTGGTTCTTCTCACAATTTACCGCCCTCCGTGTTGTAACGGTCGAATCTTTTTAGCTGAGCTAGATTTTGCATTATCATCGTTCTCCCGCGAAGAACACGTGTGCATTATCGGTGATATGAATATCGATATTTTACGCCCCACTGTGTCAACGGTCGCAGATTATCTGGACACTTTATCAAAGTGGGGGCTAGCGACTACAATCCACAGCCCTACACGCGAGGAATACTTAGCTGGGCAGCTGGTCGCGTCTTGCATCGACCACATCAACGTGCGTTCTCAAAACCTGTCGGTGCGGTCTGCTGTGGTTGAGGTCAAGCTTGCAGACCACTATTTCATTTGTTGCTCGTTAACAGATAGTTCCAGCCATCCTGCATCTATGCACAGCCAGCAAAAGGTCTCAGTACTTGATTATAAGCGTCTTGACGAAAGAATAGCAAAGCATGATTGGGATTCTTTTATACACAGTGTGTCCCCTGCGGACCTATATGATCGGTTCGTCGATGTTTTTCGTTCACACAAAGCAGAATCTTCCCGCATGGTGAATGTTAAACAACGAAATTTAGACAATAAGTGGATGTCTCCCGCAATATTGGCAGCCATTAAAGAGAAGGATCTGCTCTGGGCTCGATCAAGACGTGCCCCAAACTGTTCTCAGCTACGACTGCAGTTTAAACATGAACGAAACCGTGTCAACGCCATGATCCGTCTGGCCAAGCGCAACCACTTTAGGTCTCAATTTAATGACGCACGTTTTAACAGCAAGAAAACATGGTCATTGGTGAATAGTCTGAAAGGAGGGAGCGCTGCTATCTACAATGATACATATTTCATCTCGCATTTTCATAAAGATGGACAGAGCATTGCGAATGACTTCAACAATTTTTTTTCTCTGGTCTCTGGTGCATCTCGAACCCCTCCTACCGACTGTCCTATGCCTCTCAGTGTGATGGAATCTGCTTTCCTTCCTGATATTACTGAAAGTGATTTAAGGTGTATACTTTTCAGTCTTAAACGTAGCAAATCTCCTGGTCATGACGGCCTCACGATTTCTGAATTGTGCAGAAATTTTGAAGTAATTAAAGGTGTTCTACTAGTTATCCTTAACACTATCATTTCTACTGGTATAATACCTGCTTCAATGAAAACTGCTAAAGTTATACCTTTGTACAAGGGTGGCTCCAGAAACATTATGAGTAATTACCGACCTATCTCTATTCTACCATGCATTGGCCAAATTTTTGAGAAGCATCTATTACTCACCATGACGAATTTTTTGAATACGCACAGTGTTCTATCACCTTGTCAGTACGGCTTTATAGCAGGAAAAGGAACAACGGTTCTTCTTGAAGAATTCTCTGACGTGCTAAATTCAGCTTTTGATAAGAATCAAGTCGCATGTTCTCTTTTTCTGGACGTTAGCAAGGCTTTTGATAGCATCTGCCACGTTCTTTTGCTTGATAAACTTTCTGCGCTGGGATTTCGAGGTTCGTTTTTGGAACTGCTTACTAACTTTTTACAAGATAGGCGCCAATATGTGTCGATTTCAAGATTCCATAGCGATTTCACGGCAATTGCCTCTGGAGTCCCGCAAGGTTCTATATTAAGTCCTTTATTATTCAATCTATACGTTAACGACCTTGCTAACAGTGTGCCATCTTTGCTGTTTCAGTATGCTGATGACACTGTTATTGTTGCATGTGCAAAGAAATACACTGATGCTGTTACAGCATTACAGATAGCTGCTATTAAAGCCATGGACTGGTTTAAGTTTAATCTTATTAATGTTAATACCTCTAAAACAAAACTGATCTGTTTTCATAACCCATTAAAACAAGTTGAATTAACTGACCTTGTTTATTTGCATACTTCCTCTTGTCTTAATTGCAACTGTGTACCAGTTGAATATGCGCATTCGGTCAAATATCTTGGCCTGACCTTCGACAGTGATCTCTCTTGGAAATCGCACCTTTCTTTTGTTTGCCAAAGGCTTCGTGCTGTATCGTGTGTCCTGTATAACATTAGATATTTTATGCCTTTTTCTGTCCGTAAATGTGTTGTACATGCTCTAGCCTATAGTGTACTTAGGTACGGAATTACTGTTTATGGTCACTGCACGGTTCGCTGGCAACATAGGGTGAATTCGCTTTTGCGTTTGCTTCTAAAGAATATTGCTTACGACCTGTCCATTGGTAATGACATTGATATTTTTAGAAGACTAAAGCTTCCAAGTTTTAACTCTTTATTAACAGAAACTATTGTGCTAAAACACTTCTGGTACAGTCAGTTCACCGTTCCATATGTCCCTGCTCGGGATTTAAGACCAAAATACCGCTACTGCATTCCTCGCTCCTCAACCCGGTACGGTAAGCGCACACGTCATTACTATGTACCTGCCTGTTTCAATAGCTTGCCTCCTACTGTACTCCGCATGAAAACTAAATACACCCTGAAAAAAACTTTGCGGTATGTCTCCGTGTTGCTTCCTGCCCCGTAGTTATTTCAGCTATTTACTGTATTAATTTCAAATCACTGTAATCTTTCTTGATGTTGTAATAGTTATATATTTGTTTCATTCTGTTTGGTGACCATTTTCTTTTTTTGCAAAGTTCATTGCAACGTCTCTATTTTCCTTTGTTTTGCCAATGTTAGCTGTCTGCCAGGCGCTGCCACTCAAGCCCTTTGAGGCTTTGGTAGGCCTGACTTATGTTGTCTGGCAATTGACGTGAATAAAAGTTCTATCTATCTATCTATCTATTTTTGCTGAAAAAAAAACACGAAAAAACAAGAATTATGGAGCTTTCTTTTTGTGGATGTCCCGATTGCTACCCAAATTCAAACTCAAAAACAAGAACCGGTTTTTTACCCCCTGAATTTTGAAAATGGAATCCGAAAACTTTGGACTGTTGTGAACAGGTGCTAAAAGCTCGCGCAACCGCTTCCACCGAGGGGCAAGCAGAGCCCCGGGCAGGATGATATGGCGACGCCCAAGGGCGTCACTTGAAGGATTCGAAAAAAGAAACTAGAGAAGGAAACGACCTCTAAAAGGCGTTGCCTCTACTCGCTGCAGTGAAACTTTCTACTCTGAAGAACCCCGTTGCCTAATGACGTCGCTTCCAAGTAGCTTTACTCGCTTCCGCTCCAACGTCCCTTTCTACCTTCTTCAAGCGCATTTTTGCTCTCTTCAAAGCTCAGCTTCCTTTAGGGTCCTTCAAGGAAATGGAAAGACCATTTGCGTGTTGAAAGTTAAAACATCCAAGCTTATGCCACCATTATAAGGCTACAGACAATCGTTCCTTGCGGCGACGTTTAGTGAAGCTGCACCTCTTACTATAGGAGCTGTCCATATAGCCTCGACCATTGCATCTGCTGTCTTCTTCGGCTTGTCACCAGTGCCTCCATTTAGTTTCTTTGTTTTGAGGGCTTGAATTAACAACTGCCTCTTTAATTTCATCGAAAATTAATTTTCAATTGTTAACAATCAGAACAGAATCCTTTCTGAGTTCTTTTGCTTCAGAATTGGTTTGGTGTTCTTTGACCATCACGTCAAAGCGTACGTTTCGTTAAGAGAACACTAGAGAGCGGTTGGTAGAGGGAAAGGGGGGGGGGGGCTTGTTCGCCATCCATTTGTCTAACTCTGTTTTCAGAAAAAATGTCAGAGTGTCATTGTGGTTTTTCAAAAGAAAATTTATCGCTCAGGGGAAGGAAGGAAGGAAGGAAGGAAGGAAGGAATGAAGGAAGGAAGGAAGGAAGGAAGAAAGGAAGGAAGGAAGGAAGGAAGGAAGTGGGAGGGGGTGCTTGTAAGGGACGGTCACCTGTCGCCGCAACCCCCGTCTACCAACCCCCCCCCCCCCCCCCCCCCCTGGCGCACTGCCGGCATATGTTCCAAATAAAAGTGGAATCGGCTGCTTTGGCGCATACCTTGAGGTTGACGCGCACCATTTCGTCGAAGGCCCGCTCGTCGGTGTTGAGCAGGAAGCTGTGCGTAAGGCAGCCGGCCGAGTTGACCACCACGGTGGGTGCGCAGCTGTAGAGCCGCCGGATGGCCGAGAACAGATTGCGCACCGATGTTGCCTCACCCACGTCCACCTGAAGCGCCTGGTGGTCCGGTTCATCTGCGCCAGAGGGACAAGTGTATAGACAAGCGCACAACGTCGCGCCAGATATGACACGCGTTGTTATGACCGGGCCCTGACCTCCAGCCCAAGGGGATAAGGCTGGACCGACGCCGGATATTCTGGGTAACGGGACCTTTAATGCTATCGCGTTAAAAAAGGAGCGGGTGCAGATGCTTAAAACGAAACTTCAGGAGAGCGCATGATAACATCTGTGACAGCTCTTTGTCTGGTCAAATGTTTAGGAGAATCCACCTTGGGGGATCCCCCTAAACATTTCACCAACACAGTTCCCACTTCGAGTTATTGATCAATTCGCTATAGCACTACCATAAGCTTGCAGTCCCGGTTAGCTCAATTGGTAGAGCGACTGCTCCGGTGAAGCGGTGGTCCTGGGTTCGAACCCCGGACCAGGGCGAATTTTTCTTTAACTACGAAGTTTCTGATAAAGCTATTAGCTTTCCTTTGTAGCCGTATGGCTGTACTCGGGTGGATGTCGATGAGTAATTACTCTCTTATTAGCTTTCTGTGTGCTATGCTCCCTGTCTGCCGCTCATGCATCTGAAAAACTGCCAGGCCTGGAGGCGACTTCGATCTCTCATTCCCTGTCCAAAGCCATGATGGTATTATAAGAGGATTTTAGCGCCAAGGTCACATACAAGAATTCGACAGCATGGGAGCTTGTGTTGTCTTCTTTCTTATGTGTAGTCTTGGCGCTGAAATCATTTTGTAATGTCTGACAACCAACTAGCCCAGCAGTTGACTCTGTTGGTAGCATGCAAAACATGCATGTTGGTGACGCGCATACAGACCTAACAGACCGGGAGCCTGGAGCCGTCAGTCATGGGAAAAAGTTTGTGTGATGTGGGCTTGCACAAATGATTATTTTTTCGTTATCAAAGAAATAACTGAAAAGTCTGGAAGAAGAAAGGGACACATGTGTGTTCCATCCACTCGAACGAATATATATGGTCAGCTGGCTGGGTATATATGTATCAGCAGCGCGAACACAAAACAGGAAAAAGAAGGAGAAGATAGTACAGAGTGCTGTACTATCTTCTCCTTCTTCCTGTTTTGTGTTCACGCTGCAGATACATGTGGATCGCAACCAACTAGCCCAGCAGATGGTATTATTCTTGCTGGGTAGCGGGGCAACGAATAAGCAAATATTTTTCTGTGAACTCGCTCCACGTAAACCTTTGTCCATGACCGTATGGAACCGCAAGACCTTTCTTGTGTAAGGGCGTTACACCATTGGCTGACGGCTGTCTTATTTAGTATACGATACAATTTTACAAAACCGCAGTTGGTAGCAGAAGGCCATGATGCGCGGCGTCCTGTACGTATTACTCCGCTAGGCAATTATAACAGTTAACAAAATTAGCTTTTAATGCGCTAAAGGCCCCGTTAACAAGAAAATCCGGTGTCGGCGTTGTGAGCCAAAAATCACGAGCATGGCTCTGGCAGGTGATCTCCAGAAAGAAACTAGGAGGAAGGTGGGCCACGTAGGTCACGTCGCTTCGCGGCGTCATCACAAGCTCCCCACCGTATAGTAGTGAGAAAGCTTCCCACCGTGGCGTGTGGTAGTTAAGTTAATGAATTGGTCGCTCGGGGAGAGCAACCTGGGTGGCACAGTGCCCTCCGCTGGGAGCACCTGCCATCGCAGGGCAGTGGCGCATCGCTTAACCGCTGCATCACTGCGCCAGGAGGGGAAGAATGAGAACTCCCAGTGTAAAGTAAGAAAATTACCTTCTGTATATATGGGAATTCACCCAATACGCTATCACGTCATACCTTTCGTGGAGCTTAAGTGTCCCCTCCACTCCAATTTTTTAACGCTTATCTGTATCAAGCATGCCATGGAAAGGCATCAAAATTCTTGGGCTAATATAATTTCGTCTCGAGGTAAAAGCTTTAACTACGGCCTACTTTTCGTCACGGAGGAATTCTGTTCGGTGGTCCTAAATGGGAGCGAAGCTTTACTGCAGGTTTGAGCAGCATTCATGAAGGAAGGAAAGCTGAGGAGAGGCCCTCTCTACCCTGGCTATTCGGGCTGCATGGCAAAAGGTGATTGGGTTTTAGTGCATTTAAACCGAGTAGATGTGCGAAACGATGTGTTTAGCCTGGTTGGCTCATAGTTTTGTTTTGCTGGGTCGTCGGCGAATCTACGATATTACTTCGATAGTATTACTAATTGATGAAGACGCGATAAGCAATGCACAGCCTGATAGTCTGCATATTAGCTCGATTTACCGCAGCGGTGGCCTAGTGGTCTGAGCATCCGCCTCGCATGCGGGAGGTGCGGGGTTCGAACCCCAGGGCCACCGGGTACGCACCGATGTAACAGTGGGCGTAAGCTTTCCCTTGCCTGGTGCTCGGGTTCTTTAGGGTGAAATGCTTGGCAAATGGGTCTTATGTCCAACCTTGAGTAGTGGTAACAACCTTGTGCCATGGCGCTTTTTGGCCACAGATGCCCTTGCGCCATAAAGATCCATCATCATCATCAGCTCGACAGTAGTTCGATAGTAGTATTAGGTGAGGACGAGGATGTGCCGTGCACAGCGCGAGAGTGTGTTGCAGTTTAATACGAGGCGTGATCGGCTGCGATAGCATAGTCGCATAGTGCAGTGACCAGCGAAGCCGACCTGTTCGCGCCGCCGCGGGTTCGAATCCTAGTCGCGGAATTTATTTCATTTATTTATGGTTTGGCCAAGGCCACGCTCAAGGTCAAGCTTCACCCAAACTTTGTGAACCGGTTAGACCTCGTGCTTTCGTGTAGTGCTTTCTCACTAAAAGTGTGCTGTGAGTCAGGCTTTTCCAGGGGCTACTGGGAGTCATTGGCCGATGGCGCAGCCAATAGTAAAGCTGGGCGCAGCGCTGTCGCCTGCTTCACTGCCTGCTGCGCATGCGCAAGTGCGCTGAGACGGCGGCTAACCAGCACGTCCCCATGTCCGGCTTCAAAAAATGTGATGTAACGGCCTATCCTGTGTATCTGACAAAAGCTGCCACAATACGGCTGTCGTCTCGTCAGCAGTTGTGACCACCAACGTTTGCGTGGTGGACAATTAAGCGCGGCGATTTTCTTCTAGTTGAGATCGGTCGGGATGACCAACTCTTTCTCTTGTCATAATTCCCGGGAATTTATCTTTCCTTCCATTCATGCGATAGTTCCATAGCACGCTGTGTGATCATGATTGTTATCAAGAGTAAACAGGCTCTTGCTATCGTCACAGAGCTATCTATCTCGACTTGTCGGATGCTGTGCTTGTCCTTTGATGCCCAGGTCAAAGGGGGTTTGATTAGGAGCAAGCAAAAAGCAAAACAAAAAAATATCCCGCAGCTGAGACCCACGTAGTCTTCCTAGGAAGAATCGTCCTTCTTTTTTTCGCTCGAGAAAACGACAAATTCAGTTAATTCACTAAGTACATTGAATACTACAGACTTCTGAGGGGGTAACAGTACTTTTGACTTGCATTTGAGGACGAAGTGTTTGTTCATGACTGCAAGCAACAATAAACTAACTTCAAATTTACTGCCAGAAATTTACATGAAACTTGCTTCCATGTACTCAGCCGATTGTAAGTCAGTGTTCATTCTTCATTTTAAGGAATTCTGTAAAATATTTTTCCGTAGTGTAGAAGACGAATGCGACGACACACACAGCGCCTAGAAGCGCGCACATGAGCGTTCGATGATTTTTTTTTTTTTTCTCTTCGCAATGGCAGTAAAGTTGATTAAAGTTCAGTATGGTTGTTTCCAGAGTTGCTGTCGCTTGTGGCTCATTTCTTGCCATTCCTGTTACGACGTGCATCCACTGAACTAATACAAGAGCAGTGGGTGGCAATAAAACGCTGTTCTGATTTTCCCATAAGCATCAAGAGGGAAGCACATATTCACAAGGCAGACACATCTGAAGTGTATATGTTTTCTGCTCAACGACTATCGGGATGCGAACTGAACGGCAATAAATGCACATCTCAAGAATAAAACAAAATAGAAGGCATATTAATGGAAAAAGTTTTCCACCGATATATAGTGATGTAGAACGGAGAATGAACACTTATTTTAATCTAAGGTGCATCATTGTCTAGCTTGAGCTCGTTACGAGCAACAATTAAATTAGCATCTGAAAAGTAAAAGTACTTATATCACCCATCGCGATTCATAATATATTTGGTCACTTCAGCACGTACGCCTCGTCCTTTCGCGCGCCCTTCTCTGAAAAGTCTGAATAGTTTCTTACTTGGCATCATCCGGAGTGTGTCCCGCGCAGCGTCCTTGTTCACATCGGCGATGACGACTCGAGAACCTTCCTGGGCTAAACCGAGACACACCGCGCGGCCGATTCCGCTGCCTCCGCCAGTCACCAGCGCTAGCCGACCGCTCAGCATCTTGGCTGTTCAGTCGCCGACAATTAAGTGCCGCGCGCGGTTTCACGTGCTCGGCAGCACACCTCGAGAGCGCACCGCACTCGTGGATAGAGAACTGGCTTCAAGGGCTGGCGCGCTGACCCTTGGACGAGGTTTCGTTCTGCCCGCAGCTGATAGTCGCCCGCGAAGATAGCCGCGCTCGCGTTTGAAAACAAATATACAGCAGTACAAGACTCAGCGCGCGGTGTTCCTGTCTAAAGAGGTGCTTGCGCGCATATGCCTGAAGGAGCGCTCGCTTAGCTTCCTTGTTTCGTTGTTTATTGTCGCTGGAAAGCTGGAAAGCGAACAGGGTGCGTACCGAGGAGACGCGGAGAGAAGGGAACGGCGACGCGTCAATGGTAATCCTACCCGCTTGGCAACAGATCAAGCTGGCGGACTACGCACTTGCTCGCGCGATGCCCGGACTCTTTGTTCTCTCTTGTTTTACGACAGTTTCTTTCCTGTGCACTGCAGGTGCGATTGAGAATAGTGGCAGCAGCTGTCCCGCACTCGATATGTTTCTTCATTTGGATGAAACGAAAATGAATTGGAGTACGAATTTAAGCAGCTATATACTCATGGAGGTGCGCGTTCTAAACAGCTTCACCTCAACTGGCAAAGCATTGATTAACTTCGCCTCAGTTGTTATATAAGCATGACGAGTTTATCGCGCGGAATTTTTTAATTAAAAATGTGTATGCGCAAAGCTGGCACATACGTTGCAGGGAGCAGCTGACCGCGCACCCATCAAGCTCGCGCAGCTGTAAGTCGACAACGCTTTTTATGACAGCGTCCTTGAGTGTCACTCAATGCCTCTCGGTGTATGCTCAAAATTTCTATTAAGAGCGTGTTTTTTTTTTTTTTTTGTTTGTTTTCTTGTTTCAGCGTTGGACGCTTCGTTTGAACTGCCGCGAAACCTGAAACGCGTTTTGTTGTCAATAGCGAAACCGCAACCGCATTTGCCGCAAGTATAGTGCCTAGAATACCGCAAGATCAATGGTCGCTCTCCAAGCGAAGCCAAGCCAAGCCTCAGTATTTGATTCGCTCGTCGTACGCATGCATGTACGCATGGCTGTGCATGCATGTGAATTCGTTTTGGAACTGGTGTGCAGGCACTACAGACTTTTCGAAGCCGCTTAAAGGCCCCGAATTCGAACGCTTTAGGTCACAGATAAGTTGCTAATATATGTCACGCGTGTGAGCTCAGACCGTAGTTGGTTTAACCTCGGAAGCCCCCTGGCCTGCTGTCTGTTGTGCCGTTATGTCTTTCTCTTTTAAATTTGACATACCAGGCGCTGATGAAGAAAACGCAACTAAAGACGAGTTAATTGACTCAGGGTCGAAACAACTGACCAAGCCTGTGGCATCTTATGAAGAGGTCCTGCCAAGACCGGAACATGAAAGTGTGAGTGTGCCGGGTGCATGTTTTGTGTGCTAATCTGCCGCCTTACCCTTGTATTTCGTTTTATGTTGAAATTCCAGCTGCACGTGGACATGGAAAAAAGTGTGCTAGACTTGGTGACTGTTAAAGTAGAGTTTCTCGTCGGTGGCCAAATGGAAAGACTTCTTCGAGGCGATATTCTAGAAGCGGCTGAGGAGAATTTGGATATAGTTCCGAGTGTTTATGAAGGTAAGTTGTGTCTCATAGTTTGTGTCATTGCAGTCGATGTTGTCTTTGTGCTTGCGCCTCTTACTTCCTGAAGGTGGCATGAAGGTGTGGGAATGTTCCATCGATTTGACCGAATATATGGAAAACCACCTGAACATCGACGACGAAACTAAAGTACTGGAGGTGGGTTTTGGGTTATTTCTTTGCGTTCATTTTTGTGAAAACTTGGGCAGCGCCATATCACAATGCTTCCTGCTGTTTTATTGATGTATTCTTCGTTGTACAAGCTAAGGTAGGAAGACGCTACTTAACCTGACGAAGGATGCACATCATACGTATATACAGACACTTCAGTATTTATCTGTAAGGGTTCTAAAAAGTTCCTATGTGCCAACTACTGGTCAAGGGCAAACATACCTCACAAGGTAGCATATTGTTGCCTACATTCTTCGAGATGTAATTAAACATCAGTGCTTGCCTTATTTTTTGGTAGTTACTGAAATATTGGTGTCACCCACGGGTACAGTTTTCGGAAAGGCTGGCTGAACAGGTGAAACAAGGGGCTGTGCTCCCTGCCGGTTAGGGCTTCTGTGAAAGTTTGCAGTTCCTCGAAGATGTCATTTTATCTTCTTTGTAAAGACGAAGACGAACATTCTGTGCAGCGGCGGCAGTCAAAACTAAAGCCAAAAGGAAGAGCCATCGCCTCTCGAACTAAAATGCAACAGTAAGCTTCATAATAAACAAACAACTCACCCACCCACTGAGCTAGAGTTTCGGGTACTCCTTCGTCGGGCAGGCGGAGCAGGTTGTCATATCAGCTGTTTGGCTCGCGTCTACGAAAACTGTACTCGTAGCCGACAGCAGTTTCACCTCAATTCTAGAAAATGCAGGCAAGTACCGATGTTTAATCCCATCTCAAAGAACGTAGATCAGGTCATAACATGCTACCTTGTGAGCGATATTTGCCCTCGATTAGGCCAGTACTTCGCACCCAGGAACTTTTTAAAATCCAGACAGATAGGTACCGAAGTATCTGTACAAATGCATAAGATGGCATCTTAGAAGTACCCATCACACAGAGATACAAATTACTACCGTTATGCCATGCTTTTTTGAAATCTACAGTGATGCATTATTATAGCAAAAATACAAGAAAGAACATCAGTACACTTAGGTCTGTCTGATTCCAGGTTCTATATCCACAATCTTTCACGGTACCCTGTGAGTAACTGCTGTAGTAAACCTGATTTCTGAAATGATTTCTGCCATGCTTATAACAGGTTGTGAAATGGATTAGTATATTTCAGCTGTATGCACTGTTGACAACTGAGCAGTTGAGTGCCGCATCTCACTGTCATAGATTTTCTTTTTTTGTCGTCCATCACGTGCTGTGTACTGTATCACCATTTTCAAAAGCTCTGACGTCATTGAACCGGTAGTGCCTTCCATCCATTAGGCACCTCCGTAATAACCTATCCAAAAACATCACCACACAGTCACACTTGTGTTCTCTGAAGGGGGTAGGCAAATGTCTTTTGCCTTTTGTGGCCAAGTGGAATCCATTGAAAGAGAGTTGGGCACAGTGCTTATGACCATATCACCAGTAAATAACTATGTACTTGTCAGTATTTTGACCAGTTCTGTGAACCAAAAGAATGGACTGTTAAATTGTGAAGCAGGTCACATATTGAAGGCAAGGAGGAGGAGGTAGAAGAGGAAAGGCAAGGAGGTTAACCGGATGAAGAATCGGAATTGCACAGTAAAACAGTGTGGGAAATGAGGACAAACGAAGAACAAGACAACACGAGCACTGACCTTCAACAAAATTTTGTTGCACACTTGCATACATTTATCTCCTTCATGCCAAGACAAAGTTGAGAAGAGAACTGAACTTGTCAACACTGATCAAGACCTGCAACTCCGCAAAGCTATCCTCCAAAAATTTAATTTCATGGTTGTTAAGGGGTAATGACTGTTTGCTGACACACAAAGAACCAACCTCACCAATGGTAAACCTTACCGTCTGATTGCTATGTGTGAAAATGACTGATGTTGCATGGAACAAAGGTTTACGTGTGTGGTTTCATTGCCGACAATGAATAATAGGCAGATTCGATCCCGTACTGCTGTCCCAAGATACAAGTACAAACTGCCTTACTTTTACTACTGCTGTTTGGCTACTGATCTTAGTGAGTGACAATGAAGAGCCTAGAATGTAAAGTTTATCTTAGCCAAATTCTTGGATGCAAAGATTTCTAGGCTGAGCCAGTTGACAGCCATTTTATTCCCAAGGATGTGCTTGCATTGCCACGGAGCCAGTATCAGCAAAAATGATTCCTGCAGTTGATCTTGCTTTGATCTTGCTTGCAATATTGGTGTATACGTATTTTGTCGTGCATTTCTTTTTTCTGTTGTTTTTTGTTGCATTCTCACATATTGTTATTACAGTGTGTTTTTCGTGTGCCACCCCCATATGGAATACCCTCTTCCAGAGGGCCTTTAGCATTATTTGAATAAATAAAATTAAGCATGGCACTTCAGACATTTAGGTGGAAGTTGAAATGGGCATAGGGCACATTAAAACGAAATTCATCATGTTTAACATGGTTTTTAATTGTGTTGCTTCTTAGCTCGGGTGCGGAGCTGGGCTTCCAGGCCTTTTGGCTTGTCTCAAAGGCGCATCTGTGGACTTCCAAGACTATGTGAGTCTGATATAAGTGGTGTACTGTTATGGTCATTATTCATGTGACAAAAAAAAAAAAGAACATCCAGTGTGAGGTTTTGTTTCAGAGGCAACTGAAATAAAATTTCCTTGTAATTGTGTGCCATTATGTCTTTAGTACATGGAACTGCCATTAGCTTCACAGAAAAGTAATTAGTGACTTTACTTGCGCATTACTTCTTTCCTTTGTGAACATACTGGAGTGGGGGTATGCTGAGAAGAGAGTGAAAGCAGGTGATCTGCCATGTTGCATTAATGCACCAACAACTTGAAAATTCTGTGGAGATGTTGAAATAAGTGCATTCTAAGGCAATGTTTTGTCAGAGGTCCACTGACTCTAGGTGCACAAGCAGTCATCAATTCTTATTAATTCCTATGAAAATGAGCTGTTGTCATCATTGCCATAAATTTGCTTGTTAATATTTTTGTCCACAAACATTTTAATGATCTAAAAAAGATGGAAAGTAAGCTCTGAAGGGTACAGGTAATGAATGAAGCAAGAAAAAAAAATTGAAAGAGTTAATGCGGGTTAACTTTTGTACAGATGATGAGTTGACAAAGTAACGTGATGCAAGCTAGACACAATACCTGGCGCATTATGTGGAAGATATGTGTAAGTAAACATTCTTACCAATTCTAAGGGCACAATCATAATACCTGCCTGCAAACAACCTATATAGTAGCAAAGTACTCTCAAGTTCCTTACGTCCTCCACAGTGATGTAGTAACAGTAACACTATGTTACAATCCTCCCAATTTCCATGACTTCGCCCACTGCCTGGCTCACCTGTATCCCATGATCTCAGGTGGCACACTTGTTCTCAAGAATGCCAACATCCTGGTTCACATGTTCTTTATGGCTTAAGTTCATTTGCATCAAATTGACCGTGGGCAGGTGAATGCTGGAGTTTTTGTTACAGTGGTGACGGCAATGTCATTTACCCTGGAGGAAGTTCTTTACATAGCTTCACTGGAAAAATACTGATCTGGAGATGAACAAATGCAGGCAAACCCTTATGACAAGTAAAATTTGTGGACTAACTAGAACTCCGTGCCTCTACATGCCAATCCACAGTTATTCCGTATCCATACATACATCCTTAATCAGCTGGGTGGCTTGTGAAGTAAAAGTATGCTGCATATGGCAGAGGATGAATTTTGACTAATCTGCATAAAAGACAGTGGACTATTGTCTGTGAAATTAGAGGCAAGGAATTCGGACCCTTGCATGGATTAGCAAGACAAATGTATTATGTACCACAGCATTTTGAGCAGTGCCAGTTCCATCCTTCATCCTGAGACATTAGGGCCATTTTTTTTTACCTACACTGGCTACACTAGTGCAGCTAGTGCAGCCAGTGTAGGCAAAAAAAATGGCTCTACTGTGCTTGTGGAGAGTGGTCAGGGAGTAGTGCGGCCCACCACCATCCCCTTTGGCAAACTTCAGGGGAAGAGGTGACATACTGCAGACCTTCCCATTAGGCGAGGGAAATGTCAAAATGCCTCCTGTTACGACTCGCCTTCGTCGGGGGGAAGACGACGACATGGCAGCAGCGAAACGCCGACAAACCCCGAGACGCGCGTTGGGTGAACGCCTGGATGGCCACGGAAGCCGCGTCCGTCTGCCCGGTTGAGCGAGCGTTTCCCGTACACCGAGTGGGAACGCGCGTTCGAAATGCGCGAGAACGCCGCTCATGGACATTTCGGCGTCTGCGCTACGTGGTTGGCATCGTTCCCCTCTCCCAGCGCGTGACGACGGCGTGATCTCTCGGGAGTGAGTGAGTGCGTGCGTGTCGGTGATTGGTGCCAGTGAAACCCGGCCCCCATCTAGGGACCCTAGGGAAGAGAACTCTTAAAAAGCCGGCAGCGGCACGGCCGAAGATTTGTTGTCATCATGCTCTCCTGTTGAGCTGTCACGATGCTGCGTTCCTGCAGCTCACTTGTAAATATTGTATAAATTCCTCTTCTTTGTCTTTTCCCAGCAGCCTCGTCTCAGGCGTCCCTCATTTTCCTCTCCGGGGCACGTCCATGCTACCTCGTCCGTAACAAACTGGTTGGCAGCGGTGGGACGCGAATCGTCGGACGCCGGCGGAGAGTTGCGGACAACGGGACGCTGAGCAGCAGCACGGCGAGTCGGGGGCAGTGCAACAGCCCTGTGTGTTGACTGGTTGCCTGCAGCGGACCGACTGCGCTGTATTCTTGGCTGCGAGGTTTGGTGAGTGCGGGACTTTCTTCTGCTGAGTTTTGCCAGGCTTTTGTTAGTGTCGGGAACAGAGCTGGTAATTGGGTTGTCGTTGCTGCTGGGTTAGTTGCAGCAAGACAATAGCGGGCAGTAGAGAAGCAGCACTCGGAGCAGCCATGGATTTGAAGACGCTGCGCAAACCAAAGTTACTGGAGCTTGCGAAAGAGTTGGGTCTGGAGGTATCAGACAAACTCAGAAAACCAGAACTGCTGAAGGCTATTCTTGCGTTAGAGGCTGAAGATGACGAGCTTGCGGAATGCCTTGAGGCCATTGAGGAGAGGGAATTGGCAAAAAGAGAACAAGAGGAACGCGAACGTAAAGAAAAGCAAGAGGAACGCGAACGTAAAGAAAAACAAGAGCAAGAGGAACGCGAACGTAAAGAAAAACAAGAGAAAGAGGAACTTGAACGTAAAGAAAAACAAGAGAAAGAGGAACGCGAGTGTCAATACGCTTTGGAAATGAAGCGTCTCGACATAGAGATGGAACGCGTTCGTGGGTCAAGTCAGGCACACGGTGCAGGAGAGCGGGTATCGTACAAAATGACTGACTTAATGCGGCCGTTTCAGACTGGAGACGACATTGGTTTCTTCCTTGTTAACTTCGAGCGAACGTGCGAGTATCAGCGGTTTTCTAAGGAAACGTGGCCACGGCGTTTGCTCACTTTGTTGCCCGCTGAGGCGGCCGACGTAATCGCTCGCCTGAAGAAAGAGGAGGCGGAGGATTACGATCTTGTGAAATCGAGTCTGCTTAAAAAGTACAGGTTGTCGGCAGAAGCGTTCCGTCGGAAGTTTCGCGAAACGGAGAAAGACAAAAACGAGTCATATCCGGATTTCGCCTACAAGCTTATGTCAAACATGCAGGAATGGCTTAAAGAAGAGAAAGCGTTTGGCAATCACGAGAAAGTTCTGCAGTGTTTCGGGCTGGAGCAATTTTATAGACGATTACCGGAAAACGTGCGGTACTGGGTCTTGGACAGGCCAGACGTTAGTACCGTGGCGAGAGCCGCTGAGTTAGCAGAGGAGTTTGTGACTCGTCGGGCTCGCGGAGCCAGGGACGGTCAACGGGGTGAATTCGGCTCGAAGTTTGAGAGGCCGAAGTTCACGCCCATCAGACCAAAAGAGGGCAAACGTGGTGAGGATGCGAGTAAAAATGATCCGACCGGGCGCACAGAGACGGCGGCAGCCGACAACGAACGCAGGAAGAGGTTAGAGGCGAGGCAAACGCGCGTGTGTTATACTTGCCAGAAGCCGGGACACTTTTGGGCGCAGTGTCCCGAAGCGAAAACTAAGCTCGTATTTTTGTCAGTATGCAGTAATGACGAGAACATGAAGCTTCTGGAGCCGTACATGCGAGACCTCGTCGTGAACGGGAAAGAGTGCCGAGTGCTTCGTGATTCCGCGGCGACGATGGATGTGGTTCACCCCTCTTTCGTAGAACCCGATATGTTCACGGGCGAGTGCGCATGGATCAAGCAAGCCGTGGAAGCACATAGCGTGTGTCTGCCCGTTGCAAAAGTGCGTATTGAAGGACCTTTCGGCGCACTTGAGACAGAGGCCGCGGTGTCATCTATGCTCCCCCCTCAGTATCCGTACCTATTTTCAAACAGGTCCGATCACCTCCTGCGCGAAAAGAGACTCGTGTTTGGTGAGGGTAGCGTTCAGGCCTTGACCAGATCGAGAGCTCGGGAGCTTGCTGCAAAGGCGGTAGTCGCGGAGGCAGATTTGGAAGGCCAAATTGACGGTGGTAAGCTACACCGCGATAGTGTCAGGGACCGAGTTAGAAGCTCCGCTCAGTCGCCGGATGACACGAGTGCTGTGCAGAAGTGGCGGCATAGGACAGGTTTGGTCCAGGAAAGAAAGGCCACTTCGGCAGCGAGGACCGAGGAGTTCGGTCGAAAAGCTAGCGAAAAGTGCAGATCCACAAGCCGTGAGGGCTTGGGGGATAATGTAGACACTAAGGCTAGTAACGAGGAAGAGTGCAGATCCGCCAGCCATGAGGGCTCGGGCGATAATGTAGGCACTAAGGCTAGCAACGAGGAAGAGTGCAGATCCGCCAGCCATGAGGGCTCGGAGGATAATATAGGCACTAAGGCTAGCAATGAGGAAGAGTGCAGATCCGCCAGCCATGAGGGCTCGGAGGATAATATAGGCACTAAAGCTAGCAATGAGGAAGAGTGCAGATCCGCAAGCCGAGAGGGCTCGTGCGGTAATGTAGGCACTGCTAGGAATAAGGAAAGGGGCAATGCGTTGGCTTTGAGCCCAGAGAAGCATGCACTTTCCGGGATGGAGGCGCATTTCTGTGGT
This sequence comes from Amblyomma mixtum, assembly GCF_055824585.1. NCBI lineage: Eukaryota > Metazoa > Arthropoda > Arachnida > Ixodida > Ixodidae > Amblyomma > Amblyomma mixtum. Next base: position 34,350,106 of record NC_143016.1, on the reverse strand, counting down.
CAAGGGGTTAGTACCCTCGAGAAAAACGCCGAAGGTCTCAGTGACCCGGGAAATGTAGTCCTTGGGTCACGTGAGGAAGGTCATCACGGGAATTTAGTGAAGGCCGTGTTTAATGGGATTCAAGAGCAAGCTGTGAGTCGCAGCAATCCCGTCAACGACAAAGCCGAGCAATCTGCTTCGTTAGTGAGCACAGACAACGCTAATAAGGGAGAAGCGACCGTCTCTAGCCCTGAGGCAAAACCTGCTTTGACAAGTGAGGTTGATGCTTCTGCTCAGGAAGAGACTAGTGAGCTTGCGGGCCAGAGCAGTCAAGGAATCAAGGGAGAGCCTCCTTCGATGCGGCTGGCGAACCTTAGTAGCCAAGTTTTGGACACGTCGTTTTGCTTTAAAGAGATTGGCTGCGAGTCACCCGAGTGCACCGCTGAAACCCAAGGGCAGATCGCAACGTTAGCCATCGAGTGTGATTTAGATCAAGTTGCAGGCCAGGTAGTTAGGGTCGCAGGATCGATTAGCAAGCCTCAGGAGAGCAAGTTATGCTCAGCAGGAGATAAAGTGCTGTCGGAACAGCTGGCTACTGCGACCTGCGGTGACTCACCGAAAGCACGAGCCGATAATTCGAACTTAAGGGTGAAATACGGCTCGGTGCTGCGTCAGAGAAAAGATGCGGAGGGTGAGGACACCGCGAGCAAGGGAGGCGCGCAGGGCCGTTCTGCGAAGGCAGTTTTAGGAAAGCGGCCGCGCTCAGAGAGAGCCAAGCCAAGGGGTAGACCGCGGAAAAAGGACGAAGGACGGGCCCAAAACATTGTAGGGGTTAAGGCCGGTCAACAACGTAATCGTCGGATACTGCCACCGCGGTACTCCAGACGCGACAGGCGCCGAAAAAGGGCCAAGCTGACTAGGCGTTTACAGACAAAACGAAAGCCACCTGTCCCATCGCGGCGACCCCGCGGTAGTTCTTGCAGGACGGGGGAACCTCACAGCGGTTCGCAGAGAAGCACGCCCAGCTACCGCATGAAAGAAAGCCGCAATACGGGCTCCAGTCGAAGAACATTGCTGAATCGAGAAAGGAGTCCTCGTAGGCGTTTCTTTCATACGCGTCCGTCAACCCCTCGCATTCAAATGTTCAGACGCTACTTGGGTGTTGGAGACACGCGGCCGGTGTGCGAAACAAATCAATGTCGCGTGGCGTCTGAGGCTCGCAGGTGTCGAAGCGCAGTTAAGCCCTTCGAATTTTGTGAATTGTCGGCTGCTAAAGCCACTGTTGGTGTGCGTCCGCGCAGGGCGCGGTTGAAGAATAGGCGACCCCTTTGAGCCGCGGCGCGGCTCGCTAGCAGCGGATTCCGAGGATGTCTCTGCTGTTTGCTTTTTCTTGTTTTAAACCATTCCTGCAAAAAAAGCGTTTTGCAGAAAAAGCGTTTTGCAGAAAAAGCGTTTTGCAGAATAAAAAAAGTGAAAAAAAAGAAGTTTTGAGCAGGAATTGGTTTCGGACGCGTTTGTTACCTTGGAAGCGTTCCTTTTGGACAAAGATTGTTTCGAAAAATGCACTAGTGGTGCCCATGTGTAGCAGCGTCCGTTAAAACGCGAAGTGCTAGCCAGACGGGCCATTTAGGCCACTAGCATAAACGCCTGGAGTCGCTTGATTTTTTTTGGAATTTGGGAAATTAAGGTGACTTTGGCTCCGATGTTGAGCGAATCTTTGCGGGGAAACAAGTGCGTTCGTAATTGTTGTGGTCATTACGAATCGAAATACATCACAAAAAGGGGAGTCTCAACGGTAACGCCGATTGCTTACGTTGACGTCCCTAGCGCAAGAATCAGCATCATAGTTGCGGTTTAATGGTCTTTTTCTTCCTGATGTAGGATTTTGAACCAATTGATTGTGTTTATTGTTTTAAATTTGAGATGCGCTTTGTGGTGTAATGTGCCGATCTGTGGGAGTTTTCTGAGTGCTGCTAAACTACTCCCAGGGATTAATTGGCTTTGTAAGGAGGAAAGAGCCTGGCATCGCTTAGTGGGGATTGTGTCGTGCTTGCGGACTGAGCGGTTGGGTTTTCGGCGTGGTTCTAACGCTAGCAGAGCACGAGTCACTTTGCAGTGCCCTTTGGGAACCTGCACCTGCAAAGGAAGACTTCAGGGTGCGCTGAGCTCCAGAACCGCCGAGAGAGAACCGACTGCGGTTGAGACCAGCCTCAAGCGACATCCCTCCGGACAGCGGATGCTGTCCCCTGTCCATCGGGATCTCCTTCCCCCGGCGGGGCAGTCTGTTACGACTCGCCTTCGTCGGGGGGAAGACGACGACATGGCAGCAGCGAAACGCCGACAAACCCCGAGACGCGCGTTGGGTGAACGCCTGGATGGCCACGGAAGCCGCGTCCGTCTGCCCGGTTGAGCGAGCGTTTCCCGTACACCGAGTGGGAACGCGCGTTCGAAATGCGCGAGAACGCCGCTCATGGACATTTCGGCGTCTGCGCTACGTGGTTGGCATCGTTCCCCTCTCCCAGCGCGTGACGACGGCGTGATCTCTCGGGAGTGAGTGAGTGCGTGCGTGTCGGTGATTGGTGCCAGTGAAACCCGGCCCCCATCTAGGGACCCTAGGGAAGAGAACTCTTAAAAAGCCGGCAGCGGCACGGCCGAAGATTTGTTGTCATCATGCTCTCCTGTTGAGCTGTCACGATGCTGCGTTCCTGCAGCTCACTTGTAAATATTGTATAAATTCCTCTTCTTTGTCTTTTCCCAGCAGCCTCGTCTCAGGCGTCCCTCATTTTCCTCTCCGGGGCACGTCCATGCTACCTCGTCCGTAACACTCCTCACTGGACTGCTGCAAACTGGTCCCACTGCCGCTTGCATCGTGGTGGCACGAAATGTGCACAAAAGTCCAACAAGCAATATGACGACACACAAGGAGCTCTTGTTGGAAAGGCCTACAACCTCTGAGCCTACCCACAGCCTACTCAAGTAATCATCAGGGCATGTGGTCTGAAGGAGACAGAACTGCAACAAGTAGTGCACTTAGTATTATTGAGCGACCTTCGGAATTCACAATACTATGCATCAGCAGCCCCATCTACCATTTTCAAATTTCATGAAAAGAGTGAGTGACCACTTAATGCTGTGTTGTTTCCAATCCTTCTTATTTGTTTTTTTACTTCTGCTGGCTGAAATAGTTTTTAGAGTTTCAAGACAGCGGTTGTATTCTGTTTAGCTGGCAGTTTATCCAAAACAAGGTGTCATCTGCCTTTTCTTCAAGTTTAGGTGGATGAGTGTTACTTGCTTGGATATTGACTTGCTCATGATAGAATTTTTGACTATGGAGGCTTCAGAAAAAATGTTTTCAGCCCAGAAATGTGGTTTCATGACATCAAACTCTTTTGTGACTGACATTTTTGATACCTCGTTTTTCTTATATCATTTCAGAATAAGCAGGTGTTGGAGCTTATAACAATACCAAATGCCTTCGCCAATATTGGTGCACGAGTGAAAAAAAGGTGCCGGTTTTTCGCAGGTGACTGGAGTGCCTTGAAAGATAACATAGCACCAAGCCAGTAAGGGCCTTTTTTATATTTTATTGTAAACACTGGGACGATTAATACGCAACTAAGCTGAGGCACAAAAATTTCTGCCAGAAAACTGTACTAAAAGCCTATTGGTGACAAACAGTTGTCTCACATTCACAGACCACATGATGCAGGTCGAAGTCGTTCAGAAAGAGTAAGTCCACATCAGTAGAATAAAAGAGCTGAAAATGAATGGCCTTAGAACTGCCAACCTTGCAGCAATGCTGTGCCTCGAAATCGGCAAGCTGCTTGCTATCCTATAAGCGGCATATTTTTTTGTCTTGATATTACTGAAGTTAAAGCTTTAGTTCATGGCATTCAAGCTAAGCACAAGACCAGTGGCATACTGTACAGTCAGGGACAAAAATCTCCGGACCACGTGTTCCTCTAACGAAGCCGATAGCTCTGCTGTTAGTCGGCGGCTGGAGACCACACTTGTGGAGGCAAAAGTTAAATTTTTGTTCTTTCATCTCCACAAGTGCGGTCTCCAGCCACTGTCTGATAGTAGAGCTATAAGCTTCGTTTGAGGAACACGTGGTCCGGAGACTTTTGTCCCCAACTGTACATCATCTGTAATAAATATTTTGCTCCTTATTGCCACCATTATGTTTGTGCACTTCTATGAGGTGTGGCTGCATTCGTTTCAGGTATGATCTGATTCTGACCAGTGAAACAATATACAACACTTCCAGTTACCAGAGCTTGATTGCAGTTCTCAAGAAGGCGATCAAGCATACTGGTTCTGTGTATCCTTTGCTGCAACAATCATCGCTATTAACCTTATGTGCATTATGTCTTTTTTCACATTTTAAATTTTGTAGGAATGTGAAGTTTAAACTCTCTGTGTTAGTATTTTTGTTGGTGTTTGAAGTTGTGTTGCAATGGAAAACTTTTGTTTGTTAGAAATAGTCAATTTATAAACTGCTTGTTTTATTTTTTACTAAGCCCATGCGTATTTTGCTTTTACTGTCTGTTTTGAAGATGACTTGAAACAAAGTCAACAGAGAGGAAAGGTTCTTTAAACACGTTAATAGTTTGGTAAGCTTGCTAATCACAGAAACGCAAGGTAAGTGCTCTGCAAACAACAGCTAGAAATTATGTGCATCACAGAATTCAGGAGGCTTGAGGTCTGGGCTTAGTGGTAGGATGCTTCGAGAACTACAGTCTAACCTGGAGATGTCTTTCTTGATGGGGACTGTGAAAGAGCTCAATATATTGTGTGGGGTTTACTGGGGAGATAAACACATTCTGCCCGCTTAAGCGCGGCTGACCCAGTTCAACACCGCCTGACCCCACCCCGTGGCCGCGCACGCTACCGAGCGCACGCCGACCACTGCGGGCCTTGCTCTGAGGGAACAAAGAAACGACACACTGGCTGACACAAACAAGGCATTTATTGCTACAACAACAATAACGCCAGCTAGCAACAAAATACGCTGAGAAATCGAGGACGTCTGACTCACCAGCACGGTTACGAGCGAACGTTCGCCCACGGTAGGGCAGAGGGAAACTCTGAGGCCGGGCAGGACGAGATGCGGGGTGAACGTTCCTCCCCACGAGGGTTCGCACCAGCCGGCGAAGCTAGGTGTTGCTAGATCAAGCCTACTTTGCACCAAAGCTGTTGCGGACGGTGCTCTTGAACTAGCCACTGCCTGTCATAAGATGTCTAACCCTGTTACCAGTACACTATAAATAGAATTATTGCTCATTAAAATTAAGCTACAGTCGGTTTCCACAGTATCTTCGGCTGCGATGCATGCCATGCGAGGGTCACCGCTAGGCTTTATTTAGGTTGGCATCTCTACGTGAGAGCGAAGTTGCTTGGAGAAAGTACAAGAGACCGAAGGACACCTCTAGCCCACCTCATGTTAACTTCGTCATGTGGTTTCCTAAAATTAGCGCTGCCGTTAGATGCTCAAGGGTGCATAGCCGACTGATTCTGCGTGCAGAAAGTGATCAAAGAGTGCTGTTAGGATGAGCGTGACTTGCAGGGGCTTGGTGCACAGTTCAGTATATCTAATGAACCACGAAATTGTAGTTCGATATACAGAGCACATTTTCTATTATTTTACATAGGTTTTAGTGCAAAAGTATTAATCTGGATACTGGGAGCCTAGCAAAATCTTCTCTTGCTGATGTTTGTGTAGCAGAAGAATTGAAATTAAAAACAAAGAAAAGAAAATCACATCAATATCCACGACTGGGAATTGAACCCGTGGTGGCCAGATCAGCTTCAAAGGCCGCCGTGCTAGAGCACTAGACTGCCGCCACAGCCGAACATGCCTAGCACTAAACTGCAGCACACTCTCGAGCTGTGCATTGCAAAGCATCGTCTTCATCAACTTCCAGCTGCAGTGTGCAAAAAGTACAAATCCGTGCTTTTGCACTGATTTGGATATAGTATACATTCTCTAATTTATTTCAAGGGGACAACCTGTGTGTTTCATATAGGCAGTAATTAAAAATAGCCGGGTTCGGCTGTAGTTCCTTTGCATCTGACAACCATGAAATGAATATTGGACCTTAACAAAAGTAACAGCCTTGTTTCAGCTAAAACTTGCTATTTCGGCGTTGGAGGTGGAACAAGGTTATTTGAAGATGCCCTCGTCAAGGACGGCTTTTTCACATCACGTGTTGCTTTTGTTGTGGACACCGGTGTGCAGCGGGAAATCCTGGAACTACGTGTCAGGTCACCTTCCTGATAATGCCCATAGGCGTTCAATAAAAAGGTCTGTACAGGGAACATTGCTTCACTATGGTGCTGTCAATTATGTCTTGCTACTCCATTTCAGGACTGCATTGCTCAACGCTGCTCTTGATGTGGTGTGGAGAGTGGAGCAAAGTTGTTCCCTTTAACAAAGTCTGTTTTGGGCGTATGAAATACATCTGCAGTATACAACGGGAGGGCAGAAATTTTGCGGGCTTAAGTTGGTAAAATTATTTTGAAATGCATCCAAATTGCACCAAAATAAACTCTCTTCATACAAATTTTCTCAACATATTCGACATTCGGTGTATTTCTTGGCGTATAGTGTCCCAAAAAAGAGATGTGAGCATGCTAGATGTCTACAAAATTTTCATGAAAACAATTGATTGCCTTGCAGTAAGAGGGCAATTGCAAACAGAACATTTATCGCACTATGCATGAACTCAGCTGAAGAGTGAGGGCATGAAGCCATTTGAAAATGACATTGGTCTGGTTTTCCGTTTCCACCGGCCGGCCGACCCAGCAACCGAAACACACGAATGGGCTTATATGCGAATAAGGAAGGTGAAGAATGCGCGATGCACAGCAGAGTCCACGAGACATGCGCTCGGGCGATATTCTGGCTTGTAAGGAGGTGCTACGCTGGCATTGAAGGGCTGTCTCTGGGTTAGATGTGCGTACGCTACAGAGTCTGTCTGTGGCAGCAGTTTAACAAGGTTTGAAGTGGCTTGGATAGGGTGTGGTTGAGTTGAGGCCAATATACTTTCGATATTTGCTGAAGATCCTGTTTTGTTGTGCACTCACAAGGAAAGCGGCGCGAAATGCACGGACAAAAGAGAAACATACACGACAGGACCAGCCCATGTTTCTTTTTTGCGCCGTTTTCTTTGTGAATCATGAACCAACTAGACCAAACTAGAGTTCTTTTTGTTGTGGACATTTACGCCTTACCCATGGTAGAATGTAAAAACCTTACCCTTTGAAATTAATGGCTTTTGGATATTGCTGTGTGCATTTTTGCTGTTCTGGAAACTTTGGTTTCTCCTAACTTAGGCGTGTGAAAAGAGTACCACGCATCCCATCGAGCATTACTCCTGTCATCACTGGTGGTTATAGTACCCACGACAGTGGTGGACAAACTCATCTGACTCGTATGCACGTTGCACTGCTGAACAGTTTCACTAAAGGAAGTGAGATCGAAAGATAAGACTTGGACCCTAGTTCTCGCCGCTCACATCCGTTTCTCCCTTTACCCCCATTCCTCCCGCTTCCACGCGCGAGCGGAGAAAGACCATTCCGGATAACGAGGTCGGCAATGTACCATTCTGCGTTTCATCGAACCTCGGTCGCCCTGGTCGATGGGGAGGAAGCTACTGTTTCCTCCAAGGCTGTGACCGCTGGCAGGGGCTCAGTAAGTGCTCCGGCTCATCCGGCGCGACCTCGCCCTCCACGACTCCTTCCGCTGCCGTCCATCGGCAACACCGGTGGGCGCCCTGCTACGCCCGGCTTGCAAACTACAGCCTGCGGGGGGCACCGCCCCTCCTGCCGCACAATAGCAACGGGAGGAGGGTGGCTGGACCGGAGAGGAAGGAGAGGGTGATCGGCGAGTCAATGGCCTTTCGCTTCTCTCCTGTTCTTCGATGACGCGCCGAAGGGTGCGCGTGCGCTTTGCGAGCGCCCTTTGCCTGATCACGTGACCGGCACATCGCTCTCGCGGTGGTTCCTTGTTGCAACTCTCTGCTGGCTGCCTGCTCCGTGTTCGTACGCTGTGATGTAAGCTTAGTTGTCGGGGATGTCACACCCGTTGACTCATTGCCCAGGCGTCACCATGAATCAGCTAGATCAGTTCACACTGCGCTCCATTCTGCAGCGCGCTGCTTTCTTGTGTCCTTCGATATGTGCAGCGATCAGCAGGAGGGATCGAGAAGCAAAGGCAAAATCGGGCGATATTTAAAGTTGACCCTGAGGCTCTTCATAATGAGAGACGCGTTTATTCACCTCTGAAAACTGCTCGTCACCCTCCATGTTTGCTGCACTGAATGCAAGTGTGCAAGCAGGGACTGTAAAAAAATATACGGACACTTGACTGCTTGCATGCTGCGAATGCTAAAGCATTAGTCTCATCGTGGGCTGCTAGTGAGCTGTTTGGTTACTAGTTCGTAACTAATTGTCTCGAAGGCCTTTAGGTGAAGACCTTAAGCGTAAACTCATTTAACCTAAATGCCATTGGGTGTTGTGTATACATCGCATCCTCCTTTGACTCTTATGATTGTTATGGCAGCTGTGCTGATGACCTCATTAGAGTTTTCCGACAGTTTCTTCTGAATAACCACGTCGGGTTTCATTGCCAATGAGCCACACAAATTACGAAGGACACTTAAGACTATTACGTGCTGTAAATGCGAAAGCATTTGTGTCTAGTCGTGGCCCTACGTCCCTTGTGTCGTGGTTGATGTGAGAGAGGCATACATAACTACAGCGCAAACGACAGGACAGAGATGAAGAAGGGACACCACACAGCGCTGACTCACAACTAAAGTTTATTGGATGCCAGAAGGTATAAATACCTCCCTGGCGGCCAGAAAGAATGCAGTCGACACTTACATGCGTGACTGACATAATAGTGTACCAGTCATATGCCGCCAAGCAAATCACATGCGCGAGAATACAATATAAGCAGTGACAGAATACAATATAATCAGTGAGCAAGCACTTGTCAAAATTCGCAATCAAGGTATCTTCTTTCTTTTTCTGACAACGCGACAGATGAAGCACTGATGCATTCTTCCGAGAGCCTACCTATTAAGTGAGCTTCAATGATCTCCCTTGCTAACGAGTCACGGTTCTTTTCTAACACTGCACTTTCCTGATAGTTTGGCGCACAGACGTAGGTGTCATCGTCATCTTCATTGCCTTTGTAGTGCCTGCAATGTTTCGCCACGTGGCCAGAGATAGCGACACGGGAGACATTATACTCATGCTCTCTGAGTCTTTCGTTTAAACATCGGCCGGTTTGGCCGATGTATCGCTTACCACAAGACAGTGACAGCGAATATATCACCCCTTCCTGGCAAGGCACGAACTGTTTTGCGTGCTTTATCGGGCACTTTGTTTTGTTTATCGGGCACGAACTGTTTTGCGTGCCCGATAAAGCACGCAAAACAGTTCGTGCCTTGCCAGGAAGGGGTGATATATTCGCTGCCACTGTCTTGTGGTAAGCGATACATCGGCCAAACCGGCCGATGTTTAAACGAAAGACTCAGAGAGCATGAGTATAATGTCTCCCGTGTCGCTATCTCTGGCCACGTGGCGAAACATTGCAGGCACTGCAAAGGCAATGAAGATGACGATGACACCTACGTCTGTGCGCCAAACTATCAGGAAAGTGCAGTGTTAGAAAAGAACCGTGACTCATTAGCAAGGGAGATCATTGAAGCTCACTTAATAGGTAGGCTCTCGGAAGAATGCATCAGTGCTTCATCTGTCGCGTTGTCAGAAAAAGAAAGAAGATACCTTGATTGCGAATTTTGACAAGTGCTTGCTCACTGATTATATTGTATTCTGTCACTGCTTATATTGTATTCTCGCGCATGTGATTTGCTTGGCGGCATATGACTGGTACACTATTATGTCAGTCACGCATGTAAGTGTCGACTGCATTCTTTCTGGCCGCCAGGGAGGTATTTATACCTTCTGGCATCCAATAAACTTTAGTTGTGAGTCAGCGCTGTGTGGTGTCCCTTCTTCATCTCTGTCCTGTCGTTTGCGCTGTAGTTATGGATCATCAAAAACACCAACTCGCCCAACAATTGCTTTTGTGAGAGAGGGGCAGCGGTGGCTGAAAGCGTAACTGCTGCCAACGGTCTTTGAACAACCAATGGCAGCGACTTGAGAAGTGTCCGGCATGTGTTATGCCTTGCTGACCCTGCCTGTCAAGTAGCATGCATCGCCTGCCCAATAGGCCCATAACCTGCGCTGCTACTGCTCGCAGACTCCGCAGCTGATACGCTCCACGCGCACGTGCGCTGTGGTATCTTAATTCTTCGCTGCATCCTTGCAACCTGGCAAGGGTTGAAGCCTGCATGGCTGCTTCATCGAATAACTGCAAGTGCTGCAACCCCGCCTTTATATTTAAAACGGCAGATTGTATGCCAAGTTCTACTTTGACTGCGAAAAGACTGGCGATGCCGCGCCGAAGGCACCCGTTTTTAATGCACTCCCTTGCGGTGCAAAAAACTTGCCACCGAATGTGACGTGCAAGATCTAGCCACTGGACATGGACATTTTTTGCGCGCCCAAGGTGTCCTATAAGAGGTACGTAACGTACATCATCTAGGGCATGCTGATAGCAATTAATCGAGCGACCAGATGCCGATGTCCCGAGTGTTCGTCACGGCAGGATAGATCCGAGTGCGGAGTGCCCCAAGATTTTCTTAGTAAGGTCGTGTTTATGGAGCCAGGAATGACGGAAGACGCCGTAGAGCACCCACGTTCCCATACGAATGTGGATATGTGGTGGTGCGCGTCGTTGGTGCAAATCTGGCAGGACCTGATATCTCACCTCAGATGATTTCGTTGGTGATGACGCCGACATCGCAAAACCATGCACTGATTGTATAGGAAATACGAGCAGTCCGCGAGTGTCAGGCATCTGATCAAGACGATGTCAGAGAGGGCCGACTTAGCCCAGGTTTCAGTCAACGCTTTATATGCGATTAGTTATGTCGCAACTCTAAAAGCAGCTTCTCAGTAGCAGGCCTAGCTTCTTCCGGTGAGGCTCACATGTGCGCGCTGGAGAGCTAGGAAAGCGTCTTGGGGGGCCTGCTTTGAATATGCAGACTCGCGACACTCAGTTCTTGAAGAAATTAGCGCCACTTTTGTTTGTCTCCGATAGTCCACTGAATACGAACTTCAGATAAAGCTAACGCTTTCTGCGTAACCGTCAGGCTCGTTGCAAGTGGGCTCGACTGTACATTGATTGTTATGGCGCAATTTTATGATATGCGAATAAAAATTGTGTTCATAAATTACTTTTCTTTGAAAAAATGCATTCCGGAATTTCTCGGTATGCGTACGGAAGGCTTGCTGACACATTTATTAATGAAATTTGATGTGGCATGACCCATTATTTTTTCCTGACGCGTGCACATAACTGCTAGTTCTCTCGAAGGTATAGGGTGTGCAGTCCTACAGGTCACATCCTTGAGATTTCTTTTGTGTTTCTTGCAGTCTGGTGTTCATGGCTGACATAGCTATTGTGCCATGACAGAGGGATTGAATAAATGACATTTTTTTCTAGCAGCTTCCAAAACGCGGGTAGTGTTTCGTCACGCATTCGGGCAATAGTAATATCGGCCTAACTGGGCGGTGTCAACACCAGATGGCAGGAACACAAAAGAAATCTCAACGGTGCGACCGCAGGGAAACTATGCCTAACCGTAGCCAGTGCACGGACCAGGCACGTAGCCAGTAATTTTTTCGGGAGGAGCCAGTCCACGGAAATTTTTTCTTGCTCGCGGAAAAAGGGGGTGGGGGGGACGTCGCTGGCAATTGGCTGAGCACTGCCAAGACAAGAGAATCGAAGGGGGGGGCTTCCTTTGGATACGTGCTTGCCTTCGAGAGAACAGTTCTTCGCACGTGCCGGGACAGTGCCACAAGGGAGATAATAGAAGCTCATGACATTAAAAATTTCTCTGATAAATGTGTCAGCGAGCTTTACACACGCCTTGGCAAAAGAAGAGCTGCTCTGTTTGGAACGCCAATGACGACGTGAATAATTGGAGGGAGGAGGGTAGAGATAATCGAGCCACGGATGCGGAGAGTTTTGCACCGGTATTCCCCAAAAACCCAGACAACGGGGGTCATGACTAGAGTGTACTATCATGACCCAACCGCAAATGCCCTCTGTCGGCACTTTTTCAGAGATGTCGATCTGAGATGTTCAGCTTTGACTGTCGCTTCGGTTCTGTTGTGTGTCAAATTGGTGCACCCGCGTTCCCAGGCGCATTTCAACTTTTGTCATCAACCGACCAAAGAAAGTTTTCGAGCTTTTGTTTCTTTGCCCGATTTCGCAGAAAAACTCATGCGTGGATGGCAGCACGCATACAGGAGCGCATGTGATGTTTCTACTTGCTGTTCATTGCGGGGGCACTCGATGACGTCGCATGAGAGGCGGTGTACACTGGTCATTTATTTTTCGTCGTAATACTTTAAAAAAAGAGCGGTGTTCGTGCCGTTATGTCTTCAATATTAATGCTTCCACCCACGTTTGTTGCTTGTTGCGTGATCAGTCTTGAAACATTTCTTGCAATGTCCGCTCAGATCCCGCGCTTACAGAGGTGTGTAAACACGTTGAATGAAGGACGGTAGTCCATCGCAGATAATCGTACACCGCCCCTTCCAAAAAGTGCAAAGACGGTAGGCAATTATCTTCAAAACGCGTTTCGCAATGCAGTCGTCACTTCTTGAAGCTTACCGCCTAGACCGCCGTTCAAATGGATGCCGACAGAGGGCAGCACGTCATATAGAAATGAAATTTGGCGGAAAGTATGAACAAAGTCGTTCCACCGTACCTAGGGAGTCTTTAACGGTTAGGCTCATAACTTGCGATCCAAGTGTACCACTATGACTATACTACCGCTAATTGTAACTTCCCTAAGCCACTATCATCACTGGACCAGGAAGAATTCTCTTTAGCGAAGTTTCTGAGAAAGCTGTATAGCTTTCCTTAGTAGCCGTATGGCTGCGCTTGGGTGGATGCCAATGAGTAATTACTCCCTTATTGCTTATCTAAAGCCCGTTTGAGGCAATAAACTAAGTTGTTATTCAGCGCCTGTGTTGCTTCCTTTACTTATTTCTTGTTTCGTCCGTTTACGACTGCGCTGTAATCCCGCCTAAAAACTGAGGAACTTAATTGAGCTATGGAAAGGAAAGTGACAAGTAACGGTAACAAACAGGAAGAGAGCGGAGTTGGGTCAGGGAAAAAAGCGAGTTATTGCCATCCTAATCGAATTCAGTAAGAGTAAGAAATGGAAATGGGCAGACCATGCAATGCGAAGGCAAAATAACCGCTGGTCCGTAACTGATTGGATAACGGAAGGGTAACGGACTGTTCACCCTGGAACTTGAGAAAGACAGCTCTAGAAAGACCTTTCTAGGATGTACTGGTCCGCAGGGATGAGGGTGCCCTCACCTTCTCGGTCTATAGGAAGCCTACGCACACAGGTCACTTCCTCAATTTTATGTCTTGTCATCCGGTCGGCCACAAGACGTCGTGGCATCATCCTTAATAACACGTGCCGTACGCATCTGCTCAGATGACAATTCATTAAAAAACGAACTGAGGACAGTCCACCGTGAGCTTACTTATAACGGCTATCCTAGTCGCTTTATCTGCAAAATTGAGAAGCGGATATTGAAGCCGGAAACATAGAGCGACAAGACATTCCAGGCACGTGCAGCCATTCCTTACTTGCAGGGAATCAGCGAGGCACTCTCGCACGTATTTTCAAAATACGACCTGCGCATTGCCCACATCCCGATCAGCAAGCTCCGTAACCAGCCCGTGAACGTGAAAGATAGACTGCCGATTGAAGCAATTTCAGGTGTCATCTACCAGATCCCATATGCTGACTGCCCCAGGCTTACATTACCGAGACGGGCAAGTCCACAAGACGGCTCAACGAACACAAACGTGACGTAAGAAATAATAATCACGCGACTAACGCCATTGCACAGCATGTGCAAGAACATGGTCACGCGATTGAAAGGAACGTGTCATCTCAGCGGCTGCTGGAATCCCTACTCATCCAATCGACACCAGCTACCATGAACCGGATGCAAGGAAATATGCCACCCATCTACGCACGCTCGTTACGCCACGTGTTGCGTATATAAGTCGCGACGCTTCCTTGTCCCGCTAAGTAATTAAGGAACCCGTACGAGGTTCCGAAACGTCTCAAATTTCTAGACTTGGTCGGTGACCGTGTGCTTTTTCCTTTAACAGACTGGATTCCAAGGGAAGGCAAGCGTAGCAAGGGGCGGCAGAAAGTATAGGAAGAACAGCGACTTCTGGTCGCCCAGGCGGTCGACATATGCTCGGCCTGTAAATTATGGCCGAATAAAGGTCTTGTACTACTACTACTAGGTTGGACGGATGAGATTAGTTTGCGGGGATATGGTGGCCGCAGCTGGTACAGGACACGGTAACTGGAGAGGTATGTTAGAGGCCTTTCTGCTGCGGTGGGCGTACTTAAGCCGATGATGATGATTGTGATGGCTGGGATGCAAGCCGGGCGATCCGTTTCGCCTTGTCTCGTTTACTCCCTCTATCTCTCTCTCAAAACTGGCCACGTACTCGTGACAGAGATCGCAACGTCAAAGCATTCGGCCAGGGCTATGGACATCGTAACACCGAAATAAAATCACCCCTGCCCCATCCACCGCATCAGAGGCGATCGCTGAGCCCGGACAGGGTTCAACGCCTTCGAAACAACCGAAGGCGCTATCATCCACGCCCGGGATGCGCGTGCAGCTAGCAGAGCGAGCGATCCGTTTGTTTGTCTAGGGCGGTGCTGCTGTGTGTGTACGGCTCACGAACACCGGTGTGTGGGTCGACGACTGAGCAGCGCCTGGCTTTTCTCGCATCCGCCATGCACCCGTATAACGCCCACATATGAGCAGTATGTGTGTGAACGCGCACGCCCGTCACTTCGGCCACATGACGCCGCGGCGCCGCGCAGCTGTTGAAACTCCACCCTTCAGGGAGTGATTGATGGATCTGGACGAAGTTCGAGCGGTCGCGCGGAGTCTTGTGCGGCGCCGAGGCATACGCGCTTGATGAGCAATTGCGGTGACGGTACACTGCGTGCTCCTGAACTTACGCACTAAAGAGAGGTTACCACTAACCAAAGCGGTCAATATGTTGCACGTGTTTCCATGCGAGAGCAGTACGAAGCATGGCAAGGCATAACTGAGCAAGGCGCGCACATACATACATAGTTTTATCTCAGTGTGCGTGTAAGACTCGTACTCTTCCGCACATTAAGAGGGACAGGACAGCGTTTACACCAGCGCAGAGTACAACGAAACAACGGTATACGCGCAACAGGTTAAACGGACTTGGACGGATGAACTGATGTCTCTGCGCCTCCTGCAGAAATGCGTCATTTGTCTTGAGAAAGCTAACCGCTTCAATTCAGATTTTTCAATAGCTGGAACAGCTTGTCGATGAGCCGGCAGATCTGTGCATCACCCAAGGCAAATGCATTGTACCTTTCTTTTCCTCGCCGCTACGGGCATGCACTTAAGTGATGAAAACACGCACCATGCGAGGTCCAAGAAATGTTATGTCGACTGATAATTTCTGACGGGTAAGCATACGACATGTGCAGCAAACTTTCCTCGCGGAAACGTGAGCGGGAAAAATGAAAGTAAAACTAACTGTACCCGTGCTGGAACTATAGCTGCACGGGCCGTGGAGTTCCTTCCACTGGAACCACCGGTTCGCGGTACGGAAGTACTCGCACCAGAGTATCAGCCTCTCCGACTACCTGTGTCACACGTTATTTGACCAAAGTCGACCCAATTTTCCCCAGAGTTGGTGCAATAGCTGTCGTGGAATACACGGGCAAAGCACAGGAGCAAAATAAAATGTAGAGGTAAGTTGCTGGAACTCGAACTGCTGGGACCGTTATCTGCCCAAATAATGGCCATCTATGCAGAAAGGAACTGAGAGCGGCAAGGGACGGCGACACGACCGACACGTTGTGCACCCACTGACGCATCCGTCGACGCGGCGCTCCATGGGCGGGCGTCCACACTGTGCACATTGCAAAGCGACTTCGCTATTTCACGCCTCCTCCGCTTGCAGCCAGAAGTACAGAGTTGAGCTCAGCACTTCGCCGACTTCGCCTCCGTCTAGCGTGAACGTCCACATACTGTACGTACGCGCGCTAGATACCGCTGCCGGCGTGACGTAAAGCCCCTGCGTGGCGCGACAGAGGGCCCCACCTTCAGCGCGCGGGATGTTGCGACACGTGCGGAGCCAGCGCAGCGTGTGGCCCCGCGTGGAAGACGCCGCTTCCCGCACTGATGGCTCGTTTTCCGTTTAAGCCCTAGGTTGGCCCGATTACGCTATCCGAGCCCAAATCCCTCCCTCGCCTACGTCCTCTCATCACTCGCACCCCTTTTCGCGCGCGCGAGGTGATGCGAAAGAAATGCCCTGCGTTTGGGAACAGTGGAAAGAGGGCTTTCATCCAAGTCAGGCGCTGTACGGCTTCAAAAGATAATAGAAGATGAAAAACACGTTTAGTGGGATGCATATCGGTGCCCATGACGCAATTTTAGGGCGGCGTGTTATTTTGGCAAGGCGAGGTGGCATCTCAGAAACAGTTTATTGAGAAACTTTGGTGGAAGTGTGTATGCATGTGTGTGTGTGGGCGGGGGGAGGGCGGGGGTACGTGGGGTACAAATCATACCCCGGCCAGGGGGTTGTTTTCCTTCTGTTTCCCTGCCATTGGTCGCAGCTTCCTGCGGTGGCATAGACAGTGTGGTGGAAGATACCAGTAGCAGGACCAGAAGTTAGGATATAACGATGCGCTACAAGATACAGCCTCAGGTAGGCATGGCCACTCACTTTCTTTTTTTTTACTTTTTGCACTTCATGGTGACTTCACTGCATTGCAGCTTTGCTTTACTTCGGCGGTGTGCGGTGTCGCTAAGGTCAGTCGTATAGGTGCCCTCAAACTCAAGTAACTTTCCAGACTGGCATGTATAGCGAGAGTTCGCCAAGCCTCCGATCGTGTAGCGCCGAGTTACACTTCATCACATCAGCAGCGGATTTGCCCTTAGCTGTGGATCAAGCTGCTTAAAGGGGCTCTGAAACACCTTCTGAGGAGAGTACATAAGCTGACGTGGTCACTACATTGTGTTGTCGTAATACCTGAACCAAATAATACACTTCTAAGCAGAGAACCAGCAATCGCGCGCGAAAGTTGGCGAGCTCTTTCCAGCGACTTTCTGAAACTATCGATCTACCATGTCGCGCGTCTGCCTGTGCCGGTAGGCCGATTCCCACGACGGTCCGTTCGCCCGCGGCCCGCTCATCACGTATTAATTTTTTTTTATAATAACTGATCTGCGATCCCATGACGTCAAACGGACGCGACGGACCAAAGGAGCAGACGACGCGCAGGGTGTACCACATTCGCCAGACTATATTAAAGTGTTTGGCAAGGCTGGTTTAACCGGTTTGAACCGGCTGGTTTTTCCTCCCGACCAATGATGTCCGATTGAATGAAAGAAAAACTTTATTGAACTGCAGAGGAAGTCCTGCAGAGTGGGTGCGGCCTTTTGTCCAATTCCTCAATGGCCTGAGCCGTCGTTGCTAGCTCAGTTGCCAGAGCTACTGCACGCATCTTCGCGGGCCGCCGGTAATTTTCGCGAGGGGAGAGGCACCTATGTTTCCTTGCTTTACCAGTCCTCTGAATGTGGTGACGCATGAACACGTAATGCGCGGGCCGCGGACGAACGGACCGTCGTGTGAATCGGCCTTTAAATAGATCCATTGAGACCACGCTGAGACCATGACCACGGCCAGTCAGGCGCGTCGCTTCGGTGGTTACTTATGAAAAAACCAACCAAAAAGACGGGGACAAAGGAGAGACGAGGCACACACAACGACTGGTCGTTGTGTGTGCCTAGAGCCATCTTCCTAGAGCCATCTTCCTAGAGTCATCTTCCCTAGAGCCATCTTCGGGGCATTGGAAGCGGATAGCCAAGATATGGAAATCCGAGTGCTGGAGGCAAGTGAGACTCCTGCATGACTGGCTTCGAGTTTTGTGCCTCAACGGACGTAGCGAACACCTTGGGGTTCGATGCCTTCAAGAACGCCGTCGCATCGCAGACCGGTCTACTGAGGTGTGCCGGAATCAGCTCCGGCGGCAATTGCCAAGAAAGGAACAGTCTAAAGTGCACAAAGGCTCCGTTACCTATCTGGAAGGAACGTCAGTATACCTAAGGCAATTGAAAAGACCAGTCGTTGTGTGTGCCTCGTCTCTCCTTTGTCCCCGTCTTTTTGGCTGGTTTTTTCATAAGTATGTACCAACCAACCTAGATTTCAACTCTCCTGCAACACTTCGGTGGGTCAGGCACTCCGGCCCTCGGGGAATATACCCGCGCGCGTCGGCAGCCGGCGGAGCAGCGTCCACCTCTGGGCGTGCAGAAAGTGGCCACAGGGTAATAAAGGCACGACGACACTGAAGTTCAAATTTTGACAACAGATAACCCAGCTTCTAGCAATCGCTTTAAAAATTTTCTACTGGAGCATATTCGTGAAGCGGCTTCCTTTAACATCCCTGCATACCAAAACTCTATTAGCTATTACCTCGTTAAATACCTTGCAACGGAGCTGATCAGTCTGCAATCTTTCAAGTATTTCATCCTTAACGTCTCCTTTCTTATGGGTAAATGATGGTAGCTTTCTTCTAAGCTTCTGGTATGCTAGATGTCATAAGGCATTGCGTATGCAGGGTGGCTAGTTTTTCTAGCATAATCTCCCCTCCATCTTTCTGCAGTCATTGCGATCTTTCTACTGGCATTGCGATCTCCAAAAGATTGAACAAAACAAGAGTGTTATTTTCTTCGTTTAAAGTGTAACGAACGCCATCTGCGATCTTTCTACTGGCATTGCGATCTCCAAAAGATTGAACAAGAGTGTTATTTTCTTCGTTTAAAGTGTAACGAACGCCATCTGCGATCTTTCTACTGGCATTGCGATCTCCAAAAGATTGAACAAGAGTGTTATTTTCTTCGTTTAAAGTGTAAAGAACGCCACCTGCAATCTTTCTACTGGCATTGCGGTCTCCAAAAGATTGAACAAGAGTGTTATTTTCTTCGTTTAAAGTGTAAAGAACGCCACCTGCAATCTTTCTACTGGCATTGCGGTCTCCAAAAATTGAACAAGAGTGTTATTTTCTTCGTTTAAAGTGTAACGAACGCCATCAACCATCAGATGATCAAAATGAAGGTGTGCCTTCCTTCCATTTTTTCTCAAGTCAGATGATAGCTTCCACAGGTCCTTCCTGCCGTACACGGGCACTGAAATCTTCGCTAATGAACACGTCAGTTCGTTTCAGTTTGTGAGCATTTTTGAGGATATCAACTTTTGATCTGTAGTCTAAAAGCTTTATAATGACAGGTCGTGGTTTATCACCTTTAAGGCATCCTAATCTGTGACAACGTCCAATGCTGTCACACTACATACCTAGTTTGGTTTCGATCTGCGTTGTCACAGATCCAAATAGGTCGTCGCTCGATTCTGATGCCAGTTAAGCCATGGATTATTAGGTTTTTTCTCCGCGATCTATTTTCTAGATCGTCGATGCTGTAGTCCAGTTTATGAATTGGTTGTGGTATAGGGACAGAACAGTTTTCTCAAGCTCTTCCACTCGGGGTAAACCTTCAATGGCGGGAGCAACAGAAGCTTCTAATATTGTTAACCGAGATTCAAGCGTGGAAATTTGACTGCACAAGAATGATATCTGTTCGCTAATGCGAGGCTATCCTGCAAGTAGCTCCAAGAGCAACTTCTGTGTTTCGGATCCTGGATTGGTTTCAATGTCGCCACATAACAACAATAGCAGCCTACGCAAAGCATTAACAATTGATTCAAAAGCAGGCAAGTGGGTGAACGGCAGCAGCAGCAAGAATCTATCATCGCTCCTGTAACAATGAAAATTGTACTTTTGGCCTACCT
Source organism: Amblyomma mixtum (assembly GCF_055824585.1). Lineage (NCBI taxonomy): Eukaryota > Metazoa > Arthropoda > Arachnida > Ixodida > Ixodidae > Amblyomma > Amblyomma mixtum. The sequence continues at coordinate 34,330,089 of NC_143016.1, read as the reverse complement.
GTAACACAGAGCAGACACCGTTCAACCAACTGCACGCCATGCCACTGTCGGACCCACTCAATGCTTTGGCCTTTCTTAATCAGATCTTCCGTCTCCTGAGATAACTTGCCAGTATCCTGCCGAACCATCTTACCGCCTACTTCTACTGCGCACTCCGTAATGATAGCTGTGAGATTATCGTTCACTGCTCGATCACTAAAGTCGTCGTCCTCAGTTAAAGCCGAATATCTGTACTGCGGCGATTTACTAAGAGAGAGAGAGAGAGAGAGGGGAAAGGCAGGGATGTTAACCAGAAAGTATTCCGGTTGGTAATCACTAATAAAGTCAGGACCACCTTAGACTTCATCAACCAAATGATCAGGCAGGCTTTCACAAAAGATACTCGAGAATATATCAGGTGACAGAGAAAGGAGCAGAATATGACCAACCTCTATATATATAGCCCTCATTGATTACGAGAAAGCATTTGACGCAGTGGAAACCTCAGCAGTCATGCAGGCATTGCGAAATCAGTAGTACAGAAGAGTCATATATACCGTGTGTCCGAGCTAAATGTAACCAAACTTATAAAAAAGGCGAAGTGTCCTAGTCCAGTGACACCAACTCAGGGTTGTTCATAATCGCGTGGCCTAGTCTTGAGTATTTTTTTCGCTCTTCAAAGTTAATTCATTAGTTAAGTTTAATTAGCTAACTTTTTAAATATTAACTTCAGGAATAAAGTGTCAATGCAACAGTTTTAGATCACCTCGAAAAACCGCTAGTAGTGCTGTTTCCGTCAAGTTACGATTTACGTAGCTTCATTTATTGGCCTTAAAAGAAAGTTGTCACGTGACCAGCTGCTCGCTCACTTCTCTGCCCCAATGTGCACCCAAAGTCTCATCGAGGAGAGGACTTCAGAAAATATAGGTGGGACGCTGAAATGGCATAGTTGTCATGTGGAAGCTTTTTATTGTGCGGGTTATGGTTAAAGGCCGGTAAAAAACTACTTTAGTTTGGTTTGGTTTATGGGGTTTAACGTCCCAAAGCGACTAAGGCTATGAGAGACGCCGTAGTGGAGGTCTCCGGAAATTTCGACCACCTGGGGTTCTTTAACGTGCACTGACATCAAAAAAAAAAAAAACGTAAATATTACTTTGCTGAAAATGTCTCAGTAAGCTGTATCTCAAAGCGATCTACAACTTTTTCATTGACACTTTGTTCCTCAAGTCAATAATTAAAAAGTTAGTTAATTAAGCTTAACTAATTAGTCAACCTTGAAGAACGAAAAAAATACTGCAGACTAGGTCACGCGACTCTAAACAACCCTCATTTGGTTTCAGACGGCTAGGACACCTCGTGTTTTTAAAAGCTTGGCTTCATTTAGCTGGGACACCTGGTGTGTGTGTGTGTGTGTATACATATATATATACTATATATATATATATATATATTGCACCACGGCTACCATAAAACAATAAATTCCAAATTCCAATGAGGAACGGTGCCAGAGGCAGGGATTATCTGAACTATACGAGCTTGTACTTCTCTTTAATTTTTCTGTTTGTTTAACGCACAGTTTTCTGCAAGATAAGTGTCCATTAATTTCAAGTCTCCAGATCTGAATCAAGGAAATTCGACTAGGCTGACGTGGAAAGGACCGCTAATGGGCGGAATACTGTTTAATATAGAAGGCAGGGGAAGCCCCGGTGACTAAAAAGAGGGCAACCACCCTTACGTCCGGTGCGCAAGGCGGTCGCGAGAAGCGGCACCTACAACTGACGGCAAACAGCGGGTGAGCAACGCTTCTCATTTGCCAGCCGGGTCAGTAAGCAAGCAGCAATACCGTTCACTTCGGCGCCCCCTGAGCTGCCTTTTTTCCTTTTGCCGTCGGGAGTACGCCGACTTGCGGAAGTAAGCGTAAGCGCCACTAGGCCTTACTGAGTTACTACAGCCAGCCCGCATAAATCAAAACAAAACGACAAATAACGGAGCGCGGCGTGTCTCGGCGCCGAATGTTTCGTGCAGACCCGCCAGAAGAAGTTGCCTCCTCATACTACCGGCCTATAAACCCTTCCTTCTTTTCGCTGTGCCTCGCAGGATGGAATGCGTCAGCCATCCCGTTTTCACGTTCGTTGCCTCATCGCTACATCTAAGCTCCTCGTCGCCGCCAGTTATGCGGACCACGGCGACAGCTGGTCGCGCGCGCTGACTACTGCTGCTACTACGCCGGGGTCCGAGTCATCGGCAAACACACGCATCCGACAACGCGGGCGAATCCAAAAGCACCGCTAGCGCCGCGCGTGTGCGAAACGCGCGTGCGCATGGTTGAGAGCGTTAACGATAGTAGCAAAACTCAGCGCGCACGCTACGTCTGAAAATGTGCCCACTAAACAGTCTCATTTTTGTGTATTTCAGATTGTCGAAACACCTATGGCGAAAGATTAAACTTTTAAAACGTTTTCTACAACCAATATTTGAGTTTTATAGTTGTTATTTTTTATGATAGGTGTCGCCTTAACTTGTTAGTTGCAAAGTTTGGCTAAACGTGACGTGTAGTTTTTTGAAGGCAAGTTGCACAACTAAAGCGAGTAGTAAGCCATGATTACGTTCACTGTGACGTCACTATAACAAGAAGTGACGTAGAATAGTTCTTTCTCTCTGTTTCCTTCTCGCTGCATGCGTTCCTGAGCGGCGACGGCGGCTGCTACGGCGGCGGCGGCGGCTCTACACGTGGAGAGGGGAAAAAAAAAAACGGCCGAGAGGTGAGTGCGCGTTTGTGCGTGGAAAGCGGAGGACCAGCCGAGGAGGGGCTACACGCTACACGCCGCCTCTGCCACCGCCGCTGCCCGGAGTTCCCGCTGCTCGCCGGACGACTCACCGTCGCTCGCCAGGCGTAGGCGCAGGAGGCTATTCGACTGAGAGCGCAGTCGCACGCAGCTCAACAAGTGGTTGTCAACAGTTGGCCCGCGCTAGAGCAGCAGTAGAAGCAGCCGACTTCTGTCACGTGTAGAGTTGGAGCAGTGAGCGAGGAATTTCAACACAGCTTGCTGTATTTGTGCCCGGCGTCGAGTGCCGGGGAAAACAGGTCAACCTTCGACCGTGTTCACGATGGCATCGCGGTGGTGGACGGCCGTCCTTTTGTGCGTCTGTCGATGGAGTGCGGCTGCGGCGAGCAATTTGGATACTGCGAATCCTACTGTGTTTACTGGCGAGCCAGGTTCTCACTTCGGCTACACCGTGGAGCTCATCGCCAACCGGGACGGAAAATTGTGAGTCGCGTTTTTCGTCCTTGTCATACTTTTGTCAAGCAGTGAAAGAGCCAAACTAGTACCCTCGTGCAATGTAAGATCGGGTTATATTTTAGCCTTAACGACACTACGTGAGGTTTTCCTCGAAGTGAATTCGAGCACTGAAACGGAGCGCGTTAGGACTGGCAATTCTTCAATGAGCGCAATGTATGCTTACTTACTGAAGCAACTGCAAGTTCGAAGCAGAAGCGCTGGTAAGCCGCCGATCATTCAGTAAAGCGAGTGCTTCGCTGTAGCTTGTGCTTTCCAAAACACGCCCATATTCGCGCGCAACGCGTCTGTCCGGACGATTGCGCTTCGCTGTGTTCCATAAATTGGGATATCTGCACAGTTAACAAAGTCCAGGTGCTGAGCAGGTGCTATGCGAGTCGCCCACCTCGCAGCAAAAAAAGAAAAAAAAGTATTGCCTCAGAAAGCAAAAGTTCGAGCAACCTGTGCCGGCTATCTGGCTACTACGTGACGCGAGGCAAACAAGTGAAGCGCACGACTGGCCGAAGATGCCGTCCTTCTGCGCGCTAAGGTGTTTTCTCGAGATGACCTTGTCGTAAGCACGCTCGCGCTCTCAAGTATAGCTTTTACAACCGTCCGCGCGCTTGCCCGGACGGCTCCGTAGCTTTGAAATCCGATAAGCGGCGACTTTGCTCGGGCGTTATTTTACTAGCTAGCGTCTTGGAATAGTGCTGGCGTGTAACATGTGCGCGCTTCTTACGCTAAAGATCGCATCCTGGAGCGCGTCCCTCTTTCGTATTGAAGATCTTTGTTTTATTTTGAACTTTGCGCGCGTTGAAGTTTGTTCCTGACTTGAAAGCACACTGATGTACTCGCAATTTTCGGATTTGCTTTCAAGATTACATAGGCCGCCGCACTTCTGTGTTCCGAATTGTCTGTTTAGTCATTTTCGCTACAGAGTTTTCGTCTAGCGTCACGTATGAATGTAATTTAACGCCTAAAAATTTTTTTTTCAAAAGTTTTACTTTTTATAAGCGAACGGAGTTTTAAGCCGGCAGAATTACTCAGAACAACTCTAAAGCCACTTGGAACTCGCCAAGCTCATGTCTCACACACGGTTCAGATGCGCGCGCGGTGGTTGCTAGGGGCAAAAAAAAAAAAACAAAAAAACTTTCGGGTGCTGTAGTGCGCTCCCACCTGCCCGTCCCGCGAAAATTATTCGCGGCATGTTCGACGGGAAGAAGAATCGAAGACACGCTCTTCGAAATCTGTAATTACACCCGCCCGATTCGGGCCGCTTCACGTGTACAACCGTGTCGACCACGCCCCTCCTCGCGTCCTCTTTGATACGCGCCGGCGTTTGGCTTCCCTCCTCCCCCGCTGAGCACCGCGCTCGCCCACGACGTGCTGAAGGGAGAGAGCGTTGCCCTGACTTACACCAGGTGTCTGTCAGGTCTGGGAGGAATGAGACTGACCTCGTATGGGGCGTGCAGACATCTATATGGCAGGTGTGAGGGATCAGGGCGTGCAGGTGTGAGGTAAAGTCACTGGAACTCTGACTTTAGTGTGAGGGATCGCGTCGGTCAGTGACTCCTGCTTTCGAAAAAGGCAAGTTCGTGCTGTATGTGGTCCTCGAATCTCGCACTCACTGACAGTTCCCATGGCGATGGCGGGAAAGTCTGAAATCTAATCAAACTACAAAGATGCTTTGCAACAAGCCGCACTTGTGTTCGGCATGCGGACGGTATGGCCCTGTTCTAGTTACAGTAGTACACGTTGTCTTTTTGAGTGCATGGCTGAATTTTATCCGGGCACACAGGATCAGTTTATAGTATATGAGCAGCTCTTATACCTACGCGTTGGACGCATGTTTCAACTTCAACAGTCGTCGGTCCTGTCATTAGTACGATAAGCAAAACCATTCGTTATGGCTATGGCTATGGTGCTCAGCTGCTGTCCCAAAAGACGCGGGTTCGATCCCGGCCGCGGCGGCTGGAATTTCTTTGGAGGAGAAATTCTAGAGGCCCGTGTACTGTGCGATGTCAGTGCACGTTAAAGAACCCCAGGTGGTCGAAATTTCCGGAGCCCTTCACTACGGCGTCTCTCATAGCCTCAGTCGCTTTGGGACGTTAAACCCCATAAACCAAACCGAACCTTTTGAGAAGGCAAACAAAGCGTAAGTTACACGCACGTTTTTGAAATGTCATAGATCATATCTCTTACGATTAGTTGTCCAATCGACAGTGTCAGATCGACTGCGTCATAGCGCGCGCAGAACATGTGCCTTGACTCAGATTTAGCTGCTTGTTTGTTTGATCTGAGGTCGCGCTCAGAAAGGCGAAGCAAAGAATAAATAAGACGCGCTTTTCGTATCCACCTTGCTTTCTTCCATTTATTTCCTTGTGTGCGCACTTCCTTGAGCGGCAACCCGTAGCGCGTGTCTTCGTCGGTCGCTGTGAGCAATGCGCTGGGGCCGTCATCACGTCACGACGCTCCGCATCTCTCTCGTCAGGAGTCGAGCCCGCTGTGTGCATGACGTGTCTGCGTGCCTGACGGCGGTTTAGCGAGAGCACGTCTAGACTCTGTAGCCACGCTTGGCTTCACGAAGCCCCACTCTTGTGTCCATTTTGTATGCATGTATTCAGAACGCGTCCGCACTTTTCATCTGCACGTGCTGTCGCATTTTCCCACGTAAACCCTCTGGGTGACGTAGCCGTCGGCGTGTTTGTACCCCCTTTGGCGCGCTTTTTTCTCCCCCTTCTGTCGACTAGGTCGCGCGAAATATTCGCTAAATATGTATGCAGAGTTGTATACAGAGCGCGCGCATCGGAGCCGTGTAGCGCGTCCGTAATCGGGTGTTTCCGCCTCGTAGTGCACGATGGTGTGCCACATTTCGCTGCTCACTGTGCACTTCATCGTCTGCAAAGAAGCTCCTGTGCTGCCATCTCTCTGAGGCTCTTAGCGCTGCCCTTTCCTACTGTACTGCGTGGCCAATATCCATTAACACGATCAAAACAGCGAGGGAGACATAGTTGTCACGGAAGTGTGAAATCAAAGCTCAGCGTGAGCGAGGTTGCGCCACCAGCTGTCGCCGAACCCGCGACCATTGAAGGACGTATTTTTTTTTTTTTTTACAGTCGCGGTCAGCCTAAGTGATTTTGATTTCTTTGCAGTGAAATTGCCGCCGCACAAAAAAAAAAAACGAAAACAAACAAAAAGCGTGCAGAAGATTTTGAAGCATCATAGCCGCGAGCCCTTGTTCACACCTCAGGCAGCTAAGCGTACAAAGACTTCCAGGATTTGGTTGTAACCTAATTGATTTTCTGCGAGCGCGGGAGACAGGACGTGAAAAAAGAGCGAAAGGGCGGCTGCCTTTCCGCCCCTCTCCCCGTCTCCGAAGCGTTCTCTCGATCGAAAGAATTCGAGGAATGCAGGGTCCGCCAGCGTGGCTTCCCCGGACAGGCGGAGTCCCACCGAGCATGCTGGCCTTGCGCGGTGAAACGACGGCGGGGTGCTTCTTCCGTCACAAAAGAAAAAAAACTACTCAAGACCCGACAGAGCCGAGAGGGGAAGACAGGCAAGCGGCGACAGCGGCCGGTGCTCGAGCGCGAAACCTGTTGGTGCTGGCGGTGTACGGGCAGCAGATATGATGACCTCGCTTTCTTTCGTTTGGTTTCCCAATCCGAGGACGGGCTTGCTCCTCCGAGCACGTACACTTTTGCAAGTCCGCGTCGGTGATTTCGTGTTGGCGCGTCCGCACGTCGGAATGATTGCTACTGCAGGGTGCATGTCTACGTCACCGCCGGCCTGGTTCGCCGATGACCACTGAAGAGATACTGCAGACCACAAGTAGGGAGAGATACGGCCGAGCAAGTAAAAATTAGCAGCATGATCAGTTGTACGGTAATGATGGCGATATTGAAGATGGAGGGAACGGATCAGTGACGTTTCGGAAAAGAGCTGGCGCTGAATTCCGGTGGCGGAGCTTGTGGGGCCTTGCATAGGATGCAGTTTCACCCGTAAGGCATGAAATTTATATGTTGTAACTGAATTCCTCTGTCGGTGTCGAAGGAAAACAAAAGGAGAAACCATAAAGCCCATGTGTTTTTTGCATGCAATTTTTTAAGGCGTGCCTCATACGTAAAAAGAAAAAAAAAAAAAGCCTACAGACACGAAACGAGCGGTTGCAAAAAACTCCTCAGGAAAAAGAACAAAAACATGTAAAGGTATGGAGCGATAACAATATCCTCGTTCGCCGCTCCTCGCGACGTGCCATCCGGCTCTTCAGCGAGCTCCTTCGACGTTGCTGGGCTCCGAACTTGCGATTTGCCGCCACGGGCTTGGGTGTATCGCCGCTCGTGCGTTAGCGGGGCGGTGCTATTTCAAGGAGCGCCGTACCGGTTCGCTTAATATGCGCGGTGCACGGCGCCGGTCAACGATCTGCCGACGTGCAAGGCTCAAGGTTAATCACTGCGTGCAGGGCACGCGGGTTTCTTTATCGTGTCGACAGTTGGGGAAGCAAAGTTGTCGCAGGCGCCGAGTGCGAGTTCGTGCTTGCTGTGGTGCCTGGTTACGAAACCCGTCCGTGCAGACCCTGACGGCTGCCGGTTAGCTCAGACTAGCTGGGGCTTCTCGACTCTCGGTTAGAGCCTCAGCACCAACACTGCAGAGCCGTGCGTCACCTGTATGCTCCTGGTCTTGCAGGCAGATTGTCGATGGCCAGCCAATGCCCGCCAAGTCGCAGTGCATAATGTCCCCCCCCCCCCCTCCCCCCCCTTTTTTTAGTTGCTTCACAAGCGTACGGGAATCCCCTTTCTCGTTCTGTTTCTTTGCCGGTCATACCCTCCACGTTAGCTTTTTCAGGGGGCACTGAATAATTCCGAAGTGACTCCACCTCATCAGTGGCAACTAGGGATCGTCGCCTGAGTGCCGTCAACTCGCCGGCGGTCATGTTGGACCCAGCATTTTTTTTCTCTCGTTGCTGTCTCTGTGCTTCGTGCTTCGAGTGGCCACCAGATGGTGGTTATCAGATGGTGCCAGATGCGGCAGACGCTGTTTTACTGCCTGCCATCTGCGAACTCCGGGCTTCGGGTTCAATCACAGAGCGCTTCTTCCTCCCTCGTCGATTCCTTGGAGTGGCGCCCCAATCCGAGACTGACTGCTCCCAAGCCCCGAGATCGGACACAGATGCCGCCGGTCTTGCTGTGTCTATAGGGAAGCGCACCTGAAGTTTGCTTCCACTGCACCAGCGCCACTTCTCCCCTGCCGGTCATTTTGGCGTTGCTGTCCGGGCACGTCGCCGGCGGAGCGCATTGAGCCAGCAGCCTGTCGGCTGGTACGCACGTGCTGCTCGCGCAGCTGGCACTCTCTCTTTCATTGTGAGCACGTGCCGTCCTGCTCGCGGGCGCACAAAAGTGGTGTTGCCGCTCGCTGTGAATTCCGCGACGTTCTAAGAGTGGAGAAACTGGTTGTGTGTGCGGCTGTCACAATAGTTCTCTGAACATCAACGGCCAAGGAATGCCCGTGTAATTCTACAGATTTCCTGGTGATGTCCTATATTCTTGGGAAAAAAAAAAATTAATATTGGAAAATTGTAACGTACAGTAACGGAAATATTGAAGGTAATGGTCCACCCTTTCTATATGCAGCAAAATCTTAAATATTTTTCATCGCTCGTATCGAGCAGTTGACGATAGGAAAAACGTTAATACGAAAAAAAATGCAAGCCTATAGATGGGAGATTGCTATAGTCAAATCTTCCAGTATATGAAAAAAAAATGCGGTCATACATTTTTTACTATTCAAAAATGTTTTTGTCCGGAATTGTTGCTTATGAAATGGATCAGAACGAGAAACGGCAGGCCTCGATAACTGCTATGGGCAGGGTGAAGTAAGCTTTTTCCTGTTACTAAACACGTTTGGTATGTCGCACGCGTAATATTATTTCTGCGCAGTTTTTGCTGTAATTCACTAAGCATGCAGTGTTTATAAAGCTCGCGCTAACGAAACTCATTTTTTTTACCGTTTTTTATTTTGGAGACTGACTGCAGCTAGCGGCATTATGCAGACGCGTGTGAGGCAAGGTCAGTGATCGCCTGAATGTTCCGACTTGTGACGCCGGGCTCAATTTTCGAAGTTGCTTTACATGTAAAAAATTTCAAAAATAAAAATAATCAAAATGTTTGCTTGCACATGAATGAGCGTTTGCATATGAGCGATGGCTCTGCAAATAATTGTTTTGGGGATGCGCGTGCGCTGTAATCGGAATTAAAATAAATATACGAACCGCTTATCTCCGTTGTAGCGATTGACAACCTAGAGCATTTTTTCTCTTAGCCGTATATAGCAAGCAGCTGGTAGGCGCATTTCGTGCGTGTTTTCGTTTTTCTCCTCAGCCTCGCGTGTAGCCTTAAGGCCACTTTATTTTAAGTTAAAATAAAAATTACTTCCATCATTATTCATCGAAACACGTAACAAATCCTTATTATTTGGCCAACAAACCTGCATGCACCGAAGTGCTCAGTCACCCAACGAAATTAAGCATCTTGCGAAGATGGCCGTGCCAAAAAAATAAAATGGTATTTACCTCGAATTCCACGTCTTAAATGATCTCGTCATTTACTTGCGATACACATTTCGCCGTTACGGTACCGGCTTTTTCGTCAACAATCTGCTTCACGTAGTGGGCCTGATCCACTAGCAGTTCTTTTTTCAAGTTCGCAGCGAAAAAAAAAAAAATTCACTGTCCACTATTTCTTTTAACCTACATCTCAGAGCGTACTGCCGCGACCGAAAGAAATGCGAACAGCGGAGTGCCTAGGCTCTCCGCTGTTGGAATTTATTTTCGTCACGCTTATGCTTGGCTCGCAACACAAATACGCTAGAGACATCCGTGATACAATAATGTACCACTCTAGCGTCTTTTTGTTACTACCGAGATAAAAACGCATTGAAGATAAATTCCGACTGCGCAGCGCGTGGGCGCCGTGCTGTTCGCATTTTTTTCTAGCGCCCCTGTACATTTTGCTAATCCTCTGAAGCTCGCCAGCGTTCAAGCACGAGGGAAAAAGCTCGGGACTGCACAAAGAGATTTGCAGGCTGGCCAACACGTGCAAAGTACGTGCAGAACTGGCTTTTTTTCAGGGGAAAGCGCGCTGCTCGCGCAGCTACTCAATGGGAGGGGTGACCGGTTTGCCCGGACAAAAATAGGGAGTCGGTCGGAGAGGGCGCTTTTCGCTGGCGTCCGCAGCGCCCCCCTGCGAAGCTGCGGTGTGCGCGGACAGTACGAGCGGCGGGGCTCCCGGCAACGCTCCGTGTGGCGGCCGGACGCATCGAGTGGATCGAAGAGGGCGCAGCGCGGCTATTTGGAGAGCGTATCGCTCGACCTTATCACTCTCGTCTCGAGGGCCGGCGTGAAGTCCCGCAGGACCATCGGCTTATCGACGCGAAGGGCAGCGGACGCCCACTTGCACACACAACCGTTCCCGCCATAGTGGCCGTCTCTTTTAGGGCGTGGCTCCTCGGCCTCGTGCGGCTCCGGGCAGGCTGTCTTGAAAGACCACTTTCATAGCCAAGTGGCGGATTTGGGGACAATCGCCCACCTCTTTTCTCCAATTGAGAAATATTCCATGAGAAAACCTTATCGCCTCCGGGTTTTTTTTTTTTTTTAAGTAAAAATGTTCAAAATTGGACCACCTTCTCAAAGAAGATATCCAGTGCGGAGTGTAGACAGACTGCTGCCGTCACAATCGTTCTGCGTAACAGTGTTTGCGTATTCTTCTGTAGTCTTGTGTAGAGCGCTAGCATTGGCAGGCTTATAAGGGTGTGAAAAAGGATAAAAAAAGATTTACTGAATCCACAACAATGCAGGGTTAAAGCGAGTAAATTTAAAAAGATATCGCGCAAGTGCAGTACGGTTTATAGCCTTTTACATTACATTCCTAGCGTGTTTTTATTTGCTGTTTTACCTACCGCTACCGGCACAGACACGCCTTTAAAGCGGAACAAACAAACCCAAAAGCTTTCTCCCAGCTCCGCTGTGTGCTTGACGCGGTGATAGCGAAAAACACTGGTGCTGTCGGCACTTGCCACTGGTGGCGTTAGCCTCATAAAAGTGTGCGTAGGTAAGAACACGGAAGAGAAAGTGCCAGGAGCATGAACAAAAATAGAAAACACGGGTGGCTGACATCTGGCAGCCCGCGGACGCGCTCTCAACGGTGCCGCAGTCCTTCGTTGGCTGCGTCGTTTATTTCTGCAGCGCCCGAGTCGCTCGGTCGGGCGTCGTTTGGAACTTCCATTTCCAGACGGGCAGGCCTTGCAATTCACCGACACGCGTGCACGGCGAGAGAAGAGCGCCGTCGCCGCTACGGGCGGGCGACAGGCGGCTAGGCTTGTCTGAGAACCGGCGGCGGTACGGGCGCCGTGCGTGCACGCTGGTCACACGCGGACAGCAGCACAGCAGTTCCCGCGGCGCGGTCACAGACCCGTTTCGTCACCGTTGTTGCGCAGAGTTTCAAAACAGCACTGGCGACGGCGGCAAGTCGTGCGGCCTTGCCAGCTGCCCCTGGCAATGACCGGCGCACAAAAAGGGCAGGCGACGCGCCTGGCTGACGGAGCCCACGGGAGGCGACCTTGCGTGGGCTCCTGCTGGACGCGCGCCGCTGAACTTGAATGCGTGGCTGTAGCGTGCTGTATTACACTGTCTGGTATAGCAACTTGGTTTGGTAATCTGCTGCATAGTAATCTATTGCATTATGGTAGTGCTGGGCAAGCATCGAGTCTGGACTCTGGAAGAGCTTCCTCAGGTGACAACAATCTACGCGTCAGTAGACTGTGATGATGATGAAAACCTTTATTGACAAAGCAGCGAGAGAGAGGAAATAGTACAGATGCGGGTGGAATCCTTAGATCAGATCCTCAATGCCCCCGCTGTGGCTCTAGCCTGGGACACCAGTGTGCGCTGGATAGCCATTTCTGGTCTCCCACTGTTCCTCGGAGTGGCGTATATCTAGGTCTTCGGATTTGTCGCCAGAGCATCCCCAAGTTACGTGGTATGTGGTGGGAGTCTCGCCGCACCGAGGGCAAACCCGTCAACGAGTTATGCACGAGATTGAGGGGAGAGAGAAGCAAAATAAGCGTTTACAGGATATTTTCCAGACGTTTCCTACATCAGCTAACACCCAGTGCACCTTCTTCTTCTTCTTCATCCTCTTTATAATGGCACATACCCACGTGGGGGGATTGGCCAAGGTATAGTGGTATAAATAAGGAAATTTCCATAGGATTACGACAAAATGTCGGAGCCAAACGTGAATTTTGAAAAAAAAATGTATTCATGCATAGGTGGTATACCCTGTCCACTTTAGCATCAGTGTCTGCGTGCGGTACAGGGCAGCTTGCACTGGAAGTAACAGAGCAAAAAGGCACTCGAAAACTGAGGTGCTTGCAACTCCCGAAAGCGTGATACTTTCGCACGATTCAGTTGCTATCAGAATATGCTTACCGTTGTTGTGGACATATAAACAAGGATAGCAGCAGCTTGCGATTAAATACAAAGCAATCAAATACTGCCAAATCAAGATAGTGGCCTATACAGTGTATGTCAAAATGCAGTACGGTGTCGTTTTCAAGTTTCCTAGGCGCACTGAACAAGCAGATAAAGAGAGCAACGTCGTCAAGCGAAATGCAAATAGCCAGAAGACAAAGGATGTCGAAATGAATGATGGTGCGGCGCTGAGATCTGAATAGCTGCGGCATGATTCGTGTCCTTTCTGTACGTGCGGTGGCACACGCTTGATTTATTTCTGATTTGACCTAATGCGAATGTGTCGGCAACGTTTCTGACCATCCCCGTCACAAAAGCGCCAAATAATGGCGATCGATGGAAACGGTATCAAGTGGACATGATAAACATTCTGGAGTTGGTTTGGCAAGCTAGATAGACGTGGAAAGGCAAAGAAAAAAGGCAATTGAATCGTTTATTAAGCATGCAGTGCTGTCGTCTACGATTGAACACATCAGCGAACGAGGACGGTTTAATTAAGACGCCGTGTTTAATGAAGAGAGAAGGAGCCTTCGTGGAAACGGAGCTAGCGGAGCGTGAGACTTTCGCTTGGCGCCGCTTAATTGTGACAAGCCGGTCGCAGCGCATGCATTTGGTCTTTTCGTGGCGACGTCTCAACGGTGGCTGCGGGGTAAGCAGGAGCTCGCATTCCAGGAACAGTAAGCATTAGTAACGAGCGAAGCACCTTAGGGTTTACGATACAGCTCTAAAAAAAAAGAAAAAAAAATATATGTAAGGAGAGGTGAAGAGAAATTGTGTTGCTTTGCTAAGTTGCAGTCCTGGTCCCGACTTGAAATTCTCAGGTCCGCACGTTCATTTCACAGCTTGGGCGGCTACCCTTATTGCCAAGCAACTGCACCACGGGATTTCGCACATAACAATACGATTGCGGATGATTATCTTGTAGTGAAGTTCGGCCATCTAAATTATGTGTTGTGTGCAAAACTTCTGTTCTGCCTTGAGCAATAATGGTCGCAATGGAGAGACGCTCGTTATTATTGCCTGTAGAGGCATAAAATCACAGGAGATGATCTACACGCCCAGCTGCGATAATAACATAATGCCATGTTGTGCACCATAAACTCTGTAGACCGGAGAGAAAAGCTGTAGTATCAGAAAGACCAGGAACTATTGTCGGAAGATTGCCGGGGAGGTACGCAAGGTAAGAGTCAGAGAAGAGAGAGCGAGGGGAAGATCCAAACAAGACAAGGTCGACAAGCGGCAGTCCGCCCTTCCGGCAAGCTAGCTAGCTGGCCCTATCTGTGCTGCGGCGTGGTTGCATTCTGTGGCCGCGCTGGTCCGAGCGCGGCGCGCAGCGGCGACGATAATTCATGTGCACGGTATGCGCGAAGACGCCGTTATCGCAAGCTTGTTTCCGCCCGGGGTGCGAGATAGCGCTATCGTCGTGGCGCTGGGAGATATGCGGAACGGGCGCTGCGGAAGGAGGGCTTCGACTGCGACGTCGCCCATCACACTGCGGAGGTCGCGGCGGCCGAATGCAAATATCGCAACCACGGCTTCCTCTGCCGGATTGGGATTCGTCGACTGTTTGCGCGCGAGTTAGTTCACGCGCTTGTCGGCTGTTTTGAGCGCTCGCATTTGACCGGCCTCTGTCGCTATTATTACGTTCCGTTTTCCTTCTTTCTTTTTTCATACTCGTCGCATGCGCTCATCCACGCGGTGTACGAATTGGAAGAGTAAGAAGCAGCTGTGTCATTTGTTTTTTTTTTTTCGTCGCGTGTTGACAATGTATTTTTGTATACGAGGATATCGTTTGTATAAACGCCAGTATTGCGTTCACTTTCTTTTCGCTTTTGAAGAAAGCAAATTTTGTGCTGCACAAAAACAGTTCGCCACTTTCTGCTGTTGAGATTTCCACATTTCGAGAATTCCACATGGAAGCACTTGTGTCGGAGCTAGCCAACGAGTCAACTACGAGACGACGGCGTCAACATTTTCCCTTCGTTCGCGGGAAGGAATTGTGCATTCCCCACTTCGCACGAAAAACGATTACAGCGGGGGAGGGGGCCTGACCGCGCCAGTGGCAACTAAGCATCCCATCTTCCCCGTCGGTGAAGGTGGACAGCAGCGAATGGAAGAAGGCAGCAGGCCGTTCCCACGGCGCTACGGCCCAGAGACCAGTGACCTTTCTGGCAGTGGCGGCGGATTCTTCCTAACGACCTCGGTCATCGACCAGTCTCGATGCCGGGCCTGTCATCCCTGCGGTTGGGTCGCCCTCGCCACTGGAAGATCTATGGGGATGTGTCGATGACGCCTGCCGCTAGGGACCTTACACCGGCTAGGGACCTGCAGGACCGTTGAAAAAAGCCCGAGGGCTTGCTCTAGGTGTGCCCTAGTGTGTGTGCTCCTACGTTCTAAACTTCCATAGCAACTCGTCGAGCCGGGACAGAGCGGACCTGAACAAGGGACAAAGGCCCCCACACTTCCAGCACTGCATGGTACTCAACCGCCGTCGGATGATGCCTTTCCAACAAGCCGGGAAATTTTAGCGCGGTATCCTCTGTTTCTCGAGCTTCGGCTGTGTAACATCCATAGTGAACCATGAAGATATGTATAATTGATTTATTTCTGTTATCCGCACCGTATATAATGCCCGCCGAATTTGCTATCTCTTGGGTAATAATGTGAAATGAAGCGAATGTGTCCTACTCTGTCTCTAAATTTTCCGATGTTCAAGTACCCTTCGCTCGGAGATAAGGAGCGCCGTGGGAAACGTGCTTTCAGGCCATCTATCGGCAGCCGCACGCGAACAGCAGAGTTTCGTGAAGCAGTTGGAATAACGCGTATGCGTAGAAATTAAATTTACACGCCGTGGAAATACGTGTGAGTGCTTTGCGTGGAAATTCTGACAGTGTTCGTGGAGACTTTCAGGGCTGACTACCTTGTCTGGCTTCCTCGCATGAGCTGAAGCAGGAAGGGCGTCGCACGTCGTGACGTCATTCGGAGCGTTGGACATGCCGAGGAACATTTAGGGCGCCGGAGAAATCCCGTACTATGCAGGACGCACTTACTCCGGCCCACTTTTCGACAGCGGCTTCCTTCTGCATCGCGCCCGGGAACCCCGCGCTGCTGAAAATATTCGCATACACATGCAGGAGGAAACTTTGCAGGCTGATTCATGCTACGTGGCGTCACGAGTCTCTTTCCTACGTGGCATTCCATTTTAGCTGTAACCGCAGCTATATCGAGTAAGAGGATTCTGGTGTGGGCTAGTTGGTTCATGCTTAATAAACAGATTCGCAACAGCGCTACGGAACGAGGACAGGGTCATCCCTGCAAGAATCTGTGGGCCTCGCTCTAAAAGCTGAATGGATGTTCTTTCTTTCTTTATTTTTTTCCATGGAAGCTCGCATTCATACGACGAGCGTATTGACCGCTAAGCCCCCTGCCTGGGTGTACGCGTCATTCGTATACCGAAGCCACAGCACCAGCATCAACAGCAGTGTATAATAATAAAAACAACGGGGATGACTCATAGCAGTCGCTGTAGCAGCGCCTTGGGAAAAACCCGTCCGGGTCGAGCCTCCGCTTGAGTATGCGCATAAAAATAGACGAACTTGTCTCTGAACTGTTCCCCCGCACAGCACGTGTTTTTATAGGACTCCCGTAATGGGGACTGAATTAGAACGCTACGCCAATCAGTCGTTGTTGCTCTTTATTGACGGAAGCGTTTTCACATGTGTTCGTGGGACACTTAATTCAAACCCTAAAGTGCTCTGATGCACCCTGGTGCTGTATACATCGACTGCCTGCCTAGGCCTAGGCAGGCAGTCGATGTATACAGCGCGAAGCATTCGAAAAAAAGAAAAAAGCGGCTTGTTCAATGTCAAACTTTTAGTGTTGCTGTTGAGGTCGCTGCAGTCTAATGAATTCCTTTCAAAAGCCACAGGTAGACAAGCCGCAGGTATACAGTAACATATATCGCTGATTTACACCGCAAAATGGAACCGAAAATTAGGTACGAAGAACGCTCCTAGTTATGGACGCTTAACTGCGGAATTTCTTCACTAATCCACAAGTTTGCAGTTTCATGAATCGTAAATTTGTTCTAGTGGGTGTGCAGGAGGGTTTTATTGCGCTGTAGCCCCGCTTGTTAGCTGCATCAGCTCAAACAAATGTAACTAGCTTAGAATCTGTGATTCTGAGCGGCCGTTATTGACTGCTATGCCCAGTTTGAAAAGAAAAAAAAGAGGGGAAGAAAAGGAAGCAAAGGGAAGCTAAAACGTACTGTGGTCCGGAGCACATGACGAGGTTAGGCGACCTCATTCACTCGCCCCTCATCCTGAGCCGAACGCCTCCGCTACCGCATTTGCCTTACTTTAACGCGCGGCTCTTATTGTCATGTCAGAAAACTATGCGCAACACAACTGGGTATCAAATCCTGGACACGATGTGATTACTCCTCATTTTTCCTGCCACCCAAAAGAGGGTACACGCTAACAGAATGCTTTGGCATATATCGTTACTATATACAGCTGCCGTATACGGCGCATGCGCATGCTAAAACGCGGTAAATACGGATGAGCCCCGCTTCTCGTGCGGGCTAGCCCCGAAGCCCGCAGCGAGTGCATCGCTGGCGTTGCTGACCTCGGCCATCGTTGCAAATAAAACGACGCGGCGCCGGCGGCCCTCGAGGCCTGAGAGGACGGCACGGTGCGGCCGAGAAGCCAGACTGCTATATGCGTACTACCTGTCGGTACATAGGCCGCGTTCCGGGGCGAGGCCCGGTTATTGCGCTGTCAGAACTGACGAAGGGCCGCTTGGCGCCCCGTTCACAGGTCACTTCCGCTCAGCGCGCTACCGCGTGCCGTCTGCGCCCTCACCCACTCTAGGTGGCTTTGCCTCACCGCACGTGAACGCACCCCCCCTCTCCCCCACGTTCTCACTGCTCTGTCCCTCACCTCATCCTATGCCTCAACGCATCTTTCCTGCTCTCCTCTCCATATCTCCTGTTGTGTTCCGATTGACCCTCTCGGTAACACAAGCAAAATGAACGGGTTTTATTTCACGAGCGTCGTTTATATATCCTCTCAGGATGACGCCACGGGCGATAGGTAGATGCTATCGCTTGAGATGACGTCACGGACTTCCTGCCTGCGGCGGTTGACGCCACAGCATCTCCTTTTCTTGTTACACGCTCGCCATGAATGCCCCAAGAATAAACTGAGATCAAAGCGACCGAAGAGGGGACTTGCAGAACGTGTATCCTGAGCATTGCAGGGTATCCTCCTCACTGTCTTTGTAATTTTCAATAGATTCACCGCCGTAGCGTGTTATCTGTAGTGCAGCGATAGCGGCAGTATCCTTGTGTGTACTTTTACATCATAATTATCATTATCACGTGATTGCAATCCTGACACTACCATCATCGGCTGGAACGGCAGTTGCGTGCAGTATGAAGCTATTGCGGAATTGACTCTGCACAGAGCAGCGACGTAATGAAAATAAGATGCGGAAGGTCTTGCCCACGTTACCTGAGGCACCAGAAGACCTACCCGAGGCATATCCCGAGATGTCGAAGCCGACATCCACCATGTTCTGTAAGGTCAGCCCAGCATTGAAACCTTGGAGAATCCTAATCGCAGCGGGTCTCTTGCACAGGACAGTGCTGCGTCCTGTCCTGCTTGGACGCAGGGACGACCACATCGGTCTATCCTAGACTTCATTACACCAAAAAACCTTTTTTGATGCTTGAACCTTTTTTGATTAATGTGACCATACCTTGTTCATCCCCTGAGGCAAGAAACACCGCTTAAAAAAGGATGCATGTGATCAAATCAAATAACAGACGCGCAGAAGGTGCCCTTTGAGAATTTGTGAACCAGCAATGGTTCCGTCACTTGTGCCAGGACCTACGAAGGATGCGTCGTAATCCATAAGAAGGATGCGTCATGGTGCCCCCGCCCCCCTCCTTATGGAGAGACCTTTGCACGCTTATGGATAGCGTCGCTTTTCATTAATGTTGTATTAAGGTGTTAAGGATACAATTCCCACCACCGAAACAATAGTTTTTTAATCGTTACAGCTGGTGTACGAACTACTTTCTTACATCAGGTTCCATAATGATTTTGGAGTATGCGGCTCTGCTAGGGACTGCAGAGCGTGGACTTACAAAATTGCGCAGTGTCCTGAGAACATTTGAATAATGCGAGCGTGCGCCGATGGTAGAACTGCTTCGTGGCTGGGAGGCCGCCGATAGCTGTCGACATTTCAGAGCATAGGCACGACAACGGGCAGGCCTAGGAATGATTCGTGTTCGCGGGTTCCGTCTAGTATATTTATGTTTAGTGTGCGCTTCGTGGACACATGACTGCAAAATGCGACATCGTAGAGAAGTTGGAGCCTGCTGAGCGCGCTGTTGTAACTTTGCGATGTTGCTTTTTCACGAGGTCGGCCTGATTAGCTTTCGCGAACTGTTTTTATGGCGGTGCTGGGCTTTCTTCGTGGTGAGTTGTAGGAATGCGACTCCTTTGTCTTTGATTTTCCAGTATTTCATTCCCTTTTTATTTCATGTAATTTCGTACCCCCTCGCCCCCTACCTCCCCCCTCACGCACGCACGCACACACGCACACGGGCAGACACTTTGTGGCTGTAACTATCTTTGTTTTCTGTTCTTGCCTTTTACGCTGCGGACAAGAGGCCCCCTACAAGACCGCCCTTCTTTGAACAATTCATTCACTGGCGCAGAGTCGGCGGTCCCAGCGTTCCAAAGCTGGGCCCTCGCTCGCATTATAGAAACAATGTAGTCCGTACTGCGGCCGTGCTGATCTGTGCCACCTAGTTTGGCATTGCTCGGACTTCCATGAGGGACGCGGCAGCCTAGTCGCCAAGCATGGTTTTCCCACCGATGGCGAGGAATTTCGTGCTTGACCAGAGCCGGAGCTAGCTGCATCTTGGAAGGTGTCTGCAAATATTTTAAGTGGCCTTACAAAGCAGTGTAGAGCGTGGCTGGACCACCCAAGACGCCCCATGTATCTAATAGGGCCCTACTTTTTCCTCTATTAACAACCCAATTCCCCAAAAAACGGCCTCGAGTCTCCCTTTTTAAATAAAACATGAACAGCTCATTCATTCATTCATTCATTCATTCATTCATTCATTCATTCATTCATTCATTCATTCATTCATTCATTCATTCATTCATTCATTCATTCATTCATTCATTCATTCCACTGGCACCTGTCGTCATGAAGGCCACAAACGATGCACCTCTACCACCACTATCAGCTCTCTTTGCGTGTATTATTTAGCCGCATAGTTCGCTAACTCGTTCCTTACACAGTACAAAATTTGCGAGCTTTTCTCGCCGGGGGAGAGGGCCAGCCCGTGCGTGAAGGCACTCGTCGTTGTGAAACCCGGGACCCCTGCTGCACGCCGAGAGCTTCGCCAAGTTCGCGGGCCTGCCTGCATGTACGAGTGAGCTCGTCTCCGCCTCGTTCGCACCGACGTCGGCGGCGACGGCGAACTATGTTTCCTTCTTGTTGCCGTCTCGTCGGTTGGTATCGCTCTCGTGACACGCGCCTACCGCCGTCGTAAACAATGCAGGGGAACGCGGCGGTGAGTCATTTGGCGAGGCGAGCCGCCGTCTTTCCCTCTTAACCCCCCTCCTTTCAGTGCACCCCGCGGCCCCGGCACGCGCCGAGGAGCTGTCTAGCGCTGTGTAGCGCGTGGGCGCAGCAGCGATCACGGCGGATGTGAGCTCATTCCATTGGACGAAGAACGGGAGGAGATTAGCGGGGGGTCTGCTGGATTCTAGCTGAGTGTGCTGAGGCGCTGGCTGTGGAGCTCGCGCTGACTCCGTGCAGTACGTGCCGACTTTTCCCCCGCCGTGAATTATTGCCTGTCACTGCATTCGGGGTGCTCGTTCGTATTTCATCGATTTCTCATCGGTCGCGCCTTTCGCTGCATGGATGTTACAATGATGCGCTCGCTTTCATGACTATGAAAAGCAGAGACGGCCGCCGAGATGTCGCGTCTTTCTAGACGGTGCCTTCGCGCAGTTTATCGCGCAAGTTCTTTCGCGTCTTCACGCTTGCGTTCGTTTCTTTGCGTTTTTACTTTTTTAACCTGCCGACGGGAAAAGAGGGAATTTATGGAAGATGAAGAGTGGGGAAATGCAGAAATCCTGCATTTTTGTTGAGAGAAAACGATGCATGCATCTTGTTTGTGTTGTGTTTTTTTTTTTCCGCTGCGTGAGGTAGCGATTTGCTGCTCCCACGCAATTTGTATAATGTTTCAGGGGTTCCGTTCACTGTGTGCTGCAAATTCCTCTGTGGCTAATATCTCCTTCTGTAGGTGATTTCCATGTATTAGGCCCATCCTTCCCACTCCTTAGCTGACGGGTGCTTATACGAGTATAGTATACGCTCGTTCGCTGTCGTCGCGAGCCGCTTCAAATACACGTACTATACAATAATGCAATACGATTACACGTATTTGGAGGCCAATATTGGATAGAAATATGAACCCATTGGGTCATATATCTATCAGACGACAGTAGGAGAGAGAAAGCACTTTATTAAAGTGCGACATATTAAGCGCGCAGAATGTACTGGGCATAGAGCACCGGAGCGAGTCGTCCAGTTGGACGCCAACCATACACTCCTGGGGGAACAAGGGAGGAAGAAAATAATTTTGTAATCACGGCAATGAAACGCCTTCCGTAACTCGTGCAGTGTTCCATCTTTCTGATTCGCTCAATTTCTCTGTGAAATAGCACGCGTGAAACCTTTCTGAGAACGCCAGGAGGGAATCCTTTATTTTCTTTTTCAGAGGATTTCTTGACGTACGTTAACGATCTTGCGGCGACTGTTTAAGTGCTGTTTCTTCTTTCCTACTCGCATATCTCGAAATAGCACTCTTCGTCTGTGGAACAGTAACACATGCCCGTATACTTTTAGTGAAGCTGTGACAGTAAGCTAGTCAGCGAGCTTTATCGTATTTACATTAATGCTTGACGCAATAGGTCGAATAAAGCGAAATAAAGAAATTTAGAAGTGTGCAGTGCGTACTGATGTTTGCAACACGCCCGTACTAATCCCCACATAAAACGTTACAGGAACGCGGCGGACTTTTCCCAGACGTCCTTGGCGAAGGCTTCGTGATACGCAGCTTGCGTTTCGTTTACGCAGCGACTGCTGTCTGCCGCAGTAGTGTTTACGCTAGGGTGTGCCTACCGACCCAGCTTACAGGAACTTGGTAATTTCCGCGCTGACGCAGCGTTGACGGAGCCTAAATATTGCGTTAAGCGCTCGCGCTAATATGCATCGGTAGTATTCTTGGCGCGACGCGCGCGCAATCTTCCTGTTCTTGGTCGCCAAACGCATTTAGAAGGTTTTGAAAGAGGTCGTAAGATGGTCCCTTAGGTCGTTAGGAGGTCGTTTGAGCAGTGGCTAGAGGCCGCCGCGGTGGCTCAGTGGCTATGGTGCTCGGCTGCTGGCCCGAAAGACGTTGGTTCGATCCCGGCCGCGGCGGTTGAATTTCTTTGGAGGAGAAATTCTAGAGGCCCGTGTACTGTGCGATGTCAGTGCACGTTAAAGAACCCCAGGTGGTCGAAATTTCCGGAGCCCTCCACTACGGCGTCTCTCATAGCCTCAGTCGCTTTGGGACGTTAAACCCCATAAACCAACCAACCAACCTGAGCAGTGGCTAGACGCGTGCGACTTCGTCGTTGTCTTTGAGAAGCAACACTGTTCGCCATTGTGTGCTTCGCACAAAAACGCTGCCACCGGTGCGACAGTTGCTGTTAATTCCTCCCACCTGTCGAGATTGAAGGTGTGGCAGGCACTTTGGACGTCACTTCGCTCCTTGAGCAGCGCGCGTCTCGACTCACGGCTGGTACCTGCATCCGCGGCTCTGGGGATTCGCACTTCGCTGTCCCCATCGTGGCCATCTTGCTCCTGTTTCTTCCCCTTCGCCCTTTCCACAGCCCAGAAGGCCAGAGAATCACCACTCAGGCCAACCTCTGATTTCCTCTGTGAATACCTCACCCCACTCCCATCTTTTTCTCTCTCTCCCTAATGCGCAGAGGTTGTTAGTCCGACCGGTGCTTGGAGGTGGAATATGAAAAGATTAAAAACTTTCCGGCTAAGAGTGGTGCCGCCTAAAAAGCCGTGTTGTACACGTATCCCCATCAGCCCTCCTAAGCCGCGGCGCACTCAATTTTTGTCAGGTGTTGCTGAACACCTGCGCGGGCTTTTTAGTAACGCGGACGTCAAACTCCACCGAGTTGCGCGGCTGTGCTGTCGCAGATGTTGCGGTCGATCGCGGCGGCCACCGACCCGGGAGCGACAGCGGGCGGTATTGCATCACGTTAACACAAAACACGAGGGTGTCCAGATGGTGTTACCTTCGTGTCTGTGCTAATTGAAGTCTCGCTGGCGTTGATTGTGGCGGGCTTGCAATCTCGACAAACTGATACGACATTGTGACAAAAAAAAGAAAAGGCTAGTAATGGCTGTTTGACGTATTCAGCGTTGTGATTTATGAGTGACTGCAGACATTTTATTGCGAAGGAAGACGCGACCGACCCTTGATGAATGTTCCTAAACTTTTTTATTGGCGGGCTCGGAGAATTTCGTCAATTCATTTCTGCCAAACGAAGCTGCCGGTATCGTGCGAAGGTTAATCGTTGCCTCTTATTCGCTTCTAATCGTTCTTTTCTAGGCTGGCGAACATTTAAACGGCGTTTTAGTTACAGTGCATCAACTGTGATGCTTTATATTGTATACGCAGCCGTGTGTTCATGTGGTACGGGCAGGTTATACAGGTTATAAGCAGGTTATAAGTGTGTGGGCAAGTTGAGCGCTGTTTTCGGCATAGCATTGTTAGCGGTGTAGTATATCATAATACAGCTAAGACGTGCTAACTAGCAGGCTGGTTAACTAATAATGAACAGTTAACGTTTGAACTATTGCTTTTAGGCTTCTTAATTATTGAGAGGCGTGTAGTCGACCGTAAGTAAGTTTTAGAATTTCGAAAACGCAGTTACCCTCGGTGCTGTGGGCCAACAAATTTTGGCTACGTCGCGTCGAAATACATGCGCTTTCGAGAAGCTTGCAGGCAAAGCAACCTTTCCAGTGCACGTAACTCGTCGAAATAGCCAGAATCTGTTGGGCCACAGCGCCGATGGTAACCACGTTTTCGAAATTCTAAAAACTGATATGCATGTTACTTATGGTGGGCTACACGCCTCTCAATAATTGAGGAGGTTGAAGGAATAGTTAAAAGTTAAACATGCAATATTAGTTAAGCAGCGTGCTAGTTAGCACATCTTAGCTGTATTCTGATATGCTACAACCGCTGGCAATACTATGCCCAAAAAAGCGCTGCCATAACAAAAGTATATATTTTAAAAACTGTGTATAGCTACTGCGGAAGAGATGGGTGGAGAGAGCGCGGTAAATGCAGGAAAGTAAGGAATTAGGGGGGAAATAAAGTGATGGAATAGTGAACGCGGTGAAGTATCACTCCAGGCCAAGCATTTTAGAAGTTATCCACAAGAAGCTCCGTGCGAGCGAAGGTGCGAAGTAACCGCAGCGCGGCTGCGCAAGTAGCCACATGGGTGGCTTGCGTGCGCGCGACAGACGCCGCCGCCGCCTCATCGGCGTGTATCGAGCAACGGCTGTTTGTGCAACACGAAGAAGAAAGCCCCGGTGGCGCCCGGAAGCGCGCCTTTTTCGAGCCGACACAGGATGTCCTGACTGGCGCGGCGGCGTCTCGCAGGTCGCCGGCGAGGATGCACTGTAGAGCGCGGTTTCATGGACGGATGACAGTATCCACTCTGGCTTGCTCGCGTCCGTTGGCACTTCTGGGAAAAAAGGACGCTGCTCGATTGCCGATTTTGGACATCTGGGCGTCGCGAGAGAGTGTGCGCAGTTGTGTCAGTCACACTTCCGTATTGCGATTCGACGAGCAACGACCTTTTTCAAGACCTGTGCCTCCAGGCGATGCCAGGCTCTGTTCGAATAGTCTCGCTGCTCTAGAGAACTTAGTCTACAAACTTGACCGTCGCCGGCAGTCGGGCAGTGGAAGCGAAGCAAGCTGTGTAACGCTCTTCAAGCCTGTCACTGGACGCTATATACTTGTCTGTGTTCTGAAAGCCTTATGTGAAGGAGTGGTAAGAATGGGGCAGATGTGGGGTCGGAGGATGTTGCTGGCTGCATGTAGAAAGAGGCATTAAAACTGCTCATAATTGTAAATGTAATAAACCTGAGGACACGAAGAAGATTGATAAACACCGCAGGAGGATTTTTGCTGATTGTGCATAGCTGTTTGTTTGTCTATTTCATGTTTAATGCACCGGCTATGGGATGAACTATGTGATAACGGTACTGTTTTTTTTTTGTTTTGTATAGTTTTTCACTGGCCGTCATAATTATGTCGCCGTTTCGTTCAGACGCATTACAACTAACAAGGCTGACTTGTGCTTTATTGTGCGATATTACAAGGAGACCGTTGGTGCGTTATTTGTGTCGCTGTCGCACTCGGTGAGGTGGTGGTTTCTGGAACAAAGACTGTGGGCCCCCAAAGTCGTTGCGCAAGTGCGGAACTGGTCCCGTTCGAATCTACGTGAGATATAGCTCAGAATTGCTAGTCGCAACTTACGCCAGCCATCGGTCGGGAGTCGAACCGTAAACCAACGCATGCATTTAGTCACCTGGATATTTATGAATTTGTGGAGACTGCCCCCTCCCGTGGCAGGGGCAGGAGCTAACGGGGCAAGGAGTCAGATGTGCGGCTATGTGTCGGTCGATTCGGTGCCGCTTCGGAAACACTGATCGCACCCGTTCTGGACAGAAAGCGAACTCTGGCGACTCGTTTTGAACAGTCGCAGGAACGTTCCTATCTTTTCGGCACCCTCGTACTCGCATATAAGAGGCTCAAGCGCACGAGGGAATCGGAAGACCGATAAGGCTATTGTCGGCTGTGCCAACTTCCTCGAGATGTCACGGTGCTGTGACTCACTTGCTGTATATGTTGCCGTGCCCAAACTTGCACGGTCGCTGGGAAACAAGAGAAAATATGGGAGCCCGTGGCGCCGTCTGCGCGTGATAGCGGCGTTGTAAATAGATTGTAAAAGCGAGCCCTATCTTCGTTTCTGAGAGAACTCTAAAACATGTACGCGTGAAACTCGAGTGGCTTGGAAATCGCAGCAAAAGGCTGCTCATTCGAGGCTTAGAAATTGGAACAAAATGACCGCCCACTCGAGGATATAGCAATGAATACACGTATCGCCTTGGGTGACCCCTTATGTCGAAACAGATGTTCTCGGGCGCGCAAGAGGGCGATGTGAACAAAAAGAGCGCATCGTAGAAATTGCCATTCTCCATGTGTCTGTGCTGGAAAGAGGGAAAGAACGATATGCAGCGGTAACGGCGGTAACCTCAGCGTGCTGCTAATGATAGCGAGACTGTAGAGCAGCAGGGGACGAGGACGCGCGAAGAAGAAACGAACAACACGAGCGCTCTTGTTCATTTCTTCGTGTGTCCTCGTCCCCTGCTGCGCTGCAGTCCCGCTATGAATGCGCACCAACAAGCCCAAAAGCCACGCTGCTGCTAATGTGTTAGAGTTCTGCGAATCGTGTTTCGTTTGGAAACATGTCGCTGTTCACAGGGTTAGGGGTAAGTGCACGGAGAGGTGTTTACATTAAGGCCTCCTTGTGAGTACCCGCAGATAGTGCCATGCACCTAATTGCAGTACTATATTCCAATTTTATTGAGGCGGTCCGTCCCTTAAACTGGTCAGCTGTTTCTAACGATGTCCGTGTCACTTTTGGCAGTAAAATGATTGTGTTTTAAGCGCCTAGAGTTGCAAAGGGTATGTGTCGGACATCGCAGTGAAAGAGCAGTTAAGCTAAACCGTTGTTTCAGGTGCCCAGACTGGCTGTCGCACCGCCAGCCAGCGATTGCTGCTGCATTCTCAACTAGAATTCGAAAACCTAAATGTGCCTATTATACAACTGTCTCTGTTTGAATCGCAGCAGAGCGAGAGATAAGGAGCATTTCTTCGGAACTTATTTACGCCGCAAAACACTGCCCACTTCTTCCCTTGTCTTCGTACATACTTGAGGTGATCGGATGCGATCACACTTGGTCGGCGGTCGTTCGTAGCCCTCTGCGGCGTGGCTAATTTGGCCAAAGATTTTATCGAGGGGGCCGCGACGTTCGCAACCGCTAGCCATCAAGAAAGCGCAACCGACCGGGCCTGACTCTTCCGCGTCCCTAACCTCGGGCGCTTGCAGGTGATCTTGCAATGTCTTTGTCTTCTTATCTTCTGTTGCTCAGTTGACTCTGAAGGAGCAGCCGTGTAGAGATAAGTGCGCTGCAGCGACGTCTTCTCGTCGTCAGCCGCCCTGGCGCCCCTGCGTTCGGCGTCTGCTTGCAAGCAGACGATGCCCTCTAGTGCGTGCGCTGTGCCCCATTAAAAGCGTGCAGCGCTTTCTAAGCTGCACTCTTACCTCCCTAATAGCAGTGTTTTCTCTATCTGAAAACTAAAGCCGGTGTCAGCTCAGCTAGCTTGACCACCCGCCGGAAAAGCTGACCGGTGCCACGGACTGGCCAATCATGGCTGCCTTTGACGGTAAAGCCACGGCAGCCGCAGTCATTCGCGATCATCCTTTCTTTTTTTCCCGCTTGCGAGGAGTTCGGTGAGTCCGAGCTCTGCGGGGCAGTGGAAAACCAGCGGAAAGGTCGCGTTCACAAGCAGGAGAAGTACATAGGACAACGCTGGAAACCAAACAAACTAATGACGTCCTGCGGCAGAAGATCGTTTTTTTTTTTTTTTTTATGCAGTGGGAATAAAACCGGGCTTTGCAGGAGAGGTAGGCGATGGTGCTGACGCAGAAGGCAGCCTGGTCTGAAGGAGGCTGAACTTCTCCTGCTTGTGAACGCGTCCTTCCCGCTGGTTTTCCACTTACCATGCACCGACTGGCCCAACAAGCTACGCTTCTTCAATTCTGCGAGGGACTTACTGCTAGCATGATTGTGTTGTCGGCTGGTGGGGCCTGGAATTATACGCACGCAAAATGTGTATTGTGCTGGATATATCTTGTCGGCCCATCTTGCGGGCGCAAGCCGATTACGGAGGCGACCGCACCCTGTACCCTACACAAAACTGCGCGCTTTTAGCAGTAGGTTTATCCGCAGCCTCCCACTACTTGACCGCAGATAGGTGCTACACTTGGCGCCCGATAAGCCAGCTCGTCAGGAACAATGGCTGGGCAAGAAATGCCATGCTTATCGGGCGACAGTTCCTGCGGGTTGTAGTGCCAGAAATAATAATAAAAGTCTCCAGGACGCACGAAAGGCGATCTAGGAGCAAAGTGCCATGTCCATCAGCGGTTACCTGATGTCACTGCTACACATTAGAGAAGGCCGGTGTGACTTTCTCCATAAGCGCAGTTTCGAGTCATCGGTCGGTATATCAGCTATGCGCTTCGGTCGCCTCTCGCGTGTTCTAGAGAATTTTGTCCCCTGTAGCGCATTCTTAACTTCTTTACGTGTTCTATAGATCTTTTAGAGTTGATGTCTTTTCCCTCGGCTATACAAGTGACACATTCTTCATCGAACGACGTCGACTCAGCCTCACTGAAGTTTCCTAAAGTACTGCATCCTGTGCAGGCGGTCGCATAAATGTGGGCAAACGGGCTCATTTGCGACCCTCTTTTTACAGGAAGTCGCAACCTCACCCGGGGCAGGCCTGACCTATTAGGCGTTTTTGCTGCCCTTTTCCGACGCATATTTCGAACTGCGCGTGGCATTTCCGAGGTCACCTGACTCACGCGACTTATGGCAGCGGCGTAACCCGACAGAAGCTACCGCTTCGTGGTCTGAAACACCTCTTTATCGGTGATGTGAGGCTTCCGCTTAAGAGCTGCATGGGACCACGATGGGTGGCCACGAGATGACGATCGAGGAGGGGAAACTGCTCTTTATTTCTGTTTAGTTTTTTTTTTGGTGGCTGGGCGTGTATTGCAGGTTGTGGAAGAAACGGAGGCAGCAATCAGCAGTTATTTATTGCCATTTACGACCCGACCTGAGAAGACTGGCTGGTCTGGGCGAATGTGCCTGAAAGAGAGAGAGACAGGAAGGCCAGGCAGGATGGTCATCAAGAAGCAACAGACGAGCACACCTTCCCTGTAAGAGGAAGAGAAGTTTATGTGTGGAGGGAGAGAAAGTTGCACAACCTTTAGCAAACACAACGAACGAGAACAGTGCGCAGTGGATGGCCGGTCAGGCTCTCTCGCTTTGGGAGAGGGGAGAGCAGATGGCCGCTCAAAAGTCGTGCGCAGCGTAGTGGGGGAGCAAGCGTCTTTGGAGGAAAAAAAAGTGACCGGGCGGGCTTTTTCTGCTGCCATTTAATTTCCCCCTTCACTCGCCTCGCGGCGCGGCGGTCGCCTGTTCGAGCGCGGTGACCTCAATCGTGGCGAGGTGGTGCGGGCAGTTCGTCGCCGCCGTCTTTACTCACGCTGTTGGCTACATACATCGGGGCGCACGTCCGCATGTTCCTTTAGTTCTTACTTTTTATTTTTGCCGTTTCCACTTCCTTTTTTTCTCCCGTGTTGTGTCCGCCTCGGTCTTTCCCGGTGCCTCTGCCTTCCGACGCGTGGGCGGTGCGTCTCGGCGGCGTGAATCAGTCGCCTGAGACGCATGCGCGCCGAGCGTGTGACTACGCGGTTTAGGAATCCGCGTCTCTCTTCCAGATTAGCGAGCGCGGACGAAGATGCGGTTGCTCTTCCGCTGTGACAGTGCTGGTGCCGCTTGTTCCTTCAAGCAGCGAAGAATGATTCCCTTTGTTTTGAGTATTAATCAGCTGCCGCTTTCTCGCTACGTTGGTCGTACGTGCAGCCGCTGGCTCTGTCCTGGACCTTGCGGCAGAAGCGGAGGAGTGAGGGATCTCTGTAAAAATAATGAAATGGGCCTGTACGGACAGAAATAATATGTAGGAGTAATGGATGCGTCATGTCGTAGCACTAAAGAAGATGGAGGCAAAGGGAAGGTTCTTTCGTGAATAAAAAAAAAAAAAACATCTCACGACGGCGGAAATCATGCAGGTTGCGTGTAACTCAGTCGTGTCGCTCGTAAATGAATCAGCGGGTCGGGTGAATGGAGGCTGCGCGGACGGCGACAGAGCTTATGAATGGACCGATCACGTGACTCGTGGGTGCAGTTTATCTTTGATGTTGTGTGAGGCGCACTATCTAAGTGCAGCCTGAAGAATGCCGTCGCTGAGGGGCCAAACTAACTACTTTCGGAGTCGCACTATTTACGAGGCTGCTGGCGTCGCCACGTTAAGGGCCAGATCCACACATCCGTTGGGTAACTTACGTCATAAGTGTAGTCCGTGACGTCCAGACACTCGATAGAGGATCAAGTCAACCTGTAAGAGTCGTTATAGCGGCGTCGTTGTGCAACCGCGAAATGCACGGTACTCTTTTGTAGTCCGACTCCGTGTAATTAATTTCGAAGCGTATTTTTGTCTTCGAACGATGCACAAGACGTTAGCATGAATCACCTCGTTAAATTTTCCTTCGCTGACGACTGAACTTATAACTGAATTTTTATACCATACCGTTCGCCGAGGACGTAATAAACTATAATTTAAATTTTATACCATACAGTTTCGATTTCGGTTTCAGCAGTCGAAAGATGGCTGTGACGTCACAAGTGAACGCCAATCACGGGGGTCATACAAAAACTGCAGTTTACTAGCTCTTTGTTCACGTGCTACCATTTCGGCTTCAGAAGAAGTTTTGCGTAAAAAGTTTTAATCAATGAACAGAACCAAGCAGTGGTTAAATTGCAGCTTTTGTTTACCTCACGTGATCTCATACAAAACGCAAGTGAAACTACACAGAAAAAAAAAAATCAGTAATAAATTATATAATGAGCGCTGCCGAATTTCACGTGCTAATCCGTGTTTACTAATGTTTGCGTCACACCCCCGTCACACCGGCTAGTCGCATGATCGATATCCATCGATTCATAACGGTGCGGGACTAGGGAGTCCCAGACTACCGTAGGAAATCGAAACTGGACCGTAGCTCGTCTGTGCCCTTCGACTGGAGAAACGGAGATCGTGACACATCTCGCAAACAGTTTTTAGATTTGACGCACACATACCCACACTCGTCATTGCTACTGTTGCAGTGTGTGAATTTCTGTTCGGCGGCGTAGCTGCGCTAGCGTGTCTGCACTGTTTGCGTGCACTGTTTGCGCGCTGCCCGAAACCCGACACCGGCGGCGCGCCGCGTTCCCCCCCGCCGGCGGGCCCGGAAGCCGCGGTCGGGTGCGAGCGCGCAGATTGCGCTGCTCGTGCGTGACGGGCCGGCTACTGTCGTCGAGGTGGTCTCCGGGCGCTGGCGACAGCGGCGCGGAAGTGCCGATCTCGAATCCTTTTACTATAGTGCCTATACTTTTACTCTGGGGGGTGCACTTGCGGGTATTCTCAAATGGCGCACACGTGGCTAACGTGGCGCGCGGACTTTCTGAGTAAGGAATCCCCCCGCCAGCGCAGTTTCACCTCGGAAATCTCCAATATTCTGGTCTAGTACGGTTAAAGGGCCGCTGAAGACAAGTTGGAATTTGGCCTGTATCGACTGATTACCGCGTTGTAATTCGAAAAATGCTATACTTTCATTGAAAACGAAGGTTTAGCAAAAATTTAAATACAGGCATCGCCACCACCTGCCGCTTTCGCAAGGAAACTCAGTGACATCAAGACCGATATTTGGCTTGGATGTCCGAGGCTAGGCTGCACCAGCATTCACTCGCCAACGGTGATCACGGAGCCCTTTCCGGTTATGACGTCACGAGTTTAGATCTAGTTCTGGTTTTAAATTCAGTTTCCTCAGCAACAAACGCGTCTTTTCTGCTAAACGAACATAGTTAAAAGCCACAAAAATCCACAAAATCGATTTTTAGGAAGAATGAAAATCGCATGGAGTTCTCATGTCCCTTTTAAAAGCATTCTTATCGTGCCGCCTTTTCCGAGGCCATTTGTCGAGACGGAAATAGCTCTCCTGATAAGAAAAATAATTTTGAGACTGGTTGCAGTGCCTGCAACTAGTCTCAACATAGTATTCTTGGCGCACAGTCTTCCGGTGAGCTGTAGGCCCGGTAAGTTATGGGCCCTTTACAGAACTCTCCAGCATCCCCATACAGCGATGGGAATAGTTAGTTGGCCTCCACTTTTCTGGCAAAGGAACATCAAGAAATCCGTTGTTCAAATGGAGCAGCTCTCTCCTTCTCTTCTTCCCCGCCCTACCTACAGCGGTCTTTCCAATTAAGAGGTGCCCATCAATCCGCCCACTGTAAAACTCTGTATATACCGTGCATACCAACCCATACACGCATTCCAGAGATACATTGCTTAACTGAGGCGTGTTTTGTGTGGACATTATGTAGCTCATGCACTCGCTACTTTTTGCTACCACTGCACTGTCATCAACCGATGAAGTGCATGCTCAGCTCTCTATATATATACATGCAGACAGCAAGAAAATTTCAAGTGCACCGCCACGTAGGTTCAGGCATGCGCGCGACATTCAATGAAATGCATGCTCTTACGGCTTGACAGGTAACATTCCTATGCCATAAAAAGAATGCATAGTTATGCAAGT
This sequence comes from Amblyomma mixtum, assembly GCF_055824585.1. NCBI lineage: Eukaryota > Metazoa > Arthropoda > Arachnida > Ixodida > Ixodidae > Amblyomma > Amblyomma mixtum. The sequence continues at coordinate 34,297,648 of NC_143016.1, read as the reverse complement.
CAAACAGCCGCACATGCCTTGTTTTCTCCTGCGTATCCTTCCTTGTGCAATGACTGATGTGCTCTAACTACTGTCATCGACTTGAGTTTTGCGAGGGTTGAGTTTTCGCGACATTCTCGAATGGTTACAGACCTAGGCTGCCTAGGCTGCGGTTCGCAATAAAAGACTGATTACGTTTGCGTTTGGTGACTGATTATGGTGCCTCTCTCCTCAGCTCTTCCTCTGCTTGCAGGCACTGCCACGGAAGCCCATGTTAGCACTGCAACAGGTGCTGCAGTGCTAAGAGTAGGTGCAACTGCAGCACAGGTGCGGAGAGGGGTTGACTGAAGTTGCGACGCTGCACTTGTCACTCGAGGTTTAGTGTTTGAAATGTTGCGGGTGGCGGCGAAAACGTGCTTACCTTTCATTTTCTCTGTTTGCAAGGACATCACAATGCATACCGATAGACGCGTTTCTATGTGCTCAATGTTCGCATTTCTTGCCAGTTTTTAAATTTCCCACTCATCCACTGCTTTTTTTTTTTTTATAGAATGTGAGGCTACTGTTTTTCTTCTTTTGCTTGCAGGCATAGCCATGTAATTATTTTCAATAAGTAGGTTTTGTATTTGATGTTTTACTGAATTATCTGCCATATGGTACAGAGCTACCTCCACATCAAATAACGAGACGTATCTAGGCAAGTTGGTATAGTGTGCTATCGCAGATTTAAAACAGCTGGAACGATGGGGGCAAAAGATATACGTGTGTGGTATGTGTGTGTGTGTATGTTTGCTTGGCATGGATATATAATCTCTAGATCTGCTTGTTCCAATAAATGCTTGATTAAAGTTGGATGTTGGACTACTTTGTTCATTGGACCGCGGTGTAAGAAGTATATTCTTACACCATGGTTGGACGCTGCACAATAAGAGGCGCACGCGAACTCATTCAGACGTGCCAATCATCCAGTTTTCTGATGCATGCATTCGGTTACTTTCCATGGAAAGTGAAACTCCTTGTGTGTAACTTGCATTGCATAACTCTTTCTTATTTTCTGTCGCAGCGCCCTCGTGTCGGCCATCAAGGGCAACTCAACCACGCTAGGGACATCTGTGCACCAGCCGGGTGCACTGCTCAAGTGCAGACCGCAAGTCGATAAGGATCCTTGCACGGAGGTGCGCGTTGACACCGCGGGTGAGTGGAGGATATATGCGTCGTTGCTTTTGCTGGGGGTGAAGCCTTCTCAGCTGGCTCTCCAGAGTCTGCGGCATTCAGCTTGCATATCTCTGCATCTTTCTGTTGTGGCAGAAGGTAAGCATTGCCTTCTGCCACAGCAGTGAGTTTCTTGGCCGCTCCAGCTGCTGCCATGTGAAGGGTCTTGTGTGCCAGCGCGCACCAGTATGTGAAACTTTCACCGCGGCTGCCACAGTGAACTGGTGTGGGAACACATCTGACCTTCCCGAATAAATATGTAAGCCAAGATCAGCGCGTTTAAATTATTATTATTATTTTTTAATATCTTGCATTGCCATGGGGAGAGCCATTTAAGGAATGCAGAGTACAGCCTTGATTTGGCAGCGGTATCCACCGTTGCTGGTGAACTTGGCAAGACTTTTGTGATTGCTTTATAGTTTATGAAGCTGTCGCATCTAATGTAAGAAATGCCTCGCGTGACGTACCCAGCTATCGCTGGACTAACCGCTGCCATACATCTTTTGTGGTATTTGTGGCAGACCTAACCTTAGAACTTACATACAATTTTTAGCTACACGCATCACACATCACCATCATCCCGGTTCACTTACCCCATACTTTGCTAGAACTGGCACATTTAAATTTTCCTTTTTCCCGCGTAACATAAGCAACTGGAAATCATCGACACAATGACTGTCAGCGCATAGTCATTCTGCATGCTTCCTTTTTAGTTGCTCTTTTTTACTTCTTGCCCTTGAATCTGTTATATCTACATCTCTATTTGTTCTGCTTGGATCTGTAACCTGATCTGCAGTATAAAATGAATAAACAAAAACTGCAATTGTTGCAGCGTGCCAGGCCGCCGGCACTGCAAACACCAGACTTCATAACAAATACAGGATGTTTCAGCGAATGCTGGCAGCAGCATTTAAAATATAGCTCTCTGGTATATGGAGATGATTTCAGTCGAATTTCTTGCAGCCGCCGCGGTGGCTCAGTGGTTATGGTGCTCGGCTGCTGACCCGAAAGACGCGGGTTCGATCCCGGCCACGGCGGTTGAATTTCTTTTGAGGAGAAATTCTGGAGGCCCGTGTACTGTGCGATGTCAGTGCACGTTAAAGAACCCCAGGTGGTCGAAATTTCCGGAGCCCTCCACTACGGCGTCTCTCATAGCCTTAGTTGCTTTGGGACGTTAAACCCCAATAATCCAATAAACCAAACCAAACCTCATAAACCAAACCAAACCAAACCGAATTTCTTGCGGCCAGGCTAGCTGGTGCATTTCGCGGAAAGTGAAGACTGCTTGAATAGGTCGAAGTGCGTGTCTGTGGTGGACCTGTTATCCTCGTCCTATTCGCGCAGTTTAACTTTCCTCGAAGTGATATGCCGATTATGCTCGACGCTGGAGCAAGGAATTCTGGTCATTGCACTGTGTTGAACTGAAACCTCGCGGCTGTGGAACGCACTTGAGGGGCTTTAGGGCACTCGAAACCACACCGTGCATCACATGACCCATGCTATATTTTTTGGGGAAAAGAAATGGAGCAGTAACTGTCTCACTTCATTACTGAGGTTCTTATAAAATAAAATAAATCGAGGGAGGGTAAGAAAAAAAGGGGGTGTTTATGCGGCCCTTCCTGCAGCGTCCATCGTTTCCGTTTTACCTCTTTTGTGTTAATGCACCCTTTGAGCTCCATTAAATAAGAGACCTTGCAACACCTTTCGAGCACATTGTATTGAACTCACTAAATTGCTAGATTGTTTTGTCGTAATCATTGAAGCCGAATAATATACACTTTTACATGCAGCAAAGAACTCACATTCGGAAGTCAGCGATCTCTCTCTTGTGACATTTTCAAACTCGCACCCTCGTTTGTGTCATGAATATCTGCGTATACAATGTAGATTTAGAAATGGCTATTGCTGAGATTCTTTCAGACATCACGCAGCTACCGGGGCCGCGGCCTCTCAGCTGTGTCGCGCTGATGTGTCCCTCCCCTTAGGGGAATATCTGCGCGGGCCGAGAGCCTGGCATTGGAGGCCGGGGGGGGGGGTGGGGGGTGAGAGTGGCCGGCGGAGGTGCGCCGACCTTTAAGCTACTTTGAGCCTGCAAAAATTGATGAGAGGAGAGGGAAAGGTGCCCAGACACTGAAATTCTAATTTTGACAGCGCATTGAGATTGGGCATGATGCGATAGCTTCATGGATTAATGCCCATATTTGCAATCTCTGCCTACCATACACAGATCCCTTGGGGCCCTTCAACCTCTCCTGGTGCAGTGGTGTAGCAGTTAAGCACTTTTGCCACTGCCCTGCGATGACAGTTGCTGCGACTGGTGGGACTTGAGCAACCCAGGTTGCTCGCTCATTCCAGCAACCTCTCGCGACCAGTCATTCATTTGACTGCCACCTGCCATGGTGCGCAGTTTGTCACAATCCTGTGGGCAGGTTGTGATGACGCCACAAAAATGCCACCTGCGTGGCCCACGTACTAGCTTGCTTCCTGGGAATTTTGATGAGGATTTGATCCTGGCCTCAGCGGCCAAATTTAGATGTAGGCGAAATTCTAGAGGCCTGTGTACTGTACGATGTCAATGCACGTTAAAGAACCCCAGGTGGTTGAAATTTCCGGAGCCCTTTACTATGGCGTCCCTCATATCCCGAGTCTCTTTGGGATGTTAAACCCCAATAAACCAAACGTTTTGCGTAGTTGCATAGTTCGAATTGGAAAAGAATCACAATTGCAGTAGATTGGGGAGTGAAAAACCATAGATTCAGAATTTCGAACAGAATTGGAACTGGGATTGAAGAGTGAAAGAAGAATGCTATTGCATTTCTGTCGCATCAATCCAATTTATCGCCCATAAATTTTTTCTTTTGAGTATGATGCCATTATTGCTTGCACTTACCATATCTGTGCTTCAGCATGTTGGTAAGACCAGACTTAGTAACATCTTTATGTGGCCATAGTTTGTGGGTGCGTTTAGTCAGCTCTTAAGTGCTGTGCACTGCTTAAAAGGTCATGCCACATCTGGCAGCTATTTCACAATGATCTGTGGAATCATAGTGCTGATATGTCTTACCTGATTTTAGTGTACGAACCCATCGGTAACCTAATGTATGTGTGACGTCTGTTTCTATAGGCAGGGGTGTTACTGAGAATGAGGATGGCGATGAATATGAAGACTTGCTGGACAACATGCATCTTGGGATGTCATTGGCTGTTCAGCCTGGTCCTGATGGCAGGGTCATTGTGAGTTTCACTTAAGTGCTTTTGATGTATTTAGCATTATTCATTGTTAAGCATGAAGCTTCTCGTGAGCTGTTTTAACCTTTCTATTAGCACTATAGGTTAGTTTTTTATGTGCATTCTTTTAATGAAACAGGTGTGCAAGCTTCCAAAATTTAAAGTAGTCATTTGAGCTGCGAGTTTAAAATGAACAAATTACTGTATTAAGCAGAGAGAGCCTTGGCATCTTATGTTATTAGTTTAGTTGAAATTCTAAATTACTTTTTTGTATTAATTTCATTTCTGCTGTAATTCTTTATACAAGACACCATTGAAAGCTGTGTTCATCCTGTTTGTTTTATAGCAAAATGAAAGTGGTCAAATTTATCTATATGCAATAAAGCATGGTACAGCATGTCTGTACCACTCTTTTTCATGCAAAACCTAAGCATCCTCTTTTGTGCTGCAAGCAATGCTGAATCAGAATCCAGATTACTTTGTGCATGCAACTGTTACTTTCATAATGCCCTAACAATGACTTAGGCTCTTTTTGACTATGTGGTAGTTTTGTAGCTGCATATTATGAACTTCGCAGCATGCATCTGCTTACCGCTAACAGTGGCATGCTCTTCGCCTTCTCTTAAAAAAATTTAAAGTTGTGTTTTTTACATTGCACGCTGTTATATGGCCCGATTTTTTTCACTTTTTGCAGGAATGCTAATTTTTAGGCTTAATGCAAAACTCGTTTTCTTTTTCACGCAAGGCAGTTGAAATTTCATTGTTACAGTAGTAGTTGTTCTTCTGTAGGTATGTGCACCAAAGTGGAAGAACCAGCTGTATAAAAGTACAATGTACATGCTCAATGGAATCTGCTACGTTCTCAACCATAATCTGGATTCGGCTGATGCACTGCGCCCCCTTATACGAAAAGGTAAGTCGGATTGTGATCCTTGCTGTTTTCTAGTGTGAGAAGGTGGCTCTGTGGTGTTCACTCTGGATGCATAGAAAAAGTTGGGAACAGGTAGAAATGCAAGAGGTTGTTGGCAAAACACGCAGCTTTACATGCTCTAAATTTTCTGCTGTGCCTGTGCATGTGTGTCCCAGACATAATAGCTGGTATAAAAGCTAACGTTTCTCGGCAGTAGAGCAGGAAAATGAAATAAATGCAACTAAATGCAAAAAGTGTGTCAGTTTCACATTTGACTGCCTATAAAGTTTATTTTCTGTATTTCTAAACAGCTAGTATACAGCATCATTTCCACATAGCATTTACCGATTTGCTCCACATTAAGGTTGTTTTAAATTGCTTTTGCAGATTTTCAAGTGATACCGCCGTATTCTCAGCACCCAGATAGCTACAACCAAGCAGTGGCCGAGTTTGGTTTTTCAGCTTGCATCTCCGACGTAAGTACATTTCAGAGTACAGCGGCGACAGGCACAGAAATGAAATGTTTGCCTGTGCTAGCACCTCTCAAGCCCAGTTATGATAAACACTTGCTTTGTACGATAGAAGGCGATGTGACTGTCACAAAGCGCGTGAGGGCTATGGCGTAGTCTCAGAACGGATCGCCACACACCAGAAACACTGGATGATCATGCCGGTGCCACAATCTTGCATATGCCAGTAGCTGGGATATGATGTGTGGTTTTCCTCACAGGCATACATGAGCATCGAAATTGCTTTCGCTTTTCGTACAAGTACCATAGGAAGGATGTGGCTTGCATGAAGGAAAAAAATGAAAGACAATGTGAACGAAACTACTCGAGCGCAATATCACCTCGGCTATCACGAGTTTCAGATATGTCATCGAGGGTTGGTCGCCACCGAGGACAAATTGAAATTGGCCTCTAAAGACCCTATAGTTCCTTCTCAGATTTTGCAGCAGACCGGAGCTTGGCTGGCAACTCTGTATCTCGATAGGGGCAAGCATTCTCTTCCTTGTAAAATAGACGCTGCTCTCAAAAGGGGAGCTCGTGTGGCCGTGACACGATGTGATGCATTCGACTGCCATGTAGTTGGGGTGCCATCCTGCATAGGCACATCGTGCAATTGACGTAACATGAATAAGAGTGCTACTTTCACTGAAAACTGAACTTCTATGAGCTAGAAAACAGCAAAATGAAGTGCAAGGGTTGCCACCACCAGCAATTTTGGAAAGCCAGCTACGGTAACAGTGTATAACTGCAGTGTGTATTTGCAACCATTTGGTAGCTCCAGTTATAACATCCAGTTTGCATGCTTCTGGCATTCCAGCTGGACCTTCCAATTTTCTCACTTGCAATGCTAAGACATTCCGATTGAACTTGGTACTTCCAGTTGGTTCCAGATACACAATAGTGAATTTTCCTTTTGAGAAGCCCATTTGGAGCCTAGTGTTTTTTTGTTTTAGTTTTTGACTGGGGCACCATTTGGAATCTTGAAAACCAGTTAGAATTTTAAGAACTAATCTGACTAAGAGAGGTGATACCTAATAGAATCTTAAAGGAGTATAGACACCTAACTTTTGACTGTGTGTTTTCTTCTTTGTAATGAGGTGTCGGGCATTATTATACATGGATTACCACGTGGTATTCTCATATGACTGCTGAATAATTTATAATCGAATTTCTTTCTCGTGCTGTTTCGATGAACAATAAACTGTGATATAATCGCTGGTTCATCATTTTAATTCATTTCAGTGCTGAAGGCAGCCTTCCCCAAAGGCCAGAATGACAATGAATGTAGAAGCACCGATTATATTGCAGTTTTTCATTCCTAATGTGACCAATAACCTCTCTTTGACGTTAAGTCATCGTTCGGCTGTTGAAACCTAATCCGAAACAACATGACAGAAAAATTCGATTATAATTTATTTAGTGGTCGTAGGCGAACACCACATGGTGATTCATGCATAGTAGTGTCTTCTGCATCATAGTAGAGAAGAAAATGTGCCACAAAAATTAGGTGTCTATACTTCTTTAAGAACCATGTCCAATTTGCAAAACCAGTTCAATACTCTAATTGAACAAACCAATTAGATCGCTGCATCCTTTTGAGTTCATTTGAATTCTGTTTTCCGTCTAATTTGGTCCACTTGGTTCCAGTTGGATTTAGTTGAAATTGGTATTTGAACCCAATGGTTCTTTTTCTTTTTATAAGATCTGATCACTTGGCATGTTAGAACACATACCTTAGGGTGTAGATTAGCTTGTTGGTCGCAGTGCGTGGGCTGTTTCCATTGTTTGCTAGCTGAGGCAGAAATGGTCATAGATGTGAAGACGTGCCAGCCAGTGCCAGAACTTTGGTGGCCGATGGGGACTTATGCGTACCACATAGACAGCAGACCACAAAAGTTGGCCTCAAGGCAGTCAGTTATGTCCAGTCCATTTACTGCAAGCATTAGGACATAACAAACAAATGGCATGTGAAGGTCATGTTCATTATAAGTGGGCTTGTTTAATCTGATAAACTACAAGTAATATTTCTGAAGTGCTGCCTGATATATTAAACACTCATTCTCTTTGCTTAATGCCCATGTTTAAATTCATGCCTGCCAAAAATAAATTGAACACTGAGAGCTGTAAAAAACTTGTTGGGGAGCATAATGCAATGTTCATTTGTCTGCTTTTGCTTTTGTAGGACAACCAACTTCTTGTGGGCACTCCAGGAGCAGTTGACTGGACAGGTAATGTTCTCACATGACCCTGGTCCATAACATTTTGCGTGTCTATAGATTCTAGCATGGTTCACTCAAGGATCCAGTTTTTTTTGCTGACATACTTTGTTTCAGAGTAAGAATTAATTTCTTGTGTGAAATTACTTGTAGCATGTTTTACCATATTTGTAAGTGTTCTGTTCGTAACTGTATCCTTGCTGGCTGCAACCTTTTGAGGGCGTGCCAATTTCACACAGAAACCAGTACTTGCCTATAGTCTGGTGGAACACAACCATTCACTCTTTTTTTTCTTATGAGCAACAATGAATCTAAATATGTTCCTTGTCCTAGATATGTAGATTTCTCCTATAATGTTTTCATGCAGCTTTATATGGAGTGTAAGTGTCAATTAGGTTTCTAAATTCTCATAAGTTACATTTTAGCATGTGTGCAGTGCTCTTGATGCTGGTAATTGTGAATGTAATCATAGCTTTACATCACACCTCTTGATGGTTGTCAAATATTTTGCCTTTTTTTTGCAATTTACAGGTTCATTGATTAAATACAGCATACCTGATGAACCTAGTGAACGCCTGATTCTCAGGTTTCGTGGCCTTTTGGATGGCAGCAAAATTCGGGAAATTCAACAGTATATTGGTGAGTTGTTCCACTGGAAATGGTGAGCGAGGCTCAAAATGCTGCAGTTCCTTACTTACAACTCACAAGTGCTACATCAGGTTGCTTACACCTTGTTCCGGTTGCAACAGGTTACAGTGTGACATCTGGGCACTTCTTTGAAAGCATGGGGCCTTCCTTGGTTGCTGGTGCTCCCAGAGAGACTGAGGACCGCAAGGGAGCTGTGAGTATTGCTTATCACTGAGGATAATGAACAGCAGTATGCACAGAGCACAAACTAACAACTGTTTGCTATATCGGGAAATATCTCTTTTAAACATAGCATGAAAAGACCCCACATTGAGAAAATATGGATAGCGATGATAGCCAGAAAGATGCAAAAAATGAGCACAAAACAAATAGAAACACAGGAAAAAGAGGAAAACAAAAAAAATCTTGTATCTGAGAAAAGGAAATGTGTCGCTTAAATTGTTCTGATGTGATATTTGCTCAGGTGCTTGCTCAGAGAAATGCTTTAGCACATCTGGGTGTTGCTTGAATATGCGTTATGTTGCACAAGCTAAGTTGCAAAGTGTCTGCGCCTATTGTTCTGATATATATCTTTCCTACCTGCTGGGTGCAGATGGCTTTATTCATTTCCTTAAAAAAAAAAAAATGGCTATGAGGAGAGGAAAAGAAAGCATAGCAACTATCTCACTCGGGGTGGGCACCTGAACTGTGCCTGGAGTGAATGGATGGAAGAGAGGGGGAAGGAGGAGGAGGAGGAAGGGGGGAGGGAACGACCACCTGGGGTTCTATTCTGTTCCCTAATATTGTAGAGCACAAAAGCGTTTTTTGCATTTCACCTAGAGTTTTACTTGAAATGTATAGAAGTGGAATGAAAGAGTCCAGGGCTTAGCAGTCATTAATATATTTCAGAAAGCAGGGATAAATTTGCGGTGTTTTGAGCAATAGGTCATGTGAAGTGTGCCTTTTTTAGAATAAGCTAAATGCAATAATTGTGGACTGCCCTGTTTAATAAATGTTAAATAAATGTTAAATGTTGGGGACTGAATCCCCAACCTCAGCATCTCATGTGCTGGGCTGCACTAATTTGGGTATAGTGATGGCTTTCCTCCCTTTTATTGTAATCGTTACTAATGCATAAGTGTATGCGGTGTCAGCTTGACACCCCTAATAACCATTGTCACTCACGTCAGTTGTGACAAGTGTAACAGATCTCATCACTAATATGCAGGAATTAACCATTTGTAATTGGAAGTTACTGAATGCAAGTATCAAAGATGTATGAGAGGGTACAAAAAAGAAATCTGGTCATTTAATTTGCTGTATTCTGTATTCTCTTCAGTATTGAAATGTATTAGATCTGTACTACAACTTGTTTATTTATTTTCAGTGGCCAAATTGTGTGTTGTATTTTGACCTTTTCATTTTAGGTGTATTTCTTCAGCCAAGAAACACCTAATTCAAGCAATCTTGTAGTGCGAATGAAGAAAGAAGGTGAACAGGTCAGTCTTGATTGTTATGCATGCATTTGGTAACATTGTGATCATATTTAAATTGCATATGAACCTCTTCTCGTTACATGATGTATGAAGGAGCTAAAAACGTCTTCAACTCAGTATTTTTGTTTCAGATGGGCTCGTACTTTGGTGCAACAGTGTTGGCTGTGGATCTGAACAATGACAGCCTTTCGGATTTGATTGTTGGTGCTCCTTTCTTCTCTGTTCGGGGCACTACTGGTGACGAGGGAAAGGTGTATGTCTACCTCAGTAATGGAGCTGTAAGTAATTCTTAAGACTAAGTTTGGTGTGTTGATAGTATTTTTGGGTGTGGATTCCAGAGGCTAAGATACACTGCCATTCAGTTTGAAACGGTGATCGTGGAGTCCTTTCTGTTGTAGATGTTGCAAGTTTGAATCGAATGACATGAAAATTTCTGAGGTATAGATGCCTCTGTTGCTGCTGGGCAAACACCCACATGGCTAGAAAGAGTCACATCCGCCGCTGCGGTGGCTCAGCTGTTATGGTGCTCGGCTGCTGGCCCAAAAGACGCGGGTTCGATCCCGGCCGCGGCGGCTAGAATTTCTTTGGAGGAGAAATTCTAGAGGCCTGTGTACTGTGCGATGTCAGTGCACGTTAAAGAACCCCAGGTGGTCGTAATTTCTGGAGCCCTCCACTACGGCGTCTCTCATAGCCTTAGTCGCTTTGGGACGTTAAACCCCATAAACTAAACTAAACTAGAAAGAGTCACAGAACTGATTTTTACTGAGGAGGAAATTTAAGGCAGTGGAATATGGAGCTTGAAAATATGTTTACAGGAACCCTCTTTTTCTTTTGTCCTTTGTGCTGAAAAAGTGTCGCTGTGTTTTTTGAAGTGTTGTCTAATCCTAGGGGCTTTTGCATAAGAGACATAATCCTTTTCTTGTATTGCTTTTGCTTATCAGCCCCACTTATTTAACTGTGAAGGAATCTCAAGCCTTCAGTAAAGTATTATTGTTGCACACAGCAATCAGTGGCCAGGACCATAAAGTGCATTGCAACCAGATTTCGCTGCACATGGATGGTCTTGCTCTCTAAGAATTAGAGCTGGTCTATGTTGTGGACACATAAGTGATAGTTTTATTTCTTTGATATGTGCTTTTGCTTTGAACTGCAGCATAAAAATATTAAAAAATAATTCTTGCTTTTTGAATACAAAGCATGACTTCAGTATAAGAAATTTCCTTTTGATTAGTAGCTTATGTTTGCTTGTGGTTTTTTCTTGTTAATTAACTGCACAGTAGCTTTCGTGTTTGGATGCTTACATTTTAGTAATACTGTGTGAGGTACAGTCCCAAATGATCATGGCTGACTGCACTGACTTCACACTGTCACAGAGCCTGTCACTACAATTTGGCCGTATCATGGGCTCGTCCATACCTGGAGCACGATTTGGAACCACTATTGTCAACATTGGCGATATCAACCTGGATGGATACCCAGGTAAGAAAGCCTGAGCACAGTATAGCAGTCTAATAAAATTATAATGCTGCAGTTAAAACCACTTCAAAGTTATCAGCTTATTTGATCAGAAGTGGCAGCACAATTGTGATTGTATGTTAAAGCAAAGTTTAGAGTGGCATTACAAACATACTAAATAAAGCCAGAGTGAATCGTAGTTTTTATGTATTCCAACATCAAATCTGGCCTTGACAGTGCACAACATGCAGATTGTTTGGCAAGCCTGAAAGTGGCAGAAACATCAGAAGACATCAGTTTGTAAATTCTAAATATTTTCCTGCATTTAACAGAAGTCCCGTTTCTACAAGGGGCGTTTAATAATTTTTTAGCCTAATTACAATGCAACAGACTGACAATGCTGCAGTTGTATTTATTTATTTTATTTATTTTCAAACAGTGCAGGCAGCAGCACTGCCCAAGAGGGTTACATGGGTTGCTGTTACAATTTCGTAAACATTTTCACATCTGATAATTCGGCAATCAATGCTGGTAAACAGTTCCATTGCTGCGTTGTAAGGGGAAAATACGAATTCTGATAGAGATTGACCCTGGCGAAATAAGGGCGCATCACCTTGGAGTGGTTTAGTCGACTTAATCTATGGGGTTTAATCGACTTGGTTGTTACACCATTCTAGTTAATCATCGTGTGTCTCCTATCTTTTGATCTCATATCAGACCACACCGAGTGTTGCCAGGTGGTAGTAGCCAGCTGGCATTAATTGCAAGCAATATGACGTGATTGAATTTTTGATAAAAGATGGAGCTATGGCAACAAGCTTCTGTGTGTGTGTGGTGGATATGTACAAGGGCAGTACACCATCATATGCAACTGTCGGAATGTGTCTGTGTTAGCCCTTTTGAAGAAAAAAAGAAATAACTACTACCGCATTATGATAACTAATGTACCCACACTCAAGTCAAAATTTTATCAGCACTGCAAAATTTGGAGAAATTGGCATGTCGGCAATGAGCAAAAAATGAACATTTGGTTCATTTTATGCATGTCCACATTCTTTGAAAGAGCAGTAGGAAGATCTCGAACGAACTCGAAGGCCCAGAGACAGTAAATAGTCTTCCTATCTTGCCTGCAACATTTGTCAAAAAATGAGGAATCCACTACGGCCATGTGCTGGTTCTATTGCATAAAGCCATCAAAGGGACACAAAAGCTGAGAACAAATGTTTTTCTGCTTTGTATATGTTGAGCTGTGTGTTCCAACTCTACTGAGAAAGGAATTATTGGTGTTAATTTAAGTTGGCAATAGATAATCCAAGAAGTTGCTCTGGCTGAAAGTTGTGTAGCAGCTGGAATTGCTTTGAACAATGTACACCTTACCTTTTTAGTTAGGGCTTCCGTAGTTCAGTGGCATCCTCTGACCATGAATGGCATTGATGATTTCAGATGTTGCTATTGGAGCCCCTTATGAACACGGCTATGGTGCAGTGTACATATATAATGGTGGGAAGGAAGGTCTCAAAACTGCATTCAGCCAGGTGAGGCAATGCACCTTTGCTGATCTGTAGCTTTTGGTAATCTTAAGTACTTTTGCAACTGAATGGTCATATTGATAACAAATAAAATGTAACTCTAACTGAAGGATGTGCTCTTTTTGTTAGCGTATTCAAGCCAGGTATCAGCCCTTGCAACCGCAAGGTTTTGGCATCAGCATATCCCAGGCAATGGACATTGATGAGAATCAGTATCCAGGTAAGCAGAACTTAACTGCGGGTGTAATTTGTGTGGTCTTGTAAGCCTGTGATGGGATTAAATGAAAAGCAAAATGTTTGAATGAGTGCACATCAATAATGCGGCTCATGCCAAAAAATGTGCACATGTTTGAGAGTTGTGACTCATCTCTGTTTCAGACATTGTTATAGGAGCCTATGAGTCGGACTCAGCTTACCTTTTCAGGTACGCTGTTCTTATATTTCCTTTGTAATTTAGCAGCTCAAAATTACATTGATGAGGAAATGTCCAGAAAGTCATGCGACCACAGCAGTATTGAATTGTTTCTTCACAACTTCCGCGAATATTTGAGAATGCACTGAATATAAGTTCTGCCCTTTCAGAGCTTCTCCTATTGCGTATGCAAAGGGCTGGATTGAGATTCCAACGCAGCACATGTCGACCAAAACACCAAACTGCAATAGAAACAATGTCTCATATTACTGCTTTGAAGTGAAGGCGTGCATCTTCTTCGATGGAAAGTTCATCCCCAGTCAACTAGGTTGGTTTTTCTTGCACCCTTCATTTTGGTTTACTAGCTTAGGTGTTGTGTTTTGTCAGTAGCTGTCCTATAGTTTTTCAACTGCATAACTTGAAAGGAAACATTTCAGAATGGTAAAAAAGTCTAGTAGTCAAGTATAACATAGACAACAGTTGTATGAAAAATATCTCTGCTGCAAGGTAAATTAAGATAGTCATGGCAGTAAGTGCGCAATTAAAATTGCTTTGTCTCTTGAAAAGTTGCTGTGTTTACTCACATAATTAATGCACTTTTTCCCAGAAAATCACTGAAAATTTGGGGATTGCGTTTATCATGTGGGGTAAAATGTTCAGAAAAAAGTTGAAGTGGAAGAAATGGGACAAAGGTGGGGTGGTAGAATACATACTTCATCTGCGAATACTTCATGTTCAAAATAAGACAAAATACACTCTCAGCACTCTTCCTGCACTATAAAGTTTAGTTAATGGGGTTTAACACCCCTAAGCGACTCAGGCTGTGAGAGACGCCGCAGTGAAGGGCTCCGGAAATTTCGACCACCTGGGGATCTTTAACATACACTGACATCATAAAGTAGATGGGCCTCTAGCATTTCGCTTCGATCAAAATGTGATTGCCGCAGCTGGGATTGAACCCACGTCTTTTGGGTTAGCAGCCGAATGCCATAATCTCTGAGCCATCATGGTGGCTGCACTATGAAACTTAGGCAACAATTTGTATCTTAAAATCACTCGAATAATTCGCATAGAGGCCCATAATGCTGTCTAAGGAGAGAATGATAGGTCACTTTAGCTCAAATCCTGGCATTCAGTGCAAAGCCCCACTGCAGCATGTTTCTACAATCCTTAAGGAGAGTGCGGCTTTCAAATCATTCAAATCTAGAATAAAGTGGAATTTGAGAAAACACCAGATTTCTAACTGTATCGCAAAAGATAGTCCCTGAAAGCAGCCCAGAAGGGACATTAAAAAATGTTTTGTGCTTTAGCAAAGTGGAGTGTTGGGCCAGTTGGTGATTCATGATTTGCCGACAAACGAGGACAAGAGAGGGACACAGGTCTGTGTTCCCCTCTTGTCCTCGTCTCTCTCGCGCTAAGCCAACCTGCAAATCATGTTTCTGTGCTCGTAGGTAGCAAAAAAGTGGCTGAGATCTCAGTGAAAATACCAGTTTTCTCGAGTGTTTTTTGACCTGACTGGACTGCTTGCAGAAAGCATAGCATGTCAATGGCTTCATGGATTTTCATGTGGTTTGTTGCATTGTGTCCCTTGATGAATTTTTTATGCAGTGGCGTTCCTATATTTCTCAGTTACTTCCTCGTTTTCTCCCTTTGTCACTAATTCGACATGACGGTAATAACTGCATTATGCAAGCATGGATATAATGTCTTGTGTAGAAAACACTCGGGTCGATAAAAATATTTGGATAGTGTCACTGCATGAAAATTCCTTTGGCTGAAATTTAAGAGTGACTTTGGGCTCCCAGCACTTTTTGTTGTCATGCCAGGGTTTCTGGAAGTTTGGCATAGCAATAAGCAGAAAAATTTATGTCAAAACTACTAAAGGAGCAAATTGTTCACTTAGTGCACTTTCCTATAAGCATGCCAAATTTCGTTGCTCTATGTCAAAAAAAAAAAAAAAAAGATTTCAGCTCCGAAAGCTGCGTCCCCCCTTTAAATGGCAGATCTAACGAGAAATCCTTTGTGACGAGCCGTGGTTTCTTTTAGCTCTCAGATTCCTCACCGAACATTTTTATTAGCTGTTCATTTTGTGGGGTCAGTTATAGATTGTTACGGTCTTAGAATTTGATAGTGGGCTCATTATATTATTGCAAAGTTATTTTGGCGTTCAAAAAAGGGCACCTCTTAGAATTCACGATCATCATCAGAAAGACTGCATGCCAAAAGAATAGGGTGCATTCACTGCGCGAGGGAAAAAAAATTGCAGTTTTTGACAGCCAAAGTATGGGGTGTGTTCACTACGTGAGCGTGTTTATTATGTGAGTAAATACTGGAAATCTTTTAAGCATTATAACGTAAAACTGATCACACCATGACAGTAACAAATGTAAGGATTTCTGGGGTCAGTCAGAGTTTACTACTGTCCATTTGACATGATGACTGGCACAAATGTAACTGCGACTGACTTGCTCTTGGTGTCCATACCAGTGTTTAAACTTGCACCTCCCATTTACAAGCACGTTGTCTTTGTGAATTAATAGATTCATTCACATGTTCATTTTTGTGGCTTTGTGTTGGCTAAATATATGCAGCTTTTGTCATATACTCTGCTGAAGAACGAGCAATCACACTGAATTTTATATGCAGCATTCGCCTACACCCTGGCAATTGACACCAAGAAAACGGAGTCACATAGAGGTGGCTTTGAGCGACCTAATGGAGTATTGGCCACGAGTGTCAGATCGGAAAGAATCCTTGAGAGGGGTATGGAAAACTGCTTCTCAGAGATGGCTCTGATTGATGTAAGTGTTGATATTGCCATACCATAGTTATTTTACAGCTCGTGCAGTCTTCACTGGTTAAGATACCTGACCATTATGCCAATTGATTATGACCGCCAAGTTTTTCATTTACATATTGATGGTTATCACTATAGCATGCACTATCATTAAATTTCCAGGCTTCAGTATATATTTGTGGGTGAATTTTTATGCTGCGCACCGGGTATCCTATGCTTGATGTATATTAACCTTAGTACTGCATGCTTTTTATGTTGCCGCCACTACCAGTGTGTTACATTTAGTGTTCTGTCTACTAGTAACACAAACTGTGCAGCATGTCTTGGTCCTTTTAGTTTGTTCTAAATGCTTCAATTTTTGGTGCTTTTCATGTTGTCAGTAATAGTATACATAGTGTCTTATTCTCTCCTTGTCACCATTTCTGCACTTTTTCCCTTTCCACCCCTTTCTGTAGCAGGCAGGTATTGTGCCTCTTTTGCTGTCCATTGCCAGCCTGCTCCTTCCCTAATTCCTGTTTCTTAATTTATATAGTCTTGCCAAATACTATATCTGCTTGCATAATGAACTCACTTTTTCCCCCAAGAAACCTCTGAAAGTTTGGGGGATGTGTCCATACAGAATATTCCTAAAAAATTTTTAAGTGGTAAAAAATGAGACAAAAATAGGCTGCCGGAATAAATAATCCATGCGGCACTGCTCGCGTCCTAAGTAAAACAAAACGCACTTTTCAGCGTGGTTTTCATACACAAGGGTATGGTCAATAACTTTTATCTTAAACCCACACAGATAACCTGCATAGTGGCCCATAATGCTACGCTAAGTGACCACTACTGGTGTTCACGCCAGCGAAACTGACTTCATTTAGTGTAAAGCCCAACCGCAACAAGTTTTCTACAATCCTTAATATGGCAAATCAAAAACGGAAACCTGTCGTGACCAAGCATATGGTTCCTATCGGTTTTTGTATTCCTCGCAGAACATTTTCATTGGATGTTCATCCCATAGAGTGAAAGAAGTCTCGACATTTGACAGGTGGTGCTTTATAGTATTGCATAGTTGTTTTGACTTTCATAAAAGGGCTGTTGCTAGCATTCACTTTCATCATCGGCAGCCCGCAGGCCAAAAGAAAGGGTTGTGGTTATTACCACATGTAGGGAAGAATTTCTACTTTTTGATAACCAAAGCAGGTGGTAGGTTCATTATACGAGTGCCTTCATCACGTGAGTAAATACATTAACAGTAATACTGCCATCTACATGGAAGAGTGACAGTAACAGGTTAGCGTCCTGTAGTGTTCTTTTCGTTGGCTTGCTTGTACCTTTCAAGATAAATAGGTACCACTATCCCAGCTAGCTATTATAAAGTAACTGTATCACAGATTATCATAGGCAGCCTTTAAAAAATTCTTAGGATCTGGTTTAAATCATAAATATATCCCTAACTCTCCATGATATATGTTGGGTATATGCATATGGTGAATGCAGTGTATGACTGCCATGAATGTGTAAGGGCAAGCGTCATGTGCTGTTCTTATGCTGTTGCATGCGACAATAGCAAAATAAAAAGAATAGAGAAATAACGATAAAAAGAAAGACAAATTGCAACTTCCAGGAACATAGCTGAGTCTAGTTGGAGAATCGTTCGGAACTAACCATATTCCAAGTGGCTCCATTGGCTTTTTGCAAGTTCTGATGGGTCTTTTTTGACCGAGACAAAAAGTTCCGACTATGTAAAGCACTTTTGATGCAAGAGATAATATAATAGGCACGGGTTCAATACCGGTGTTCGTTCACTCTTTAAATATTCCTGATCACAGAAATGTCGCAAAATAAATTTCATTTCCTTACTCATAGAAACATCTTATCTTTTTATGTGTAAGAGTGTATTTTTTGGTTCGCCTAAATGATTTGTTTCATTTTGAATTAGTTGCTAATCACATTTGCCAACTTTATGGCCATTCATTCTAGGTTTCTTCTACCTTCTCTTGTGACAGTACTTAGTGTTTTCCATTTTAATCTCTTCTTTGAGCAGGGAAATGCTACAGACCTACTGACTCCATTTGAGTTTCGTCTGTCGTTTGACCTGGTGAAACCCAAACCGAGAACTAGGCGTGACAGCTTCTGTAAAGAATGCCCTGTCTTGGATCCAAGCACAGTTACAGTGGTGACAAATCGAGTAAGTTGGCTTGAATATTTGTCCTCAGTCAGTTGCTGACATAGTCGTGCACTGTGTAAGGCACAGAATCTACACCTAGAAAAGAAAAAAGAAACAGCCATTATCACACCATTTTGTTTTTTAGGTTTGTACTTATGGATATTTTATTTTGATTGTGTATGGCTATTGCCAGACTACGCTATAGCAGAGCTGTTGTTTTAATATATGTGGCAACATTACAAAGTATACTTAGATGTAGGGAATAGCTCTTGAAAATAAACGAGCAGTATATTATGTCAACTGTGTATTGTACCTTATTATGCGAGATAGGAATTCTCATGTACCATGCTTGTTTGCTTTAGGAATGAAAAAGGAAATGCAGTAAGCTGCTTTGTACGGGTTAACTAGATCAGAACTTTCTCAAGGTAACGTTTCTGCTACCATGAATGAAAGAAAAACAAAAGTCCCGAATGTGTCTGTAGGTTAATTTACTTTGTGAAGTCATGAAAGTTTATCCCTCTCAGTGGAAGTGGTAAAAAAAATTTTGAAATTCTGTGAAAACATTATTTGCATTGTACATAAATTGATCAGTTTTAACAGCTCCGAAAATTTTTGAATTTTAGTATTCATGAATTTTATCACTGCCAAATGCTCTTATAGTTCTTGTCCTTGTGATTGCAGTGGCTGCTTTGTTCTTACGATAGAGTATTCGAAGCTAGTCTCTCAAGATAATAAAATTTTGCTTTAATTGAATTGTCCCAAGAACCTGTCACCACTTTACCGTCTGTTGGTCCAATGGGATTTAACTGGAACTAGTTAGCTTCTAACAAGGACTAGTGTGATTTCCTTCTGGAACAAATTGAAACCATTTGAACTTCTGGTTAATGATTTTCACTCAGAACACTTTTCTTTTGTCTGCATGTTTGTCTAAATTATTTGAAAAATGGTGTAGTTAATTGTATACTTGTTCTTGTTTTAGACTGCTTTTCAAGTGGCATGTGGTCCTGACAACGTGTGTATTGCTGACTTGGAGCTCAAGGCCTACATTGAAGGACATGAGTAAGCTTCTTAAACTAATCTTAAATCTTTGTTATGACATTTTGTTGCATAATGAGCATATAATCATTATTATGCTCCTGTGTCATAAATTTTTAGGTGCATCATTTTAGAGGCAATAGCAATTATAACTCAGAAATGCATGCTTGAAATACCAGGAATTATTTAAACCCTCTACATTTATTAGTTATGCTTGTAGCTAATTAGTTTTGCAAAAATTCTGATTTTTAACTGCAGATACAACAAGCAGCCTTTACAGAATGGCCATACTGTGGTCACATTATTAGAAAGTGTTATGTCTAAATTTTACAGTTACTCATTAGATATGGGGCTGATTTTTTGTCTAGGCTGTTTCGCTGGCCCAGGATATTATCTGGCGCCAAAAAATTTACTTCCTTTGTAAAATTTGCTCATGTTCTTATGTCTCCTCAGCCATTTTTATCTGGACTTTTTGGCAGGTCATGTTGCAAAGTGCTTATGGATGAATTTTCAGTGTCCAGTTTTTGTTTGTTTGTTCATGGTGTGGTGCCAGATGCCTAAGGAACCTTAATGTTATCTTTCTAGAATGGATATGTGCATATATACACTGGAAAATTTTGATTTTTGCATGAACTGCATTTTCAAATAATTTATTTCCTCAACAGGAACAACTCGCCACTAGTGGTAGGACGAGACACTTATGTGTCAATACACATCAATGTCAAGAACCGGGATGACGAGCCTGCTTACCTTGCTCGGGTTGAAATAAATCTTCCTGAAAATGTGGACATTATAAATGTTGCCAACTGCGAGGCCAAGACCAACTCAACCCTCATGTGTGATATTGGCAATCCTTTGAACAGCAAGATGGAGGTAAGTGTGAGCTCTGTGGACTACTTTTTGATTGATTTAGTTTGGAACATGCTGCTAGTCTAACATTTGAAGCCATTGCAAGATAAGCAGCATGTAATGCAGTGTAATGCTAAGTATAGGTAAGATGTAATGCAGGTTTCAACAAAGACCTCAGTCAAAAGTATATAAAGCTACTGACCGTGCCCTTCTGGCACCTCATAGTTCTATTGTGAGTATTAGCGATGTCCACTCTGTATGTACAAATTTGTGTTCGTGTTTAAGGTCTTGCCTTTCTATTTCCAGACATCGCTAACAGTGAAGCTAAGCTTGGCCAAGATCAAGAAGAAACTCGAAATCGAAGTAATTGCAAAGACAGACAGTGTGGATTCTGACCTGAGCAACAATCGTGTTCTTATTGCCCTGCCACTCATCTACCGTGGTGACATAGCACTTCAAGGGTTAGTTTCCATTCTTTTTTCTACCTGAAGTGTAGTGATTAGTTGCATGTGATTGGTTGTGTTGAAAATTCTTATTTCTGTCTTCATGATATGCTGTGTTTCCTCATGGTGTGTTCTGGTTTTGTATTGCTGTGCAGGTCAGCCTCTGTTAGCCAGCTGATTTACAATGAGTCAACAGACATTGTCCCCTTAGTCCACACTTTCACGGTGAGCAAACAAAAGCAAACTTTCTAGTAACACAAAAATTCTACAGACTGAGTGCAGTACTGCACGATTGTCTTGTATTTTTTCAGTTGCAATTTTCAAATCGCTCTCATTGGCATTGCTGCCCACGCTGCAAGCACAGACAACCCATTCGGCAAGCTGTAACAACAGTTGATGAATGGGTTTAAGCAGAGAATGTCAGAAAAGTGTTGTTTTGATCATTACAAATGACAAGTGTTCATTGATTTTTGACTATTCAGTTGGTGGAAACAAGCTTCTCCGACTTTCAGAATACAAGTATCTAGGGCTACACATAACTTATTAATCTGTGTTGGGACGTTCATATTACCCACAATGCTAATTCGTTGCTTATTTTTGTTTGTTAACTAGGTATGTTACTATCTTAATGTTTGCTGATGTAGTATATCCCAACTTGCCATGGCCCTTACCTTGGTGCTAGTGGTATTGTAAGTAAAATGAAATTAAAAAATTTGCTGTGGCTTATCTCAGCTAGGCCAGGATATACATAGCAAAAGGTACGTTAGGCATCGAGCATAACATTCTCAGCGCCTAACAACCATGGCAACCAGTTGC
The DNA here is from genome assembly GCF_055824585.1 of Amblyomma mixtum. NCBI lineage: Eukaryota > Metazoa > Arthropoda > Arachnida > Ixodida > Ixodidae > Amblyomma > Amblyomma mixtum. Next base: position 34,275,980 of record NC_143016.1, on the reverse strand, counting down.
CATGGTTGCTCTGGTTGCCATGGTTACGGTGAATGCACAGTACTGGCCTGTGAAGACCGCCCGAAATGCGCTGTGACTAGCCTAGTGTAGCTTTCGCTACAAAAATAACACCTCTATAACCAGATGCTAGCCAAGCTGTTATGAGCACCTCTACAGAGATGGGAGGCGGTGGACTGCAGTCACTGCAGATGGTTGTGGTCTTCCCACCCTCTCCACTTCCTCTCCCGCCACATCCCCCAAATTAGGCTTAATTTTCTGAAATTCCACCCTTCCCCTGCTCCAGCTAATGCTAATCGTTCACGCTATGAACTCATGACTGTCCTGCGAATACTGTTCAAAGGTCTGCAACATACTTCTATTGATGGCATACATGCCATTATTTTCTTATAGAGCCTGCTTACTCACTGAAGACTTGCATACAATAATGCAGGCCTTTTGACGTGATATGATTACCTAAGGTCCCCTTTATTGCTTTTATCTTCAGTATTTTGGGACATCTTGCACGTAGTGGATATATTAAAAGAAGGCGAACAGAAAAGACTGCACTTTATCTTAGCTGTATGCAGCGTATTGCTTTCTTTCATCATTGGTAACAAATGCTAGCTCCAGAATTTTAATATCAAGTTACTGTTAACAATGTGCATGTGCCTCTCTGTCGCAGATGGTGAAGTACTATGACAGCCCAATTGACAAGGTTGCCGTTACAATATCTGTGCCGGTCAAGATTGTGGGAAAGGAGGCCGCGTTTATGACCCTTCAGAGTGTAATGGTGAGTTCCACTTTTTGAGGAATACGTGTCTTTATTCCTTTCTAGTTGTTTTCATGTAGTGCGTAGTTCAGGCTATTGCAGGTTGCTAATGGAGCTTGTTGTGCAGGCGGTTAGCGTGTCACAAAAAGTTGCTTGGAAAAAGTGAAACTGCAGTTTAAGATGAATATCTTGTATTGGGGAACTGATGCTGAGCTCGAGTACCTGTTTTAAGTACCATGCTTTTGTGCAGGCTGACGATGGAACTCGAACCAAGGTCGGTGGCAGTTGCAACACTTCTGTTGCTAGCCTCCGCAAACGTTCTACCTCAGCGCCACCTACTGAGAGGCACACCAGGGAAGCCAGCCCACTTGCAATTCTGGACAGCCACTTTCCAGTAGCTCAGGTCAAGACGCTGACATTGGTGAGCATGGGTTATAATGGGCTCTGTCGTCGGCCACTGTCATCATTGTTGGGGCTTAGCAACATGCCTCATACAGTATTGAATTTGCATGCTATCTTTGTACTTGCTTTGTGCATATTTATTGCCTGTGATGTGCTGCCGAAAAATAAAAATTCGGGGCCATTCTATAAGTTTTGTTAGGTTATCACAGTTTTAACAGTACCAAGAGTATCATGTACAGCTTTCCTACTCTCTTGCCAGCATTTTTTTTAGCTTATTTTACTTTATTTCATTATATAATTATATAAATATATATTTTATTATAAACAGGCTAATTTCAGGAAGATCAGCTGATGATGAAACATGAAAATAGCTAGATCTGACCTTCAATATCTGTGTATATGTAATTGTTTATTGAACAAGGATGAGTGAATTGTGTGAACATGGCTGACAATAAGTGTGCAGATAATATATGAAGGGAGCCAACAGCCACAGAAACCTGGGAAAGCATAGGGGAATTTTTTTCGTTTTAATTATAGTATTGATCAATGCGAAATTAAGTGTAACAATCTTAGACGAAAAAACAACCGCATGCTGCCAGTAGGATACAAACCTACAACTTCCGAATTTTGCTTACGGTGCACCCTGTTAAGTCAGGCAGATATTTAATTTAAGTATAGCTTTAAAGTGTGATATTTGATGTGGCACTGGAAACAGCAAAAAAGTAACGCATTGTGTTTTCAGTAGCCTTGTGCAGTAATGCTTTCAGGCGATTTGTCTTTCTGCAGTGGCATTTTCTGATCTTGTTGTTATGAGTGCTACATATGGCTATTGCTTTTTCCAGCTGGAAGTCTCAAGTGTTAATAGAATTTTTAGCTCAACTTGACCAGTAGTGATTGCAGTCACTGCCAAACCGGATCATCCAAAGTACTCACTCAAAAGTTTTTAATACAACAGAGGTCCTTGAAAAACATGTTCTTATTTGTCCTTTGTCATGTTTTATTCTTGTTGCATGGAATGCGAGTGAATTGTTTGCATAACTGTGCAACATTCGATCTCATTTTCACATTCGACTTTGAAGCTTTGAATTTGCACGAATGGTTTATGAGAATAGACTAGCTGTCAGTGTTTGCCGTCAACCTTGAAGCACGTCTAATAATCGATGAAAGCGGGCAGAGTTTTTCGTATATATTTTAATAGATATGCAGTGTTATCCTTTAATAGATATGCAGTGTTAAGAGGCTTAGGAAGCACCAGCTATTCCTCATTGCTCTGCGTAAATAAAAAATTACAAACACTAGCATGACCACTATCAACCTTGCCTAATCCCCATGTACAGCGAGTACAAGTCAGCTGCACTAACACAATGACTGCAAAGATCACCACCAAGTCTCTCTCTTTCTCATATTCTCGTCATTTTTATGAATTAGTGTTCCATTTTTAGATACTGAAAATATAATGGTCTTGACTTTTCAGGCTAATTCATTATAAGCTAGCACTGACGCTGCGTATCTGCCAATTTTTCTTAGCCATCAAATATGGTCACGTTTAAGTCTTACATGTGAAGCACTGTGCATTAATCAAAACAAAATGAAGGCATAATGTTCTTCACTGGTCTTATATTTCTGCAGGACTGTTCGGGTGCTGAATGCATAAGCTTCACATGCCAGATGGGTCCATTCGCTCAGAGGAACAAGGTGGCCAAGATTGAACTGAGCATGATTGTCAACGTGAGCCGAATTATGGAGCAGGTGGTGAGTAAAGCAAGCTACAGTGGAACCTCGATTATACGTCTCCCGGTCATGCGACGACCCGCATTTTACGACGAATTTGTGCGGTCCCGGCAAAACCCCCATAGAGACAATGCATTAAAAACCTCGGTTATACGACGCAAATTTTAGAAGGTCCCCGCTTCATATGACGTCTGGCTCGTACCATCCGTCAAAAAAGGTCGTCAGCAAACGCAGGCCGGGATGTACCGTATTTTCGCGATTCTAAGCGATTCTAAGGAGGGGGGGGGGGCATCGCGATCGTGAAAAAAAAGGGGGTGCTTAGAATCGAGTAAATACGGTAAGCACACTTTAGCCAGTCGATAACCGGTGCGTCTTAATCTTTCCACCTATCAAGAAAACCGCGGGAGCCGCTGCCCCGCTGCTCACGGCAGCCTCAACGGCCATCTTATCTTGTTTGTTGAGACTAGCCCTCTGCTGGCAAAAATGTACTGCATTTGTGTTCTGAAAAAAAAAAAAAAAAAGACGACAATGAAGTTCAGACTTTAAAAAATATCACGGTTGATTTTCGATTATACGACACCCGGATTATACGACGGTTTCGCGCAGTCCCCTGAACGTCGTATAATCGAGGTTCCACTGTACCTCTTTGAAGTATCCTGACTGCTTAATGTCACTGAAGTTTGCGTCTCTCTCTCTCAAGACAAAGAAGACATGCGATGCGAACCCATGTCTGAATAACTATCCAAGCTGATACTTTAACCTCTAATAAATCATTGTTATTGAAAAACAAGGAAGTTACCTCAGCCTTTGTGCGACACATCATCTGTCATCACAGCTTTGTGGTGCCTGAGTGAAGTTGTGACATTTAGTAGTTTCACACATTTGCCCCTGATTTATTTTCAGTTTCATCAATATTTATTTCTTTATTTTGTGTTACTTGCTGATTTTTTTGTCTGTGCTGCCATTTTACAGGGAACTCCAGACACAGTGGATATTATTTCTGAGGGCTCTCTGTCCATCTTGGATGATACTGAGTTCACACATTATGTCAAGCAGCAGCCCAAAGAAGCGATGGTATGTTGAAGGCTCATGTTAGCCGTATTGTAATAATTATTTAAGTGTTTTCATTCAACAGTGCCTTATGCTGAGTCAACAGTCATTAGATGATCCTACTGTTTCATCTAGATGAAGAATTTCCTGCTGCTAAACACTCCAAATCAGTGGTAGCAGTGCACAGATTGGTCTCTATAGTTACTGCACTACCACAAAGCTTCAAGAATGCAGCTAAAACTTCTGAAGAGTCATGAAAAGTTGAACCAGGAGCTTAAAAGTTATGTCATTCGACAGATCTTGTTGAGCAGTTGCCAGATCAACAAGCAAAACTGACAGTGTTATACAGTCTTACTGAGGATGATGCTACTTGGGGCTACTAATCTCAGTGGCTATGCTGTTTGGGAAATGAAAATGCTGGCTATGTCAAGTTTTTGTGTAAACACTTATTACGGGCCGCCGCGGTGGCTCAGTGGCTATGGTGCTCGGCTGCTGTCCCAAAAGACGCGTGTTCGATCCCGGCCGCGGAGGCTAGAATTTCTTTGGAGGAGAAATTCTAGAGGCTCGTGTGCTGTGCGATGTCAGTGCACGTTAAAGAACCCCAGGTGGTTGAAATTTCCGGAGCCCTCCACTACGGCGTCTCTCATAGCCTTAGTCGCTTTGGGACGTTAAACCCCACAAAACCAAACCAACCAAACTTTTTACGGAGCTGTCATGCTGATGTGCCATTCTGAAGAGAACTTGTTACACTCTGCATTGATGTTGCTGAGAGGCCACCTGCTAGCCCTATGCGGCTTGTTGATCCAATGGCGAAAAATTTGAGAAAAAATCCCCAGAGAAGCAACCTAGGCAACTGATGGACAACCTAGGTCACGTGAGCTTGAGGCATCATCACAACCTGCCCGTCGGATAGTGCGCAAACTGCCCTCCAGGGCAGGTTGCAGCTAAATTAATTGTTGTTCGTGAGAGGTTGCTCGGGAAGAGCAAATTGGGTTGCACAAGCCCCACCAGTGGCAGTACCTGCCATCACTGGGCAGTGGCGTATATCGCTTAACTGCCGCACCACTGCACCAGGAGTACGAGGACTCCCAGGGTCTATGAATATAAAGTAGCGAATGACCAGTTCCACATATATGGACATTAACCCTTTAAATCTATCGTATTTCACCCGTAAGGTGGAGCTTAAAGGTGCACTGGAAAGGAATCTGAACTCGTCTTTTTGCCGCAGGAACTCGATCTACACGTTCCTAGCATTCTTAAAAACTGCGACTTATTGCCCTGTGTGGCCGATTTCCCTAATTAAATCGAATTAACGCCTGGCTCCCGCCTTTTTTTTTAAATTCTGCCTCGTACGGTGGGCGGAGTCGACCAACGCGGGGAGTGCCTTTCAGCCAGCTCCGTGGAGGCTTTACTTTCGCTTCATTTTGTTTTTTAGGTTTCTGTGAATAAATAGTTTCATTTGCAGATAATATAACCGCAAAATAAGCCCGCAGAAATAAAAATACGCGCGGATTATTTGCTTCTACGGACTACTACGTATTACTCCACCGATGGCAGAGCGGCAAACCGCCACAGGACTGGGTGAAAGGCACTACCTGCGTTGGTCGACTCCGCCCACCGTACGAGGCAGAATTAAAAAAAAAAAAGGCGGGAGCCGGGCATTAATTTGATTTAATTACGGAAATCAGCCACACAGGGCAATAAATCGAAGTTTCTATGAATGCTCGGAACGTGTAGATTGAGTTCCCGCGGCAAAAAGACGAGTTCAGATTCCTCTTCAGTGCACCTTTAAGTGTCCTCTCCAATTTTTTTTCTGTTGTGTTCTCTGCAGATTGTGACCTCGTTGGTCAAAGAAGGTCCACCTGCACCATATTCTTTACCCTGGTGGGTCTACCTTCTCATTGTGCTGGGCGGCCTCCTAGTGCTTGTAGCCATCATTGCCGTACTTTACAAGGTAAGTACATATTGCGCATATCTCTCTAGTCAACAGAAAAAAATATGTAGTATTACTCGATATGCAGGCATAGTAGCTGCGGCTTGGGACTCATGATTTTCTAGGTTCGCTCTTGGTGGCAGCAGCTTAATTTTGATAGATGTGAGATGCAAAAATACACATGTGATTAACTTTTTTAGTGTAATAAAGATTACTCCGTGCGATTGAATTTATCTTTGACCCCTCCACCACTGGTTACCTCACAGCCAATAGTATTGCCTTGTCGTGTAAAAATTCATTAATCAGCAGCCAGATTACATTCATAATGTCGCAGTTCCTTATGTAGAGCAAGTGTGTCGGTTCTCCTGAACTGAAGTGTCATTTTAGTCTACTCCTAAAATGAAAATATATCTAAACATAGCCTGGTCAAGCAAGCACGAGAAGGCTATTACCTGTGTGTGCCCTTTGCATTCTTTTTGACGGGCTGAATAGTTGTATTATATTTGTAACGTTCCTAGTGCTGGTGCAGTTTGCAGTGACATGGTTCTAGGTGGCTGCCGCAGGAACCATCTGCTACTCTAGGGCTTTTTTTTCTTGATTAATGTCTGTGCGCAGAGCTTGTACTCCCAATGATCTGAGTCCAGTCTCCTATTGTGCTCAGGTGGACAGGTGGACATAAATAGGGATTTTTTCCTCGGCACAAGTCCTGCTAAATGCGAGAAATTGTATCAAATATGTTGGGCTACAGCTCTACTATATTGTAAGCGGGCAAGTGGAATCAACACTGCCATGAAAACATGGCATTGTGGCCGGCAAACTTGGCACTTTGACATGTTTGGGCATAAAATATGCTACAAACAGGTTGTGTACTCCTGCTGCCGGAATGCTACTTTTGGAGCTTGAGATATGTGTCCTTGCAAATCAGTCCTCTTGTTCCTGCAGTGTGGCTTCTTCAGGAGAAAGGAAAAGGAGGACCTGGAGCGTTCCAAGCGAGAATCCCTCGCAGCCAGCAGTGCAGCGAATTCACCAACGACAGAGGCCCTGCCAAGCATCCCATCAGATGATCCTGAAGTTCGAACGAGCCTGCTCAATGCAGACAGCAACGCCCAAGACGAGCCCCACTAGCAGACTGCAATCGTAAGCATGCTCAAGCATGGGATCTGCGCTAGTCACATTGTCGTCATGTTCTCTGGAACACCTTGCCATTGTCTGGGACATCTGTGGTGTCTGCCTCTGGGTACAGTCTGCAATGCACAATGTAAGCAGATCGTGCTTTTGGCGTACACTGCTGTAGACATGCTGAAAGGCCACTTGGAGATTGAGCCATCCGAGAAAAAGCAATAGAGGAACTCTTTCTTGACATTCCAACTTGTTGATCTACGAGCTTTCATCTGCGAAGGTTTTTGTAAGGATTTTTTTTTTTGAAACAGAGAAGTGGTTGGTAATGAAGAATCAAATGCGCAGTAGTGAAAATATAGCACAATCGTTAACGTTTAAGTCAGAATACTGGTCTAATTGTGGATGTGTTGCTGTTGTCTTGATTTAGGCAGTTTCATTTGTGGAAAGCTGTAGTAGGCAGCATTTTTTATTTTTACTTGTTGAGAACAGTTTTTGAAGCCACAGTTCAGCTTTTACTGAATCTTAAAGTACTGCGGTGAAAAAGCATTGATTTGCAATGGTGTTGTCCTGTGCATTTTGGTATTTCTTGGCGTGTCCTATGCCAGATTTCTTGTAAAATTGATTACTGATTTTATTAGGTTTACAAGTGCACACGGGACTTCAAGCTTCATAACATGCAATGACCATGGACGCATGCATTTAAATGTCTCCTCTGGAATAAGTCAGAAAAATGTTTGAGCTGCCTTCCTGCATCCTGCAGATATGCTGCTGCCAATCTTGGTCACCATATTTTAATTATTATAGATGCTAATGTTGAAAAATATGTCAGTTGTCATGCAGTGACAATGTAACCAGCTACTTTATAGTTTAAGTGTTTTAGCATTCTGTAGTATTCAAATGGGGTCACAGCTATGCAACGAGATGTGGTTGTTAGCAAGTTACATTCTTTAATTTTTGCTCATCTGTGACTATGAAGTGCTTCTGTGAGAAACCTAGAAATCTTCTAGTTCACCTGAAAGAATTATTTTGTTTATACGTTGCTTTTTAATGTTCTGTGTGTCAGTTTTTTTTTTTAGTGCTGCAGGCTGAACTACCTAACTCTGTGCATGTGCACATGTGTGTACTATGTGCCAAGTGTGGCTGCCAAGTCTAGCTTAGAAGGCCTGTGTTCTAAGACATCAAAGGCCCATTAGGCAGGATGCAAAACCTGTGGTGCTTTGAACACTTGTGCCTTGAATAATCCAGCAATTTACGTTCAAGGCATGGACTTTCTTGAAGTATCGGGTCTAGCACTGCCAATAGTGACATAAAATCACTCTCGCATGAGACGTGACTGCACCTGAGGAGTGGAACGAGGTTGTGTATGGTTGTATCGGCATCCTTGGTGATGTGATGATCTCCTGTGATCTCTACATACATAGATGATGCCATGGTCGTGCCTTATCGAAAGACTCTTTAGAGTGATTGTGCTCAAAGGTGTTGGCTGCATTTTGAACTTGGGCAGAAATTTTTGTACTGTTCTTCTTTGAGACCTGTGGTGTTGGTTCCTTGTAGGACTGAAGAGGTTTCAGCATGGCTGATTGTCACCAAGGTTCCATTGTCATCTCTTTTACCTTCACATGTGGAAGACATTTTACGCTTACCAAAACACATCCTTTGAGCTATGGTGGGATGTATTTATTTAAAATGAAGGACTATACTGCTAAAAAGCACTTCGCTGTGAAATACAGTAGCTGTGTTTGTACATTTTTACCAGAATGTAAGGCACTATCTGCGTTCGGAGCTGCTGTATGCTTGTATCATGTGTGGTCTTGGAGGTGTTGAGTTCCTTGAGAAGTGCACTGTGCTTGGTATCCTGTAATTTTCATTCATTTGAGTAGCTCTTTTGTTGGCTGCTGTCTTTCTACATTGAAATCGATATTGTGTTCAAGTAAGAAGTGTTGATAGTTTTAAAGAAAAGCTAGCTTAATTGGAAACATAAATTACACCCTTGTGCAGTTCCATGCTGTTAGCTTTCGAGAAACATATTCGGTATAAAATAAATGTAAAACTATGTCCAGGGTGGCAAAAAAAAAAGGCTGTCTTAAATGTGGATTAGTAGCATTGCTTCTGTTTTACAGTATAGGAATATGACACCAGCTGTAAGATAGCCTTTTGCAGGCTTTTGCTGCATGACTGTCACTCCTGTAGCTTTCTTACAGCATGTTCATCATCAAAACTGCCATGCTAATGTTGTAAAACCTTCTGTCTGGAGTTGGAAAAACCATATACTACAGATGGGTGCCATGCAATGGTGATATTTGGCCAAGAGTCTATTGCCAAAGAATGGATCAGTGATATTTATAAACCAGCCCAAGCACTTTGATGTCTATGGTCCACTGAAATCTGACAGCCATACCAAATTTATAATGAAAGCAGAAAATTTCACCTCATATTCTCCTCTTTTTCTGAGTGTCATTGCTCTTTGCTGGTGCTGCGCACTCTGTGTCTGCGCTAATAATTCAGCATAGATTTGTCTTTGAGTAATTGTGGTTTAGCAGAATGTTTTATGTGGAAATAAGTTTTGTGTGTGATGTTAACAAGAGTTTGAAGAGATGATGAAGCAGATGCTTGAGTTTTATGCTACATTTTATGTCTTCAGGGATCAAGCAACATACATGGGAAGTGTAAGTTAGTATTATTGTCATGTTATAGTGTGACTGATATTTGTGTGGGTATCGTGGCTTATATTTTATGATTGTTGTTCCTTGTGAATCTGGGTGAGGCTTAATTGGATCAGTAGTTTCTTTTAGCATGACTTAAATGCACATGTAGATATATATATTATGGTGTACTGTGAGGCTACAACTTAATGACTTAATAATATTCATGCATCATATATGTGGGGACAAAGTGTACAGGGTGATCATTTGTTATTTATGACTGGTCAAACGATTGTGACAATTCCTGTGCTCATTTCTCATCACTTGTAGATCATATCTCCATTACTGCCAGGCCATTTTGCTTCGTAATTGAGCGTTGTGGTGAATCTTGCTTTTTTTACTTCCATCATCATGCTTATAGGTTTCATATAGGAAATATTAATGAGAGGACGTTACTGTTAGATATTTCTGCAATGCTGTTTTATTCACTTGTTCACACTATGTAGAATGACTACAGAGCCAAATTAAAAAAAAAGTACTGTTTTCCGAGGGAGTTTATTAATGCTTGGTGGTATGTCTTGTGGAGTACCTTGCGGAACGGCGGTGCTATTATCGCTGAAAAATAGTGTTTTCCTTCGTTTATTTGAATGTTAAGATTTCGCCACTGTCATTCACCCTAATTTTTCACTAACGTTAAAAGTGCTAACTACTGAAAGTGCAAAACATTGTCATAATGCCCCCAGGCACAACATGCAAGCAATGCTTGTTATAAAATGAATCAGCATTGCAAACTAACAATGCTGTCATGTCTGCCATGTCCAATGAACATCAATTTATGGATCATGGCATATAATTTATGAGCATGAGATGAATATCTTTAAATGGCTGTTTTCTATATCTGAGCTAAGCCAATACATGTATCTATTCAGCATATCTTGAGATTGCATTGCCATGGTCTGCTTGAAACTTGCACAACATGTGCATCTTGCACTGCTGTTTTTGGATAACTGGGAAAAAAACTTTGATTGAGGAGGTTTTGAGTACATGCATTTCAGCTGCATCTACATTGTGATAACGGCGTTTGTTCTGCAACTTGAAATGTAAGATACGAATACATACTTTGAAACGTAGCAATTATTACTCACAGCAGTTATTACTCACTCAATTTAATGAAGTTCCTGATTTAACGAAATAATTCGCGGCTCCCCTCAACTTCGTTAAATCGAGTTTTAACTGTATTGGTTTTCTGATGTTCACTTCCATCGCACATGAGCGAGAGGCGTGCTTGCATTTTGCTCTTACTGCGTGTGCTGCTCACGTGCTCATTGCGACAGAGTATAGCTCTGACCGAGTGTTTTATGCAGATTACCTTTTCCAAGCACAAGAAGCTCATTCTGAAGAAGCAAAATTTTCGCAGAGTCACCGACCTAGACATCAACATTTTCAAGCAACTTCTAATATCCGAAAGACCTGTGAATGTCAGTGAGACGGACTACTTGTGCTACCCATGCTTTCGTTATTTCTGCAATGAAATAGTATATTTATGGAAAGCACAGTTTTGTGACGACATAAAGTAAGAAATCGGTGTCATCAACCGGAGCATTGTGACCACTGACGTGTCCCCATTGAAACCGCTAGGCGCAGTGAGAAGACAGGAGAGGCCTGCTTGCATCAAAAGGAAACAAAGTGAGGTGCAGCAGGCGGTAACCGAAAACATTCGCTGCAAGATACGCCGGGCCTACAGCCAAGGTGATGCATCGGAAAGTTCTGCCGAAGAAAGGTGCTGCTTATGCGTGCAGTGGACTGAAAGCTTTAGGCAAGCCTATGCAGCATCTACGACATCCCAGGAACAGTGTCAACTTCTCGCTCTCCTGCCATCAACACTGGCAAAAAAGAGATTAAGAAGCTTATTCCCAAAGCATCGATATATCTGATCAACAAGTCAAGAAATTGCAAGAAAATCGCGCTGTGTGGTACAGACCAGATCCTTTCATTAGGCATAAGGTTAGCCCTGAGTGCATATCTGTGGCGCATAAGTACTACACGAAGGATGAGTTGGAATGTTCTATACGAAGTCCTAACAAAAAAGATGTCCTCTCTGTTATGATAGGTGGAGAAAAAACATTTGTAACCAAGCGTTTCATGACAAGATGAATTAGAGAGGCATCCCGCATAAACAAAGATGATCATCCTGATTCTGGCATTGGCCTATCAAAATTTTACGTCTTGAGACCTTGACGGGTAAAATGTTATCCCCAGCATGATGTGTGCACGTGTGTCATTTGCACCAACAATAAACTTTCTCTTGCCGCACGTGTGTCATTTGCACCAACAATAAACTTTGTCTCGCCGCACTTTAGAATGGCACTGGCCACAGAGTCAATGCTGATGACACTCGCCCAGCATTCATCTGCACTCCGTCGTCAACGCAGTGCCTTGTAGACTAATGCAATCAGTGTCTAAAAGGCAGGTCTCTGACATTGGAGGAACTTCATATCCCAGAAGATGAAGAAATATTTTTAGCGACGTGGGAGTCGGGCCACTTTGTGAAAAAGCCTTTGGATGCTGACACTTTTCTTAATCGTCTTCGGGTGTTAGTGGCAAGATGGATCGTGCACAAGCACATTAGGAAAACTCAAGGTAAAGCAATCTGTGAGGAAAACCAATCCACACAGCGTGGGAGCATTGTATTCCACTTCGATTGTGCTGAAAACTGGATTGTCGTGCTTCCTGATGAGGCTCAGGCATACCACTGGCAAAAGAAACAAATGTCGGTATTTACACGTGTGGTCACAACAAGAAAATATACAAACAGTTTCGCGACTGTTAGTGACTATTTGAGCCACAACTCCGTTCATGCCTGTTTGGGTGTAAAGAAATTGAGAGAATGGGTGGACGACAACCGGCCGGTGTACTCCAAGATGACATATGTCAGTGATGGAGCCGCCAGTCATTTCAAAAATAGATACCAGCTTTTTGAGTTTGCAAAGAGTGATTGTCCCAACAGCCAATGGATATCCTCAGCAACCGCACATGGGAAGAACACTTCGGACAGTCTCGGAGGACGTGAAAACAAACTCTCAAAGCTTCTAGTAAAACGAGCGTCTTAGGTGCGTGAGCATATGCACAGTAGCCCTGCTCCTATGGCCGCTGTGGAGCCCAAATCGTCTCGATCTCGCTTTGCCTTAGCCAGTGAAAAAATTTGATTATGCTGAATTCTGAAATATGCATGAAACAACTTATCTTTAAAGTGAACTCATAATGAAGATTTGGGTTTTGGAAGCCATAAGTGACGTTTCTTACACGTGAAAGCAGAGTTAAAGCTTTAACTGTGCTAGCTATGCTTTCTACAAAACTCGTTATGAAAATCGTGTTCTTTCTATCAGCCAGTCTTCAAACGTTACAGTGGATGGAAGTGTAACCTGTGATCCCTTTCAGCTATCAACGAAACTCTGCATTGTTTGAGCAGTCCTAAATAGTTCATTTTCCTTCCACAGGTAATGCAATAGTCAGCAGACCTGCATTTTTTGTTTGCCAATCAGCATACGGAATATTAAAAGATGGGATCAATGGGGAGGTTTTCAAATATATGGCAGCACTGTGAGTGTGAACACAGAGAAAGTAGAGATGCAGTAGAAGTAGCCGACAAGGTTTAGTAAAAGTACATATATTTATTTACATACTCAGAGACATCTTGCACAATTGTCACTTTGGCCATGAATAGTGCCAACAGCGAGAATTCAGCACTGACTTGCTATTTGGTAATTTTATTGCTAAGTTTGACTGAAGTGAAATACGTATTTTTTTCAAATGAGTCCAAGTTCTTACATAAGCAGGTGTATATAAATGTCATAAATGTTGCTGTCAACAGGACGACTTGTGCAGGAGAAAACAATAAACACCCGAATTTAGTGCCTGAGGATTATATGCTATAGCTAGGATATATGCATGGTCAGTTAATACAATTGTTGCACTAATTAAAATGAGGACAGCGTAAAAATTAAGGCTATTCAAGACAGCACAAATAAAGTTATAAGTTTCTGTGAAACAGGTGAAACATGGGTATGGACATCATGAAAGTAGTGAAGAACAAATCATGTCATGAAAACACTGGCACACAATGCTTGCTCTTGGATGAGATCATGCACGTGAATCACAGATATCATGAAATCATGGTCAACAATCAACATGGAAAGGTTGGCTGTCTAGTGGTGTACTGAATGGAACCCTCACACAGAGGGCGACACACCTGGAATGGCTCAGAAGATCGCGAACGCATCGTTCAGCTTGAGACAAAAGTGCTGGCAAGAAAGAATAACCACTCGTTTGGCAAAACCATGCTCATAGCAAACAATTTCTGCACGCATATAAAGTACCATAGTACACCCATCTCACCTCTGGATAGTGAACCACTGTTTTATCTGAAGGACACTTCAACGTTGGTTAGGTTTTGGCTAGCTTTAAATAAGCTGTAAGCATAACCGAAACTAAACAACAAACAGTGCGCATTTACTGTTCACAGCATGAATTTCTTTCAAGCGGCGTGGCATGTCCAGCAAAATTAATACTGTAGGCTATTTTGAAGTGAAGATTTCTTTCATTAGCATGCAGTGACTGGGACTCACTCGTATGAGACCCTTCATTTGTTCATGATCCCACGAGTTCTGCTTGAAAAAAGAAAGAGGTCTTACACGATGTCGGCTGACACCATACTGTTGTGTCAAGGGTAATTTCTCCCTTGATCAACTATTCTTGGACGCTGCCATGCTGCTTCAACTGAGTGTGTCCGTGGAAAACTTGTATTCGCAGATCGCGAATCCGGGCCTATTCAACCCGGGAAGAAATGAGAAAAACACCAGATGCCAAGAAGGAAGAAAAGCGTTCCTTCTTTGAAGGCAAAAAAAAAGCAAAACAAAAAGGCATGTTTTGAGTTCGATATATCTAAAGTGCATCGGGTGTAAGCTGGTTTAATTATATACTACAGCGTGTACATTATGGTATGAATATGATATTAATTACAGCAAAGTACTGATGGTACTTCCACTCTATTTTTTTCATTGCAGCATTGAGAACATATACTGATATGCCTTCCAGCTTGCAGTGACATTGGCACAATGCACATGTTATTTATTGTAACTTTAAATATGGTGAACTTGAGTCGATATATATATACTTTAATCTTGTGCTTCTTGAGTGTCATAGAAATCTGAAGCGCTTAACGTACTCGCTCCCGGTATGCTTCGTGGCCATTTAAATAACAGGTACATGTGGCACTGAGCACTTGCAATCATTGTGGCGATCTGTGCTTAAACCCGGTGAGACTAGTCGCTGCTTGTCACATGAACATAAATAGAGAATGAGAAACTCAGTTGTCAGCCTATCATTACAATAAAATAGAAATGAGTTGCGCTTTGTCCGACCACTGTGTGAACTCCTCAACACAAAAGCGTATTATGGCATCACTGCAGACCCTCCTGGAAACGCGATAATGAATCGATCGTGTTGAATTTTTAAACAAAGGTGCCACTTTGCATGGGACACATGGAGAGTTTCCTCATGGGCTTTCTGAACTTGTTATTCATGCGAATGTCGATGGCAGCTACTAATGACTTTTCTAGTGTACAAAATGAATGAATAATTTTTAATACGATTTGACAGGCACGAAGGCGTGCAGTTAAGGAAAGGGGAGTATATAGAGGAAGGTTAAATTAGGTGCTAGATCCCCACCTCACGTGCAAATTACCAGAGAGGCAGCTGTGTGGATTGGGTCGGATTACTTTACTCACGACAGTGACGCAATTGCGGGATGCACAAGGTGCAATTGGCTTTTGACTTTGGGACTGTGAATGACTGCGATACTGAAGCGTCTCTTCAAAGTTTGAGTGGTGGTATTGCCCACAGCCCCCTAAATAAGCAGTATTTGGTGCCTGTATCTCCATCGTTTGGCGCTGAACTTTGGTTACACTCGCCATTATTATCTGATCACTCCACTCGTTTGACGGCAAAATGACGTCACAGAGAGCATCGTGTTTTTCCTTTCTTTTCATCAGGTTTTGTGACCTATGTTAAGCACGTAATAGTGCAGCGTGTATGCAAGGCTGTATCTTTCCCATGGCTCAATTTCATAGTGGCAAAATACAGCGCAGAAAGCATCCAACTCTGCATGGTCGTCACATAATGTGCAGGCAGACCAACGAACAATATCACGGTCCCCCGCCAGACCTGGCACGGAACAGAGTCACAAGAAAACTGCAGGCAGAGCGGCAAACTGGGTCAATGTACGGAACAAGTTCATAAGACACACTGTGCACTTCACTCACCCCCAGGGCGTACTGGAGGGTGACGGGTGTCGAATGTCAGTAAATATCGAAGAACCGTTCGTGAAGTTGTGCTCATCCGAGGTCCTTGACGTCTTCAGCGCTGCCTTCCAGATCCTGGAGCGCGCTCAGGTCAATGGCGCCCATCATCATGCTCTTGCGGAAGAACTCCTTCTCCGCCTCCACGTCAGCCTTGGTTACAGCGAACTCGTTCCACTCGTTGTCGTTCTCCTCTTTCAGAAGCTTCTCCAGGGCCTCGCGTTGCCGGCGGCGGAAGAAGCCCAGCTGCAGAGTAATGAAATGTACTGCAATACTGAAAGCGTGATGGAGTGCGCAGAATATCACAAGGCCTTAGGGTATTCTGAGTGTGTATTATCGGTTTAGCAACTGTGTGCTTATTTTACAGAAAATTTTTGCGTTAACGGCCACTATTTCAGTAGAACTGAAAAAAAGAAAATGTGGCTGATGGGTGCTTTTCAGCGATTGCGACTGTACAAAAGCCACAGCTACTCTCATGGGAGGCGCTGCCAAAGTGAAATTGGCCAATGGCCGATGGTTGATAACTTGCCGGCCTCGAGTTGGTAGCCAATGTTCTCGTCCTACTTAGCTCAGGCCAGCGTCGGGCAACGGCTGGCCAACTACTGTGTCGGCCTATGGCTGGCAAAAGGCAAACACCGATCGCTGACAAACTCCTGGCAATAGTTGGCCGCCGACGCGTAGGCATGCAAACACAAGCTGACGCCAGGCCACCTCTGGCAGCCACTTCGGGAAAGTTTTGAGACAATTGTGAGTAATTAGGGCACAGTCGCTGAAAACGCTTACATGTCTTGATCGTAAGTGTATCAGCCAGCAGAATGTTTTTCAAATATACCTTCATGACACGTGCATGTCGCACAGTCGTGGTGCCTGAGAAAATCTAGTCTCATTATGTTTACATAATGTTCGTAACCATGACTGCAGAGTGAACTGTTAGTTTTTTTTTAATATAAGGTACTTGTAATGTAGTCCGCTCATTAGCAATGCTCGTTTGTGTCATCACAGAATCACAACTGAATGAAATAGTATTGCTTAACGTGCAAAAGCCACTGGCTCCAACAGCAGGGTTTTAGATTTGGAGCATATAAGCTCGCGAAAATTCTTCGGTCTGTGGATATATGCTCAGCATGTTGGTGGTGCATGACTTTTTCTGGTTTCTATAATGTTTCCATAACTTGATCTGCTTATCGCTGGGAATTGGCCTTTGTGACAGCGTGATAATATTACTATTCAGATTTCACCAGTAAATATGTCGGCACTGGGCCAAACAACTACTCCATTGTGATAAGCTGCAGACGTTTGATTTTCATGCCTAAATTACAGAAAATGCAAATTAGGCTTTGCAAATACTTTTTATGTATTTTTACAGCTGCCATTCTAGTGTACTCTTTAGTATAAAAGGTAATTTATCGTTAGGCCGTCGTAGCGCTGAGCATGGCCCGGCGTCGCCAAGCGCTGATCGGCCCGAGCAAGGCCAATGTCAATCCCCAACCACAGCCCGAGCTGGTTTGTCAAGCTCTTGCCATGGACGACCTGGTTGGCTGCCGGTGACGGGCCATCGCCAAGCCATGGAAGCTTTTTTCATTGGGTGCACATCTGAGATAGTCAGACGTTGGATCGAAGTAGATCTAATGCCGTGTAAGTTTTCCATGTCCGTGTGCTGTACACCATAGCTGGCTGAGTGCGTAGATAAGTGAAACATGTGAACTTTCTGCAGCTTCAGCTGCATTCGTTCAGGCACAAGTTACATGTAGCGTTCAAGCTGCCTCTTAAGTTGCGGGGTGCGCAGTAATGTACATACGTGAATCAGCCCGGCGATCATCAGAGAGAAGAGGATGAGACCCGAGAAGGCGCTCACTGCGATGATCCAAGCGGCCACCTTCTGTGCGGGCGGAGGACCCTCCTTCTGAAAGACGGTCGCCACCTGCCGAAAAAGACGATTTTTTATTTTGTTCACTTGCGGTGAAACAAAAACATAAAAAGAACCTTAAAGAAGAGAACACAATGAGTACTTGAAACAAGCTCCACCATGTAGCACATGATGAAGACGAAAAATAGCATTTCATGCTTATATATATATATATATATATATATATATATATATATATATATATATATATATATATATCGCATGTTATGATTTCTTTTCTTTGATGACTCATAGTTAATTGCCTCAGTATATGATGCGCACAGTGCCTGCAAAAAAGTTCCCCAGTGCTTACAAGGTTGGATTTATTAATTTTATTTAGATATCGAACAGTCATGCACAATGATAGATATTTTGGATTTCGTGCTTCATGCCATTGAGAAGACTTTTAGATCAAGCTAAATAGGCTGTGGTTTAGCGCGTTTTCACCCCTGGAACATTTTGCAAAATATTAACATTCAAGACGTTAATTCTCAGCAAGTATCGCTATTTTTTATTTGCATATAAAAAGAAAATACCACACTTTCTGGAGAACGTAAAATTGTACAAGAAAGACAAGGCTGATAGAGGCACTTCTTACGCGTATCTCCCTTCGAGAGTTGGGATCAGTCACGAAGGTGGTGTTGTCCAAAATCTTCAGGTAGCCTTCAGAACCAACGCTGAACGCATACCAAGTACCCTGAAAAGCAGGTAGAAGGAGGACTCACACATATGTATGGTGCAAAGAAAGCACTTTTCGTTTGTGATGTTGCCACAGAAGTGAAGATTGAACAAAGTGATATGGTATAGTATGTGAGGTTTAGCGTCCCAAAGCGGCCCATGGGCTATGAAGGACGTCGTAGCGGAGAGCTCCGGATAAATTTCGACCACGGTTATTTAACGTGCGCTGACATCGCACTCATCGGCATCAAGCATTTCGCCTCCATCAACACGCGGCCATCGCGGCCGAGAGTGAACTCGCATATTGTGCTCAACAACCTAGCACCCAAGCTACTGAGCCAGACTGAACAAGATGTACACAGCTTAGTTCTTATCAGCGGTTGAAATGATTATGCGCTCGCAGTAGATTAAGAAAATCTCTGGTGTAACAATCTTTGATCAGTAATACTTCATGTGTATTTCTTTAAATGATGCAAGAAATTGCTTATTTTATGACTGTCTTGTGTCAGCTTCCCCTCAGAAATCTCGTTTACAAACACATTTTGCGAAGTTACAGCGCAGAAGGCGACAAGACTTGTCACAAATAGTGAATAGATCGGCACGAAAACCTTAAGAAAGGAGAGAACAGTACTCAACAACAGCATGTAGTTAGCGAGCAATTCATTTTTGGCTACTTACTGCTTGTCTGACGAACTCTTCCAAGTTGAAAACGACCGTCAATATGATTTGTGCTATTTTCTGTCTGTTCAAAAACGGCCCGAAGTTGCACCTGACTTCGCGGCAGAGCGACGACTTGCAGTTCTGCAGAAAGAAGTATTCCTTAGTTACTGGTGCACACGGACTTGAACTAACAGTGTAGGCACACCAATAGAACAAATCAGTCGTATGGGTCAACAACAGTTACAGGGCGTTTCACTCAACATCCCCCTTGCTTCTGTCTTGCAAGAAGATAAAGACGTATGCTCTTCGCTCTTTTCTGCATTATCTTTCTTTCTGCCCATTGAATAATATAATGATGGTTCAACAGCGCAAACACACACAGACCAAGGAAACAAGACACACACACCAGCGATGGTGTGTGTGTCTTGTCTCCTTTCTTGGTCTGTGTGTGTTTGCGCTGTTGAACCAGCATTATGAATCTACACCATCGAGCCCAATCTGCAGTTCTTCTACAATAATATAAACCTTTCACTTTGGCAGGCACAAAGCAAAGTGATTCTGATTCGTCAATTGTAGATTTACGAGAACTATAGTCAAGCGAGTCGGGGTCGTACCGGCACCCAGCATTGAGAACGGTAATCCACGCGTGAAAATCTCAAGTTTTCAAGGTCTCAGTGCGCTGGCGCAGTTTTTCGGAACTCTGTTTGCACAGTGCCTTGTTGTTTAGTTGCTCCAGCTGGAAACAGTCGCAATATAGGTGATTGTAATGGCATGTGTGAATGAATAACCTCTGAATTAACGTTTACTCAATTCAATAGAGTAAATGTGAAGAATACAGCATCCAGAAGTTGCGCACATGCGGCATGCAGTTCCTATGCACTTACCAGAGGCGGTATGTTCTG
This sequence comes from Amblyomma mixtum, assembly GCF_055824585.1. Classification (NCBI taxonomy): domain Eukaryota; kingdom Metazoa; phylum Arthropoda; class Arachnida; order Ixodida; family Ixodidae; genus Amblyomma; species Amblyomma mixtum. The sequence goes on along the minus strand of NC_143016.1, from coordinate 34,255,853 downwards.
GTACAGCAGAGCAGTGAGCCTCTCTGAGCGGGGGGAGTTGTCTTCGGGCACTGACCGCTGCACGCGGCCGCCCAGGCTACCATTGCGCGTGGCGAGCACGTCGGATCCCGAATCGTCTTCTTTATTCCGCCCCTCTTGGTCGTCCTCGTCACGCCTGATGAACCCTTCCACGTTGCGACAGGTTCCAGGCACAAACAGCTCACCCTGCAATACCTTCAGGACAAAGGAGAAACCGGAGATAGCGCTCGTGTCTTCTCTCTTTTTACAGAGCTAGCAATTCAGAATCAGGCTTTGAGAAATCGGTAACGAGCATACTGGCTCCAACTAACTGATTTGGGAGTTATGAAATGCTCCAAAATCAAAATATATGACCGATTCATCCTTTTTGCGGGCTCATACTTTGAGGCTATTCATCGCTGCAAGGCTAAGGCTCCGAGGTGATGGATAGAAAAAGTTGTGAAGAGTACAAGCACGAACTTTTGATACCCTACCGGACCCTAAGAGAAGAAACTAGATTTGGCCAGGACGCTTGATACGCAAAAGCATGTGATATTTTAAGGTGATGAAGCATTTTAGGAACTCAGGTGGAAAGGTGAGGTGAAGTGCTGGAAACTGGGGGGATGGGCAGCTGGTGGTGCGAAAAGGCTATTGAAAACATTTGTGAAATGTCTGTTGTACAGTGGACTTAGTGTGACTCGTGATGCTGATAATAATGGCGTAAGGACATTTTGGGGACTCTTACTGTTGATTGGTCTGCTTGAAGCCCTTAATATGCTCCTCCTCGGAGCAGGGGTGGACTTGTCGGTCACTTTTGGAGGGGGCTGTGGAGTGGGCTCCTTTTGAACCATATATTTTTCGGGCATTTTTTTGCCGAAAAAGGGGGCTCATCGTGGTTTTTCTATTGAAAATTTCTTGTTGCCCCTGCCTCACAGAACAACTTGGAGGAGGGGGCTGTAAAACTGTCAATGGTACTTTGTCTCAGAAGAGGACAATATGTCCGGCAGTGTCCTGTATTTAACTGTTTGTACCATGCGCGATACACCTAATTTGGTGCTAGAAATTTTTGTGGGTCGAATTATGCAAGGTTGGCTGGCTACAGAAATAAAAAAAAATATGAAATGAAGTGGCAGTGTCCACATTTCAGGCGTTTCACTCACCTACAGCAGAGTCTACAGCGTCAGTGCAGTAGAGGGAATAGAAGTTTCATGAGTGCATTCTCCAGAAGGACATATTCGAGTTTACATTTTACAGAGCGACCAGGCTCAACAGTGACTGTGTAGTGATTTCTTTTTGAGAAGGTAAACTAAATGAACACCGTGGAGGTGCTTTCTTTTGGCACGAAAGCGCTACTTCAATAGCCGCCGCAGTGGCTCAGTAATTATATGGTGCTCGGCTGCGTACCCGAAAGACGCGGGTTCGATCCCGGCCGCGGCGGTTGAATTTCGGTGGAGGCGAAATTCTAGAGGGCCGTTTACTGTGCGATGTCAGTGCATGTTAAAGAACCCCAGGTGGTCGAAATTTTCGGAGTCGCTTTGCGTCGCCTTGGGACGTTATAAACCCCATAAAACCAAATCAAACTTCACTAGCAAAGCTCAAAAACCCTGGGTATGATTGAAGCCTCAACCTTTGACCTTTTACGGAGCGCCAGCGGCGGAGGCCTTGTATAGCTGCCCCCCCCCCCCCCCCCCCCCCCCCCCCCCGCGCGGGGTTCTTCACCGCGCGGGGTTGTCGATAGCGGCTGACAATAAGATCTTGCATGCGGTTGCCTTTGAGGCGGTGTTGCTCAAGTCCTTCCGCACGTACTCGGCCTAACCACGTTAAAACCCTACCATAAAGTTTAGAGCGAAGCTTTTTTGTGCTCCATCCTGGGTTGGCCGGCGTGCCTCGCCGTAGTTAGCGTAACTGAGCGCAGGGCGCAGCGGAGGATGAAAGAGGGCGGTAGCGAAGAGAGTGCGAGAAGGAAACCGGAGGAGAAGGGCAACGGAGGCAGCGTGAAGGCAGGTTGCACGGAGGCAATCAGCGGCAAAAGAGTAGCGCTTGGTGCCGTTTGCGAACTGATGACGTCATCGGTAAGGTATGCGTCGCTCGCCCGAGGTGGCGCCAGAGTAGCGTGCGTTGTAAGCGCGCTGGCCGTTTGCCAGAACTCTATGCCGTTTGCACAAGGTGGGGCTTATCGGCGGCGGAACGGTGCGCTTTGTCCAAGTTGAAACCCAGAGCCGCCTCCGTACGGGAATGCGTGTTCCGTATGCGGTCGCCTATGGTTCGAGTACCGCAGCAGCTGCGCTCAAAAATCGCACTGCCGAGAAGCGTACGTAATCGTAGGAAATGTTTTTGCAGCGTACTGAAGAAACAAAACGTGCAGAAGCGCTTGTTAATCGTGACTTAAAATGAAAAAAAAAAAAAAAAAACGCAACGGCGGAGCGCCACTTTTGTTAAATATGGGTGAAGTAAATCAGCAATATTTGGACGAATTTATCATCTTAACAAACACTTCGGAGACTGCAGAAGGCGCCTTACGAGCGGCGTCATCCCGAAAGTGTCCTCCGTAAATGCGGAAAGTGAGCGGATAAATCAGGTATGCATGGGCGTCCGGAGGGGGGGGCAAGGGGGGGCGGTTGCACCCCCCTGGAAAATCACTCACTCGAACCGTGAGTGATGGCCGCACACCAGGGGCGGTGGTGCGCTCAGTCAAAAGGGTAAAAGCAGCCCCGCATGGTCACATCTGCGAAATGCCGCGTCCGGGCGTGCGTCGTTCCGCCGTTTTCAAACCACGCCATCGTTAGCTCTACTGAAGGGCGACCTGTTCCAGACATACAGCGGCACCGGCGAGCATGTGTTTCGAGCCGCCTTGAGATGGGTGTCTGTTTCTTTGATCTCTAGAGAGATAGCGACACGGAGGCAGACAGTGCACGGGGCATCTTGTTTTCGCCTATGTCGTTACGCCGGTCACCGATGAATTCTTAAGGAGGGAAGGACAAATCAGCCGTGTCCACCCCCGCTTTGTCGGGCTGCTCAGGGGCAAGCGGGCGATGAGTTGGCGCCGCCGCCGCTCGCTGTCTCCTCCGATCCACGTGTAGCGCAGTTCGGTAGAAGCGCCGCTTTCAGAATCTCCGGCAAAGGGGATTAGCTGCTTTTGTTCACGGCGACGCAGTCTCCCGAGGCGCCCCCACACCAGCGTTCTTTGCGTCTTCTGTGAAAACCAGCGCCTTTGGTCAACGCAGCCCGATGGCGCCTGCCTGGCTCGCCTGTCACCTCTGGCTGGGCCTCAAATCACAACAGCGCCCATGTACTGTGCGTGTCAGTGCATGGTAAAGAGACCCAGGTGGTCGACATTACCCGGAACTCTGTACTACTCCATCCCTCATAGCCTGAGTCGTTTTGGGGCTCTGAACCCCATAAAAACACAAAAACAAATTTTCCGACCGGAGTGGCGAGTGTCCCTTCCCCTCGGAAGTTGCGCGGCGTTCCTTTCACCCCCAAAGTGCGCATTCAGGGATACTGCGGCAAGTAAGCCCTCGCACGTGTGCGCGCCTCTGTGTTTGTGCTTGGGTGTTTTTAGTGGCCGGTTGTCAGCGAAGCTGAGAACAACCAAGACAGCGGACGAGAAAACGACGAGCGGCGAGCAGTGTGTGTGGGGTTGCTCGACTGTGCGGATGCGCAAGCAAGATGGAGCGAGGTGTATGAAGCTGCGAGCGTGCATTTATCTTGTAAATAAGTTTTCGTTGTATATATAGTCATCTTTTGTTTTCAACGTACGCGTTCAACAGTTTTTCCAATCAATGTGTATGATGAGTGTGCACCGAGAGCGTGTAATGAAGCACAGAAGTGAATTTATCACACGTGTAATTACGCAATTCGCCCAGAAAAATCCGAGGCGCCTACAGTTGCTGTTCAAGGAAGACTGACTGAGTGACTGTAGTTGCGTGTTTGCGAACATATTGTGCTGTGTGCTGGTCATCAATCCGGGTGAGTCGAGAACCCGTATGCAGGAAGACTGAGCACTCTTCTCCACGAAGTGATATAGCATCTTTTTGCATTTTTTTATTAATTTTAGTTGTTTCTTCGTTGATAAACTCCAATGTACCTCTCCTAGCCGCGCTTTAATTTGCTGTTTGTAATTTTTCTTTCATGTGTGCATTTTGTTTAATTTTTATTTATATATAAATAAATAAATTTACTCCGCAAATAGCGCCTTTTTGCTACGAACATACCCCCCCCCCCCCCCCCCCCCGGGGCACCAACGGGGCCCCCCCCTGCAAAAAATTCTGCGGACGCCCTTGCAGGTATGCCACACTATTTAGCTTCTGCAGCTTCTTTCCTCAACTCGCATCCTTTTCCCTTTGATCTGCATCTCTGCGATCGTCGCACCGCTTTCCAGGGCCACGGCCGACGCTATGCAGCCAGACCTACCAACGCTGGCTGCAGTATTATGGCATGATGAGCAGTAGAGGGGTGGCAAGGAAGGAGAACGCATTTCTCCGCTCCGGTTGTGAGTGCTATGTGCCTCGTAAGACCGTGTGACTCTGCTAGCTGTAATGTTCACGGCGGTACAGAATCTACCTGATGAATAAAATCAAGTGGGGCCTTCAAAGTTCACTTAATTATGCATAGTAATCATCGTAAATACCCTGATTTGTGTGACGTAGGCGATGGGATTCTCCGATTCACTGAAGACGTATGGAACTTGAATAGACAGCTGAACCTGTTGTATTGGACTCGCGTACTGCTTGGCAAGCTGTAAAGAGAAAAGGAGCGCATGCCGTTCACGCAAGGTTTGTTAAGTGTTTTTCTTTGCAATGCTTACAGAGCAACGAATGTTAGGTCTTGAAATGAAAGGAGACACTATACATGCACCTTTCAGTTGTTCGTTACAGAGTTAAAATGCGTTTCATATGCGCTGAGTTAGTAATCCTTATTCCAGCTGCGGTGCATTATTGTAGGGGGTCACTTGTTTCCGGCGTACGCCACACGGTTTTATCTACAAAGATGCGATAAAATTGTACAGATGTCCCGACGGAATCGGTACGTGAGTTTTTTAAAAATAACTTGGGTACTGAGTCTGATTTCGCACTTCGTTGCCTAACTTTAATGAAGTTTGCCAGTGGGATCCCGTTAGAAAATTTAATCAGCATAGAAATAATGTTAAAGTGATGACCTGAAAAAGCTCTGCACCAGAAAACAAGTGTAAGCTAAAGGTTTGGCTAATTTTATCACATAGCTTTTGGTGACGCTTTCTTCAGCATCACCCGCAGGCTGAACATGCACTGTACACGAAATCTTAAAAAAAAAATGCAATGAAAAGAAAGGCACTTACGACGAAACCATGTTCCATTTGAATAGTCTTGGTCTCTGGATTGAAGGTGACCACCTCTGGCTTCGCTTTCCTGCGAAAAATTCAGACGCAAAATTTTAGCGCGTGAACGAGGAGAGTGCTCACGTACTGTGTTAAAATGTATTAAAAGATAGTGTTCAAGTAATATATGCTCTGTCTGCCCGATTACCCCGCACTTTGCATGCGCTGTGACGGATCGATATCGTAGCACTGAATTGGAGCAACTCGTTTACGTTTGTTTGGTGGCTAGATATATCGAGAAATGATAAATGGTAGCCTGTTGTAGATCACTTCGTGTGAAAGCATAGCCAGGGATGAACCTTTATTGTTAATTTTTTTTCATTTATGTTCACATTTGAAAGGAGGCCTTCCGCTGCCTTCCGTCGGAACTCCCGTTTCTTCGTCTCTTGTGTTCTCGCTTTCTTCACTGCACTCATAGCGTGCTGGAAGGTACTACTGAGCAGGCTTAAAACGCGAAGACTCACATGTGCTGTGTTACTCGAGAATGTCGCGCAACATCGTCACTTAACTCGCTTATGAATTTACGGTTTCTAGGGATCCGTCACGAAGTCGAGTAGCATGAGTGAGGATCCCTGCAGTGCCACCGGATACCCACCGTTGGTGCAATGGGTACTCCGCCTGCTACTCGGCTTCTGCGGAGTGAAACGCTTGAGAAATGGGCCTTTGACCCCGCCTGAGTAGACGAGAACACCTGGTGCCATGGCGCTCTTTGGTCACAGATACCGTTGCGCAGTAAAAAATTGGCGGGGGCTTAGCTTTGGTTAAGCCTGGTAGGTTGCGAAAGCAGGAGTTTTATAATGCATATGCAGCGCCTCTAGTGGGAAGAGCGCTGCGCGCCATGCCAAGCGGCTTAGCCGACGAGCCGAGTTGGTAGCCCGTCTCTCGCTCCTGGTATGACGTCACGCTAAACGTCACTAGCGCCTCTATCGGGAGGAGCACGGCGCGCCGTGCCAGCCGTGCCAAGTGGCCGCCGTTACGCGACGAGCCGAGTTGGTAGCCCGTCTCTCGCTCCTGGTATGACGTCACGCGGTGACGTCACTAGGCGTGGTATGACGTCAGGGGTCACGGGGCCGCCGCTACGCGAAAAGCCGTTCTTGTGAGTAGTATTGCTTTCGCAATAAAATTCGACACGAGAGAGGCTCGCTCAACAGCTGAACGTGGCGAGGTGAAAGAATGTGTTCTGCGTTCGCGTTTGCCGCCGCAAGGGCTTAGTTAAGTTAGCTTCACCGCATGCAGCGATGCGACGTGGAAAATGAGTACAAGAGATGGCGGGTCATCCTCAAATACTGCTCACATTCACCTCGTCATGCGGTTTCACAGCGCCAGCACTGCCCAAGGCTGCGCAGTCGCTCCGCCTCCACATGTGAAAAAGGTTCGAAGAACGCCGTCAGAAGACGTGGCCCTTTCGGGGCGCGGAGCACAGTTCGATATCTCGAATGTTTCGCTGAACGCGAGTTAGATATACGCGAGCAACAGTGCTATACTATTGCTTCAGATTTTCAAGGGAATGTTGTGGATGTTCGCTATAAACAATATTTCGATATATCCGGGTTTGACATATGCGGCTCGATTGCACATCGTAGGAGCACATATGGTGCTACACCGTCCCCAGGGAGTGTTGTTGAAAATTATGGTATTTTTTTTTGTATCTTTGAACCATCCAGGTAACTATAGCGAATGGGATAAAACAAACGACGAAACGTTTAAGCAGCGGCCCACACAGCACCCTACATGACGATTGACCCCCGTGCGTCACACGGGTTGCATTCCTTTGTTTTGCTCGGCTGCAGGCGCCAGTTCGCCCGATGGACAGTTTTTTTTCTCGCTCCCTTTGCCACTTCCTTCTGCGGACCGTCACTGCAACGTGATAGCTTACATGTAATTAATTTCTGCATAAACAAAACACGTCCGGATTTTTTACGTAAGTACGCGTTTCAGAAGAAGGAAACAGGCAACGTAACGAGAATGCATAACGCTCGGTGTGACACAAATAGCGGCCCGCAATTTTATGAGAAAAACGCATTTCCTTCAGTGAGGACATCGCGAAAGCCTCTATAAATGTCCTATTCATAGGAGTGAAACTCTAATTTAAAATGAACTTAAGATATTAATAAATTTGGTCACATTCTTTCAACAAAGTTCTTTAGGCCGTGTAGCTAGGTGCCTCTCCCCATAACTTGCAGATAGGCACCTTCTCCAAGGCGACTTCCCATACTTTTTTTTGTGCATGGCTTAGACCGCAGTAAATTCGTGTGACGATCGAAGGCCGCGTGGGTAGATGCTCAGCTCACCCGAGCATGGAGATGTCCGCCTGGTGTATGAAAGGCAGCGTGATCACGACCTTGTTGTCGTTCGGCGAGGCCTCTTCGCTAGTCGTCGTCGCTTCGGCGGTCAAGTTGAACGTATCTTCGACCTGACTCATGTCCAGCTTCAGCAGGAAGAACGCCTGCAGAAGGCCAACGCATGCGATTTTCAACACCAGAGAAGAGCCCGGGTTGACTCATAACACGTCATAGTATAAGACAAGGACATGCGCCACGGGTGTACCCTGCTGTCGGTGCTTCGCGGCTGCAGATTACAAGGCTCCACATTTAACAGCTACTAGAAGTCCAAAGCCTGCAAATTGCACGACCTGGGTGTTAGCCGCACAATAAAGTGGAACAAAGAGGTGGCGTCAGGTGACGTATTTCCTGAAGGAAAGGAAATTAATAAAATTTTATGTGCCGTTACGTCCCGAAGCTACACGTTGGGCTGTGAGGCAAATGCGGAGTGCGGCAGAGTGCTTTAGACCACCAACGGTTCCTAGACTTCGCAGCACACGTGACGTTTCTGCATCCGCCCTATTGCTGTGCAACTCGTGAAAGGCAACAGCAGAAAGCCATAATCCATTGTAATATTATTAATATTATTATTAATTAGTCTAGAAAGTTTACACGTGAAATGATCTAAAGTATCAGAATAGGCTTCAACCGCAGTATTCATAACGCAGCACCTCAGGGAGAGGAAAAACGTTTTATTAAAACGTTCATAAACGCTCATAAAACGTTTTCGTTTTACGAGCTGCGTAGGTAAGCTCATGGAGCGCATGATCTGCAAACGCATAACTTGGTTCCTAGAAAGCCGAAATGAGTTCCCCCAAGAAATGAACGGGTTCCGTCAAAACAGGTCTGCGACTGACAATATCATCGCCCTCGTCTCATCAATTGAGGAGTACCTTCATGCTGGGTACATCCCGACCGCCGTTTTCCTAGACATCAAGGCCGCCTTTGACTCTGTCTTTCACCATGCAATTCTCGCCGCCTTTGCCAGTCTTGGCCTTGGAGGAAGGCTATACAAATGGATTGGGCATTATTTGAAAGAACGGCAAATTTTTATGACCACTTCAAACGGTCCAACACGCTTTCACGCAGTGGAGAGGGGCGTACCACAGGGAGCGGTGCTCAGCCCTCTCCTGTTCAATATTGCCCTTATACACATAAGAAGAAACCTTCCGCGAGGGGTCCGCATAACAATTTATGCTGATGATATCTGCATCTGGACCGCATCACGCTCGCGCTATATCACCCAGCAACGTCTACAGAGAGCGCTATTGCACATTTCGATGTACCTGGCTTCCAGAGGTCTTCGTCTCTCGCCAGAAAAGAGTGTTGCAATGGCGTTTACAAGAAAAACGATGACCCGATATCCGCTGCTTCTAGGCGGACGATCGCTACCATACGTACGATCTCAGCGATTCCCGGGTGTTGTAATCGACTATAATCTGTCATGGACACCTCAGATCAAAAAACTTCGCGAGAGGATCACTGCAGCATCGCAAGTGTTTAGGTTCATGGCGGGAACAAGGTGGGGTAGCAACTGCCGATCAATGCTTCTGCTTGAAAAAGCCTACGTTGAAGGAACCTTGCGCTACTGTCTACCAGTGTTTCAAAGATTATCTACATCAAGCAATAAGTCCCTCGTTGCCGCACGGAACAACTGCCTGCGAATATGCCTTGGCCTCCCAAAGGGTTCCTCTGCATCAGGAACAGTAGCGAGGCAGGATGTCTCCCACTAGAGGTGATTGCCGCCAAGGAAACTATGCGTACCCATCTCCGCCATGTTCTTCAAGGGAAGAAGCACTTCCTGCACCGTGTCCACCTAATTCACACCAACTCTAGCTTTGGCCAGGCAGTGCAGCTCCTGCCCATCCCTACTATTAATCAGCCACAGAAACTACTACCTCTGGCCTTTCCTCCATGGACACTCTCTCCTCTAAAGGTGAAGAAGTTTGTTCCAGGTGTGAATGCAAAGAGCCGCATGCCACAGGCAGCGCTTCTGCAAACTACTCTCGCATACTTAACGGAGGAATATAGGCAGCACAGCCATATCTTCACCGATGGTTCAACTACTAAAGAAACCTCTTCATGTGGCCTTTATGTGCCCTCAACAGGCCATGCCCTTTCTTACCGGCTGCAGCGGAGGACATCCTCTACGACAACTGAGCTTCACGGCATTAAGGAAGCTGTTTCTTACATCCTGCGCCGAACCGCCGGCCTTTGGGTTATCTTCACCGATTCGAAAGCATCTCTTCAGATCCTGGTCAACCTGCTGAAGAAAACGAATCACCAGCCAGTTTCCCTGGACATCGGATATCTACATCATTTAGCAATTGCCGCAGGCCACTGCATAACATTTCAGTGGGTACCTGCTCACTGTGGCATTCAGGCTAATGAAAAAGCAGATGAAGCGGCCCGTAAGGGCCATCAACATCGTAGATACATTAGAACTTTTTTCACGAAATCTGATGCATCCCAGATGGCTAAAAGTTTTGCTTCCGAAGAAACGTATCGGCTTTGGAGTTTGCCGACACATCAGTACCGATTTCTTCACTCAATCGACCCACATCTTAGATCAACACTCTCACCCAGAATTCCTCGACATCTGAAAACACTTTATCATCGACTTCGTCTGAATGCTGCATATACAAACGGCTTACGATACCGTTTTAGACAAATGAACAGTCCGCACTGTGACAACTGTGCCGCGATAGAAACTGTGGAGCATATCTTGCTTGAGTGCCCTGCGTATGCTAACGAGCGTGCGTACTATGAACATTGCATGCAGAAGCTCTGCTCAGTGCCCCTAACAATGGACAAAGTTTTAGGTCCCTTAGCCTGCCTTAGGCAACAGAGACTTGCAATGAACTTTCTATTCACATATTTAAAAGACATTGGACATCTCGATAAGCTTTAAATTCACTTGCACGTTACCTTCATGTATTCTTCATGCAGTGAACTTCGTCAGCCCATTTGACGGACTATGCACTCCATTATTCCATAGGTTACATCAATACTCGCCATTGCATCCTTAGTACCCATTTCATGGCCGCATTTTATCTTCGTTTTTTTTTTTACCTCTTCCACTCTGCTCTCCTTCTGTCTTTATCTCCCAAATTCCCCTCCCTATGCAGAGTAGCATGCCAGCGATTTTTAAACGCCGGCTAAATTCTCTGCTCTTCATTAAAGAGTCTCTCTCTCTCTTTTATTACGAAGAGAATGAGAGAACGAGTTTGAGTCTACTTCTAATGCAGCATTCATATGCGTTGGTGTAGACGTATATAAACTATATACACGTACATTCCTCGATGGTCGCAGGGGGTTTCCGGCGTCGCAGACGATGATGGACCTCCGGCGCGCCGGGTCTTGCTGGACGCTGCAGCGGTCCTTGTTTACCACCCGCACGCGGTCGGGCATCGTCACCACCACGCGGGCCAGGTACGCCGGGTCCGTGGCGCCGGCGTTCTCCACGAATAGCGACAGCGACAAGTCGCGCCGCTCACCGACCACCAGCGGATTTCCGCTGTAAAGGACAGCATCGGGTTTGGCAGAGGAGTTATGTACGGTTCTCGGCCAAGCACAGTTTCAATGGGTACAGCTGGTTCGCACTCATGTTTGCACTACCAGTAGTATGGTGAGTTGAGGCACCAGGGTCCCGAGCTTACGCATGTTGAACCGTTGGAGCCCGCCCATCCACGCATCCCCTTGACCGTGCATATTTTGCACCGGCACTTCAAGTTTCACCCCTTTTCATGTACTTATCCGTTCTCCCATATCTACTGTGACATGTAAGTGCGCATTAAAAATCCCTAGGTGATCGAAATTATTCCCAAGCACGTCACCACGGCACCCCTTTTTCTCTTCCTTCTTTTCATTCCATCCTTCACCCTTTCCCTAACGGCGAAGTTGAGGTGTCCAACATGAATTGCGACTGTTAATGCGCTTGTCATTCCCTCATTATTCATTGTCAAGAAAATTGTGCCGGTTCGACTGGTTGGAATAGGGATGCTATGAAGCTGTGACAGTACAGGCTGCCTAACGGTTCCTTTAAAGAGAACGTTTATTAGAACGCCAGGACCAACTTGCAAATTATTATTTTTTTTCTCCGACGTCCTTTAAGCACCGTTAAAGCGCTGGAGAAAGTAGTGCTAGTAGTACTTTTTTGCGATAAGTATATATATTATACCAGGAGACAGCTGAAGGGCTCGCTTTTTCAGCAGTTATGCGGTCGATAACGATCACGTATACTCACTCGTAACCGATCATATTGACGTCCAGTTTCAGATTCGCTCGACACACCTCGTCCGATCCACAGCCGTGTTGATATGGAATCTGCACACAAATACGCGACAAAAAGCGCCTCTTATGAAAATTCTGGCGAGCTTTTAGCAAGTTCGCTCGTTTTTCTTGGCATCGTCGACGAAACAAGTTGAATCGGCGAAAGAACGGCTTACCGTCTTGGTGACAGACAGCGGGAAGCCCCTATCGGGAACCGGGCAGGTGGGACACCAGCGCTGGTCGCCGGTGTCGCGGAGGCGGTACTCCAGCCGCACGGCGAATGGAATGAGCGGGTCGAGAAAAGTTTCCTGTCGAAATAGAGAGACAAAAATTGTGGCCTGGTCCTGCTGTCACTAGTGTTTATGAGCGGCGTCAGCCCTTCTGCTGTTTCACGCGGTTGTTCTTCATAAGGTCTGACTCCTCGGTTTGTTCTGAGATTGAGACTTGGCTATTATTCTAGTAAGTATGTTGCTGCTGTCAGGTTAGTCGATACAAATGATTTTTGACCATTGTTTCCACCGCTTTCTTGCGATCAGTTCAGCTGTTTTGTACTTAAATGAGCTCGAACGACCAGAGTGATGCCGTTAATCTCCCATTGTGCAGCGATCATTCTTTCATTTTGTCCCTCTTTTAGCACGGAGTTTGTTATGCTTTTCGGGCAAGCTTCAGCTGCGTGTTACATTACACAACAGATGATAAAATATTATGCTCAGGGCTGGCGCCAGGACATTCATGGTGCTGGTGGAGGGGGGGGGGGGGGGTTTAAATTGAAGGGGTAGTTATTATGCCTATGTGGCATTGCTATTTATAAAAATAAGATAAAATAAAGGAATAAAATGTGTTGGACTGCCATTGAAGGGCTCTAATGAGAGCTGCACTATCATGAAACATCTGCCTCATGCCTCATCAGAGTCGAACGGAGCGCACGGTAGATTTTTGATGACCCGACAAATGATGACCCGCCGTCGCCTACGAAATTCAAAGAAATTCGAACCTTTTTAAGGCGGAAGCCTTTAATGTCTCATCGTTGTAAGCAGCAGTTATCGACAGAAAATGTCACGCTTTTCAATTGGTGGAAACGGTCGTGACGTCACAGAGCGCGAATTTCAAACGGGGCCAATTGCACTTTGGCTAGTAACCATACAACCAATTGAAGGGATCGTATAGTGATGCTCCAAGTAAGTGGGACTGAGCTTAGTTAATTGCTTAATTACCCAATTAGCCTAATTAGCTTTACTAGTCAGGCCATATAAATAAATAAAATCGATTAAGAAATTGGTCGAGCTCAGGAATCGAACCCCGGTCTTGGCGTGAGAGACGAACACGCTATCCACTCCGCCATGCCAGCGCGATGGTTTGGAATGAACAAAGGCGCGTCTAGTGAATACGGTGTCTTCACTCACTCTCATCCTCCTCCATTCCCTTCCGGCGAGGTTTAGGTGTCCACCGACAAATGAGAAACAGATACATTTCCTTTCCTCAAAAACCAATTTACCGACGAGCGAGGCGTAGAACCGAATGGGCGATGGCATTCTATGGACTCCTTGGCAGCGTTGCAAGACGCTGTCGCGTTCCACTCTTGGGGGCGAAGCTTAACATCTTAACCACACATCAGTGACCACACTTTAGGTAAAAAAAGTGCCCCCCTGAATTTTGACGGGTGTCCACCGAGATATGTGAGACAGTTACTGCGTAATTTCCTTCACTCAAATACAATTTTCATTTTCTTCATTACGGCTCCTCTTTATCTATCTTCTTTCACTCCCACCTCCCTTACTCTACGGTGCGGTTCAGGTCAACGTTACTTGGTTCAGGTGTTCACCGAGATGACAGAGAATTACTGCGCCATTTCCTTTCCTCAAAAAGCGTTGCGTTCAAAGGGCAAGGCATCGCGCCGAACGGGTGGTGGCGTTCCGTGGACTCCCTGGCAGCGCTACAACGCGCTGTCGCGTTCCACTCCTAAAGGCGAAGCTTAAGCGTCATTAATTAGCAGTTAATTAGTAGTCAGGCATTAATCAGTAATTAACAATTAATTAGTGATTTGCCATCACTTAGTAATTAGTACTCAAATATATGTGACGCCACCAGCGCCACAGAAACAGCGAAGGTGGTGCGGAAAACGCTTCCGCCTCTACCCACTTTAGACAGTCAAAGTGCCCCCTGAATTTTTTTGTCACATCATGACATCACCTTCAACATCAGTGTAAGAAGATGACATCACCCTTTACGCCTAGGCTACTACTGCACTCTGACATTTGGTGGCTGTAAATGCCGAAAGTTTTTGGAGAGCTATGACTTAAATGAGTATAAAAGCAGCTCCGTGGGTAACTGGACCACGTTGACGTCATTCACTGGCGTCATTATAGCCGCGCCACCGAGCTAGCTGGAATTTATAGCTTCAATTTTTTGTCTTCCCATTTTCTAGAGCTTTGCTTTCATTGCCCACAAAACCTGTTCTGGGTAAGGCGCGTTCCGCGAGGAACGCAGGTAAAACAACACTTTCTTTGCTTGTGTCGCCTTCATATGCCACTTTATAGCGCTCGTCGCTGCGCCATCTGTCAACATGTGCACTTCCCCTTCATGGAACTGCTTGCATAAATTACGTGCCGCGCAGCACAGAAACCTTACTGCCTGCCCTGGTAACGTGTTCTAGTGCTCATAGGCCCCAATAAACGCTATTCTCAGAGGCCGTTCTCCTTACGTCATCGCGAGACGGCGTCTTCTGGCGTTTAAATGGGCAGAAACTTATTTAGTAGATACGAACGCCATCTGAATAGCAAAACATTTTTGTATCACAAACGATGGCTGGGAGGCCTTTAATGTCTCCGCTCAGCCCCTTTCAATGATGGCTGCGTCATATATACGACAGAACTTGTCGGGCAGCCTGATGCGTTACGAGTGCGGAATGCTGCACAAAGTTAGCTGTTTTGTAAAGTTATATGGAAAGTGTCGCGAACTGAACAGCGAAAAGAGGCGCGTAGTTAGGACAACGAAGCTGTATTTATTGGTAGCGATGGGCTCTTCATAAAGTGGGAAGGTAGTTCATGGGCACCCGTTCAGGCATTCTGGGTAGCAGGGAACAGCATGAAGGGAAATCTGCGCCCCCGTCCTACTTGTAGGTGTGAGGTGGGGCCACTCCCCCCCCTCCCCTTTTCCGGGCTCCCTCTGTGCTCACGCCTCTGCCGTCGCTGCTGATCCCAAAGCGCGTAAAGTTGCACTCGTAACTTGCTTTCCTTACACCCTATGTGTTGCGCTGTTGAAACACACACCCATGCTGGTGCAAACTTACGTCGAGGTAGACGAGCCGATTCTCGCACGTCGTGTGTCCTTTCCTGGCTTTCACCATCGAACTGTACTTGTCCACGCGGGTTTGGTCCCGAAACATGAAACCTCGGACGGGACGGTTCTCTGTCCCGCGGTTCACGTCCAGCGTCAGATTCGTCTCCACTTCTGCAATCAAACAACGGGTAGGCCACTTTATGAACGTGGTATAACCATCAGTGTCGCTTTGGAATCTACTGAGAAACAGACCAGCTTGGAAAGAGAAAAGGAAAAGTGCCACACTTTTCGCTCGAACTCGTTGTCAATAAGTGACAGTAGGGTATCACATCACCTTTTCGCTCAACCACAAGACAGAACCGGACGTAAAAAAAAAAAAATTCAGGGGCACTTTGACTGTCTAAAGTGCGTATAGGCGAAAGCGTTTTCCGCACCACTTTGACTGCCTCTGCGGCACTGGATCACGTCACACATAATTCAGACGCGGCGGCTGAATTTCTTTGGAGGAGAAATTCTAGAGGCCCGTGTACTGTGCGATGTCAGTGCACGTTAAAGAACCCCAGGTGGTCGAAATTTCCGGAGCCCTTCACTACGGCGTCTCTCATAGCCTGTGTCGCTTTGTGACGTTAAACCCCATAAACCAGACCAAACCTAATTACTGAGTAGTTACAAATTAATAATTAATGGCTGATTACTGATTAATGACTAATTGCTAATTAACTTCTATTAACGACGCTTAAGCTTCGCCTTTAGGAGTGGAACGCGACAGAGTGTTGTAGCGCTGCCAGGGAGTCCACGGAACGCCAGCACCCGTTCGGCGCGATGCCTTGCGTTTTGAACGCAACGCTTTTTGAGGGAAGGAAATGGCGCAGTGATTCTCTGTCATCTCGGTGGACACCTGAACCGCACCGTACGGGAAGGGAGGTAGTGGGAGTGAAAGAAGAAAGAGAAAGAGGGGCCGTAATGAAGAAAATGAAAATTGTATTTGAGGAAAGGAAATTACGCAGTAACTGTCTCGCATATCTCGGTGGACACCCGTCAAAAGCGTGACGACACTGCTGACAGCCTTCTGTCGACAACGATGAGGCATTAAAGGCTTTCGCCTTAAAAAAATAAAGCAGAGTAGAGCCCGTAGGACGATTCTGGGCTGATTCTATTTATTTGCCATCTTTGTTCTGGCTCAAGCTCCACCACGCCTCCGCCTATCACTAGGATTAGCCAGTAAGCTTGGCGGGTGATAACAATGGCGCAGAATCGAAAGAAAATAATTGTTATAATGCACTATCCCGAAACTACAAAGAAGGAGGGAACCCTCCTAGAAAAATGAAAGAAAGCGAAATGAAAACGTGCGCTGAAATTTGCCATATAAACAAACAAACAAACAAACAAACAAAAAAGACAAATGCTTCTTTGTGACGTGTTTCTGATTGCTCTTACTTTTAGCTTTGCTTCCAAGCTTCGTGGTTGCCACGAAGCGCATTCATTCTGAAAGAAAGAGGTGTCGTAGTGGAGGTCTCCGGAATAATTTCGACCACCTGGGGATCTGTAACGTGCACTGACATCCCACAGCACACGGGAGCCTTTTGCGTTTCGCCTCCATCGAAACGCGGCCGTCGTGGTCGGGTTCGAACCCGGGTAATCTGGCTCGGTAGACGAGCCCATTTTTGCTCGTAGCTTTCATTTTATATTCCAGCCTATACGGGTTTCAAGGAACCTTTTGCGTACTACCAGAATAAACTGATACATTTTCTGAGCGGTCCTGCATTTATCCGAGGCAGAAAAGCATAACTCACACGTTGATGTGAATACTCATCCTGGGGGCACGGCGCAAACCCGTTTAATATCGGTATCACTTCACGAACCAGGGTCCTTGAACGCACAGGGGTTGATGCCATTCAGTTCTATCCGCTTAAATTTCAGTATCTGCAAACTATACATTTGTGTCCATGGCTGTTGATTATGACCACTTTTTATTTTACTTCTCAGATGCTAATAAGGGTTGCAAAAACAAAGCTCAAAGTTTCCAGCGACGAAGCTAAACGTGAGGAGCATAAAGTTTTCCTCCGCGCATGTGTTCCAGTCGCAGAATACAAAAGCAGAAGCACTGACAGCGAAAAAGGAAGACAGCGAGCTGATACACTGAACAGGTAACGACACGGAGGAGCCGACGAACAGAACACACTCACCGGCTGTATTGTTTACGAACTTTCCCGAGTACTCGATGCAGGCGGTGAGCTTGAAGCACGAGAATTTGGCTCCTCCAGAGATTTCGCATTTGCCTAAGTCGGCCGTGATCATTCCAATTTCAGGGGCGATGGAACCTTTTAGTTGAGCAATCGGGCGAGATCTGGTGAAAGGACATGTAGTAAAGTTACTCGAAATCTAAATGACACGCTTCAAGCTGTGCAGTTTATATTCACGCCATCGGCCTTTGTCACTCACCTGAACAGCACCGCGCTGTCCGTCATGTAAGATCCGATTAGGATGTCTGTAACGCAGAAATCGGAAGAAAAATTTAGCGCAAGAGATTGCGCACCGGGCAATCTGCTGAAAAAAGTCTGATAAAGTCTTGTGTCGACATTAAGATAAAAAAAAAGCTCCTTGCTGCATTTTCCAGTGAAATTAAATTCAGTGTATTTTTCTAGTTTATACTGGAATGTTCTTCGGGGCTAAATGGTCAGAAGGGGCCTGGTATACAAAGTATACAAACATCTGTTCATTCATGGCATACAATATGGTGCAAGAAACAACCCAATGTTACTCAAGGTAATATGCAAGAAATATGAATAAATACAGTACATACAAAAGAGGGCACTTATATAAATGTAGGAATATATACAGACTAAAAAGATAAACATTTAAATACAGGTGTAATACAAGACAGAAAAAAAAACTAGAGGTAGAAATTAAAGAAAATAATAATTGGTTTCGTTTATTGGGGTTTATCGTCTCGAAGCAACTCAGGCTATGAGGGACGCCGTAGTGAAGGGCTCGGGAAATCTCGACCACCTGGGGTTCTTTAACGTGCACTGACATCGCACAGTACACGGGCCTCTAGAATTTCGCCTTCATCGAAATTCAGCCGCCGCGGCCGGGATCGAACCCGCGTCTTTCGGGTCAGCAGCCCAGCGCCGTAACCACTGAGCCGTCGCGGCGGTGAATGAAAAATTCTTTGAGTTCCGTGCGCGAAAAATTTTACTCAAAAATTTCTACTTATTTAATGTTGCAGAAAAGTTGTATTATAAGGGCTGTAAATTGTAATCTGTGCGAAAACAAGGAACGAACGAATGTTAGTATTAGTAGCAGAAGTATATTCATTTGCTTGACGGCACAACGCGCTCTGAAATTCAGTGAGTGGGGTAGCTTTGTGATTTACGCTGTTGAGATAATTAGTATAAGTCCCGATGACTACACGACAATGCCTCAACTTCGGCACCGTCCCATAAAACCGAAACGCCCGTCCGGTACGGACAACACGTAACACACATGTGCCTTTGTAAACGCACATAATCTGTTACCAGACTTTGCTCCATGAGTCAGAGGACTTCTCAAGGGTGGACATCTCTATCGGAAAATTAATTACAGTTCTTCTCTGAGTGCAACCATAGTCACTAACCAAGCGTACGTAGATTTTTTTTTTTTTTTTCAGATTGCAAAGGTTAGGAAAATTCTCAAGTACCGAGAAAGCTTTGCAGCCAAGTGGCTACGCCCCGGTGGATTCCAGCTGTAATTACTTTCTTATCGGTTTTCAGCAAATGACATATTTAATGACCACTACGTCCTTTTGACAAAATCCATCAGTGTGATATGCCCACGATATTGTTTGAAAAGGCCCACAGAAGCCCAGACAGTGCCCACCTTCATAATGGTTCGAGTCGACGTCGAGGCCCTTGGAGATGCTAATGCCGAATCCCTTGAGCGGAGACCCGATGCGTGACGCCGCGTCGCTTGCGTATATTCTCTGCGCACGCAGAGGCGAAACAAAAGAATGAGGAAAAGATTGTGAGTTTCCTGGGTAACGGCGGCGCACAGTTACACCACGGCCGGAAGCCAGCCGTATCAGCCTAGAAACACTCGGGCACACAGTGCCTGCCCTCCATGGATGGTGTCTGGAATTGAGCGCGCAGAGCGGTCCTGGCGTTGTTCTTGGACTGTAGGCATCATCGTAACGTAACTTTAAAACCACAAGGCCTTCGTTTGAGCACCCTGCTCGGGAAACTGCGGCATCCGCTAGGCTCTAAAAGTTCGGAGGGGTGACGGCACCAGCTTTGCTCCCTCTCCGGAGATTTGCAACTTCTGGTGTGCAGCCAATGTCAGACTGAACGACTCAAAAGGAAGCCGTGTGGCCTGAAGACTATTGAGCGAGACTGTACGTGCTGTTTGCAAGCTGTAAGCAGGGATTTAAGCGCGCATACATGATTTGAGGGAGTTATTA
The DNA here is from genome assembly GCF_055824585.1 of Amblyomma mixtum. Lineage (NCBI taxonomy): Eukaryota > Metazoa > Arthropoda > Arachnida > Ixodida > Ixodidae > Amblyomma > Amblyomma mixtum. The sequence continues at coordinate 34,236,193 of NC_143016.1, read as the reverse complement.
GCAGGGAAACATTTAAAGAGGACCACGTGGCTTTGTTTTCAGCATAATTAACAGTCTTGGTCAGAATTCCCGCTGCCATATGATTTCCTGTTAAGTAATGTGGTCGAGAGTTTATAATATCCACTCAGTAGCTGCAAGCGTCTGGGTTTTGAGGGAGATAGTTCGCAGCCTCTGGAAATTTGGAGGATTAGGAGTGCCATGTCTGCCGGAATAGACGGCCTGATGGAGGCCCCGTGTCACGGGAGACATAGTATAAGGCCAAGGGGGACATATCTGACAAAGGCAGTACCTGTTATACCTCTCAAAATGTTAAAAACGGTACTCCACTCTGTGAGAGACACAGGGGCTGCTCGCCTTATACTTTGTTTCATGACAGACAATATTTCTTGTATATATGTAATGGGACAACCTGGTGGCACTAGACGCTGCAACCTACAGGTGCCTTTCGGAGACGCGCCCCTGCGCGAAATTCGCGTTGGGCTAATGGCCACGGGTCTTGTCCAGTTGCTTTTTTGAGACAGTGAAGCAGAGTGATACAAAATGAGACATACTTATTCTGACACACATCAGCCTTTAGATTGATTTCACAAAACCGTTCGAATATAAAAATGGCTCGCAATCAGCGAACGCCTGTACGTTGGTGTGTCGGCAAATAGCCAGCGAGGTGACCGCCAGGGTTCCTGTCAGTAAACAACCGAAGTAGGAACAGTTTCGTACACTTTAAACACGAATACACGTATATGGGAGTAAGTTGACCTCTGTTGTCCTCCCTTAAGGGTGTGCGCTTGAGGACAACTTACGCTCTTTTCACTCCGTTCCGTTCAGAGTGTAAATGCATCACCATGTTTGCATGGAAGCTCTGCAAGCACTCCACGTTCTCCGTCGACGACGTTTTCGTCTGCTGTTCGTTTGCGTTGGGTGGAATTCAAGATGAAATCATGAATGGGCCGCTTTCTGGCTCTCCGTTATCAAGTCCGGACTGCCGCGCAAGTTGTGCTCTTAGACATGTTATGACGTGCTCGCTTAGCGTGTAATGGTTACTATGAATGGTCTGCGAAGGCAAAATTGTTCACATTAGGTCATCGAATAAAGAAAAAAATTGTGCACTGAGAGGTTGTTTTGTTGTAGATTTTTCGAAAAAGAAAGCTCACGTCTTACAGCTAGCCGTTTATAAGACGAGATGCTGTCGCCAATTCACAATTAAATTTTCACTGCGCGAAAAATAGCCGCTAAGCGGCCGCATCACTTAATACACGCGTCTTATGCTTCAATTTCTCAGTAGGCAGACTGCAAAACGAAGGTAGCAGGCACAATATACTGCGGTACTAAAATTACCACTACCAAGATGACGCTGCGGCATTTCGTTTGGTATCTGTTCCCGTACTACAGGGACACGACATTGAGCCTCTCAGCGTGTGAGGCGGCCTCGGCCACCCGCTCCTTGCAGGGTGCATCGGTGACAGCGACCGACGAACAGTCTATTAAACAGCAATGCTAGGAGCACGCGGGTGTGTGCGTATGTATTTAGGTACAACTTCTTGCCACCTTTCTCATATCTACAAAATATATTGGCAAGTACAATGAATCATCATTGACGTGTAGACACAGTGTAACATATATTGATTGGAGGCAAACACATGGGCGCCATCGGTGGTCGGAACGTGACTGTATGACTTAGTTGCGCCAACCCGGCGCTCAGCGCAAATTAAATGATGTACTGCGCTCATGCAGACACCTAGCAATGATGTTTTGATATAACCAGACTTATATAAGCAAAGCGCGCGTCTCTCTAATTCCTCACTATCGCGCAGAAGTGAAATTTGATGTCAGTATCCACTTCGGATTGCTTTTTGTTTCTACTTGTATACACAGGCGTGGAACTACAGTGGAACGCTAGCGTGTTTTGTTAACTGATGCGACGCGGCGAAGCAAGCCGTTTCCTCTGTCGAAGAGCTCAAAGCGAGCGCGTTGCCCTTTGATCTCACCTGCGCGTAGACGGTCCTTTCGCCGAGCGTAGGTGACCCGTGGTAGATATACACGGCTCCCACGTCGTTCTCGTACGGCGCGCCGATCGCCACGTCTGCAAGGACGGCACGGTGAGGCCGGTGCCCCCAGTGACACAAGCGCGATACACCTTGAATCACGCACCGCATGAAACACTCTCAGATCGCTCATCGCGTTGCGAAAGCCACGAAGTGAGCACACGCTCAACACCGCTTCTTTCCTGTCCGCTCGCCTTGCATACCCTGCGCCCACGCATATTGATTCACATCTAGCCTCAGAGCTCTCGAACAGGCGTCTCTCAGCGAATGAAATGCGAGATATAGCTGACTGTTGGAACCAACTGCAAAATTTTGTTTTAAACGTGAACTCATTCGCACGTTCTCACTTTTTTTTTTCTTTTAACCACCGTTTTCTCTAACACATTCTGGAGTTAAATAAAAATTACGAAATAAAAACAATGCTATCTCCGAAGTTTCTTTAAATGCGATGTTACTGGCTTTGAAAAAAAGTTGTGGTTGGAAGTTTGCCAAACTTCCTGCGCTCATATTCGACGAGAACTACAGTATGCAGCACCCATTTACCGCTTCAGCGAACACCTCGTTTTGCTGTGTTCTAGAGGGCCTCATGTGTTCACAGAACCGTCGATACTTGGGCTGCAAGATAATGATCCCATCGGACTACTTCCTAGCGGCTGACCCCGCATCTCTCTCTTTTCACCCTTCCTTTCTTTTTCACGTGTTGTTGGCCGTCCAGGCGGCGCTTTCAGTGCGACCTACCTTGAATTCCGTCCAGGTTCAGGTCGCCAACTTTGGCGATGGTCGTTCCAAAGCGGGCACCCTTTGCTCGGTGTCCCTCTAGATGACCCGAGGGGTACAAGCCCTTTGAGGGAGAAAGAATGGGCGGATGTGCATGCCGCTCAGAAAACAGTATGTCCCTAATATTCAACTATGTACTTGAATTGTGCACTTATTTTACATTATTCGTTATTTTGCAACACTGCTAACACAAGTGTTAGCCGTTCTGGCTCTGTGGTATTCCTCCTTCTCTATAAAAAAAAATAAAGGAGGAAATAGAGGAAGCGAAAGAATGCAAGCGAGTATACATTTTGTGAACGTGATTGATTCTCGCTTGTAGAGTGTTGCAGAGCTTTACCGAAACCGAGCACAGTCTAACCGGACCGTCTGTACGCTTATGCGAGGTATTTGTGCACTCACGACGCCGTTGCTGCGGAAGACGTAGACGCGTCCTTCGTCCTGACCGTCCGGGATGGAGTACATGGGCGCGCCCACGAGCAGGTCATCGATGCCGTCACCGTCCAGGTCGGTGGCCATCAGGGACGCCCCGAAGTACTCGCACATCTGTGCCAGAAGCAGAGGAGTTAGGCCGCGAGCGTGCATAGGACGAGGCTGAGGCAAAAATAGCAGGGGGCAGCAGAGACTGAGGTCGGGGGACCAGATCAAGGCATCTGCGGGGATAGGGTGCTCGCAGTTGTCGCAGGACAGGGCTAACAATTAAAGATCAATTGGAGAGGTGTTTCTCCTGCAGGGAGCGGTAATCGGACCGATGATGACGACTTTCGCCACGTCACATGCACATGCGCCAGCTGCAAGAGCGAGGCACGTCCACAGAGCCAAGGGTGAGTCGCAGGCTGCACCAACACCTCTAGCCAGGGGCGTCAGGTCAGCGGCAGCTGGTGCGGTGGCCTGACTCGTCAACTCGCATGCCAGAGTCCGTGATGCTGCAAGATCTCCGTGCGTCCTTCACTTGTGCTGCTAAAGCTCACAGCCAAAGTTTTTGAAAGCTACCGTTTCTTGCACGCGCGCCTAAATCTTCCACGTTACTATATCAATTTCTGGAAATGGTTCCCAGTCGGGCGGAAATTCTGGTCTCTATTATTCAGACAGGTTTATCGCTCTGCGGTGCAAACCATGCAAAGAACATCAGCAGAGAGAGCGAAAATCTCTTCAATGAAACACAAAGTCCGATGCAATGTAGTCAGAATAATAGGATACGAAAGACACATAACGCGCTGGTGGCAAATGAACCACAAATATGGTGCAGTCCATATGGTGCAATATGGTGCAAGTCCTGTGGTCGAAGGTTACCTGGGATCCGGGCAGGTGACTCTTGATTATCACGTTCCTGTTATTTCCCTCGCCTTCGATGCTGAAGAGGAGCACCTGTAGAGGCAAACATCCCAGTGTGTTTGTACGCGCGCGGAAAGACGAGAAGTACGAAATTTGTCAATTCGTACCTACAGCGTTGTACCATATGCGCGATCTGATTCACTTCTGGGGGTGGGGAAGAAGTAGGAAGTTTCGCGGCGATATCAATCATCGCCTAAAAGCCTCCGTCGTACCTCCGCTCCGCTCTCCCCCCAACCGTCGCACCCTTCCCTTCTCCCATTTTCCCCTCCATCCTTTAGAAGTGAAGGGAGTACCCTTTCTCCACTTTGCCATCTGCAAACCGAGGCTTCAGACTGACGGACCGACGGATTTTTACAAATGGAGGGGTGGGGCAGTGCACTCAAAGGAAGTTCAGAAAAAAAAAATAATGATGAATATATGTAGACAAAAGCGGTGCGAGATTCTAGCTTCGCGGAAAGCAACCAGCACACAGGGATGCATGCCCTTCCTTTTCTCAGTGCGTGCCGTTTCCGCTCACCTGACCCTTGTAGTCGTTTCCCCGAGGCGAACCAGCAGCGACGGTCAGTTCGCGCCCAAGGAACAATCTTCCTGTCGTGACTGAGTAGCCTGCGTCAGGAAAGGAAATAGGCGCACATGTAACTTCACGAAAACCAGATATGAATGGGCAAAATCGACCCCCCTCGGTGGCTCAGTGGTTAGGACGCGCGGCTACTGAGCCGGAGTACCCGGGTGCAAACCCGACCGCGGCGGCCGCGTTTCGATGAAGGCGAAACGCAAAGGCGCCCGTGTGTTGTACGATGTCAGTGTACGCTGAAGATTCCCTGGTGGTCGAAATCATTCCGGAGCCCTCCACTACGGCACCTCTTTCTCTCTTTCTTCTTTCACTCCCGTCTTCCACCCTTCCCTTATTGCGCGGTTCGGGTGTCTATCGATATGCGAGACAAATACTGCGCCATTTTCTTTCCCGAAAAAAAAAACAATTTTCCAATGTCTGAAATCGGCAAAGTCATGACTAGAATGGTTACCTTCTAACGCGCAGCGTACCGACCAGTACACAGCGTACAAAAGCAGTTAATCATCTGTGGAATTAGGTGCTTGTGCTGTGCGGAAACTACATTGTATTTCAACCGGACATACCTTTGTACGCGTCTTTCTCCTTTCTGCCCAGAAGCATGTGGGCACTCGCAAGTTCATGTCCCTGGTTGTAGCGTGTTACGGAACCTGCAAGGAGGAAAGAAACACATCTTAAATTTACACTGTGAAAGCAGAAGCGTCTTTGCGTGCGCTTTTCTTTCCCTAACTATCTTTTATTAAGTTCTAGAAGCAACTGAGTGCCGCACCTTCCCAGTTGAAAAAGCCAGGTATCCCAAGAACCAGCCTGCCATCCTGTAAAAAAAAAAATTGACGCAGGACAACAGATTTAGTCTCATAGTTACTCCAGCTTTCACTTATGTACGCATGCGCAAAGCAGTCTACATGTGTAATATGACACCCTTTCGTTAATATGTTTAAAGTGCACTTTTATTCACTTTCTAATTTCCTACTTGTGTTCTTCTCTGTTAATGAACGACGCTAGATTACACTTTGGCGTTTGCCGCATGAATGCTCAGTGTTAGAGCAATCGCTTAACTACGAGATAAGGTATCTGCTTTTGATGAGAGTCCAGAAGAACTCTTTTCGGAGACTACAATATGAACATATCTCATGAAGGTCTGGGAAGCACACATGTTATCCTTGTTCGTTGACTAAGAGTTATCGCGCGAAACTTACTTAGGGGGCACGTGGACAATGCTCTCTTAAGATTAATTGCCACCAATTGTCCCACAGAAGAAAATACGGATAATAAGAAGCAAGTTTGGTAGCTCGCATATATGATTGATATTCATGGAGCGCGAAGCAAAGTCCAAAATCATGTAACTGATAATCAGGAAAATAGTGAATAATGGCCCTTTGTTTCCGAGTAAAAACCGGTTTTACCCAATTCTTGCACCTCGAGCAAATTGCTTAACGATCGGGTTAACTCGGGTTAACTTCTAGGAAAGTTTAGTTTCCCTGTGGACAAAGCTGAAGGTACCGCAAGAAAATTAGAGGACAGAGGAGTGTTTTCAGTCAACTGATAATTTTTAAACTTATTTCATCGCTTTTTGCGAAACAAAGCGCGCGCACAGACCACACGCATCATTGGCATCGTCAAGCTCTAACGGCGTCCTACAGCAAGCCTCTTCAGCGTTTAAAATGACCGCATTGACGTTGAATCACGGTGTACAAAGGCAGATAGGTCTTTCGCGGGCTAAGAAGTTTTACGCAGCCAAATGATTTAAATAAATGATAGAAAAGACATATCTGATTTTAGATGTTTGCAATGCAACCTGCTAATGCCATATTATTTACAAAACAGTGTGCAAAAATATAGCATTTAAGTCCCGGACAAAACCGAGCTCTTATAGCATATTATCTTCTAGTGCAAAATATGACACGATGAAACCCGAATTATGGAACCTTTTACTGAATAGCCAGATTTGTACCAGAATTTCAGTTCATAAAATGTCACCCGTTTTTCATCCCAAGAATTCTGGAAAAAATAAAACCCGAAAACGAAGAACCCTATGCATAAACAACTTGCTCGTAGTGAGCTTCAGTATTTCCGAAAAATAACGAACGGCTAACCTGTTCGTACGATAAATAAGACGTTTGTGCATTTCTTTATAAATAAACCTTTCCAGCCCCGATCTCTTGGTTAAAACTGAAAGCGCGCTGTCAGTAAATTTAAATATGCAATAAGATAAACGCAGACAAAATACATGCATTTGCAGTAGAGGAGAAACAGTCTTTAAATACACTTATACATGCAAGTTCGGTAACCGGAGCACGCAGACAAGGAACCTGGTCCACGGTTTAGATAAGTAGCGGGCACATTTCGACAATTAATGTCCAGCACCATACGTGGAGGGTTTTAAGCAACGCTCATCGATCGATGTGCGGTGAACTGAAGGGGTTATAATATACGCAGCAGCAGTTTACTCGTCACTCAGGTGACTCATAGTCGCGGGATGACGAGAATTTTTCTTTAGCAAACCCGCAGAATGATACGCACTGTTCTTGATGTACAGAGCGACATATACAGGCCGCAAGTGCTTTTGCCGTGCAGACGGATATAGTCCGTACAACGTTAACAAAAGCGCAAACGAAGAAACAAAAGGCAAGAAAGCAGAAATAGAGAGCGAGGAAGGAAGGTGGCGAGGGACTGAGCCCTCCCACTCACCTCTGTGAAGGCCGCCGAGAACCCCATCTCCGCCGCGTAGTAGTAGTAGTCGTAGTTCACCGACTGCTGGGCTGTTGAGGAACTTTGGTTTTTTGCTAGTTGATCGCCTGGGACACAAGCCACGCCGACACTACCACTCCGTTCGCAGAAGTCTCCGTGAGATTACGCATTCACTGTACCCCCTGCACGTCTACAGCTAGTTTAGGGCACTTTTTTTCCTTAACCCAGTTTACAGGGTTCTCATTCATTTCTTTTTTCTTTATTTTATCTCCCCGTTTTTAGGCACGTTGTTCATTGTTAGGTAACAGCTAAATTGAGAGAGCTCAGTTGTTTCTTTTGCAGGCGCGACAGCCTGCAAAAGAAACAACTGAGCTCTCTCAATTTAGCTGTTACCTAACAATGAACAACGTGCCTAAAAACGGGGAGATAAAATAAAGAAAAAAGAAATGAATGAGAACCCTGTAAACTGGAACTGATACGAGCGGACAAGAACAGGGAAAATTATCAAAAGTGCAATTGCTCGTCATTTACGTTCATTTCTCACGGAGCGGTTTATCGAGTTTTTTTTTTAGTATTGTTTTATTTTACCGGCCATTTTGTTTCGTATTTTAATGTTAGTATAATTTTATTTAGAGTTTTAGCCTTGCTCGGCGTTGACTCAACAATTACCTCTTGCAGTTTTTCTACAGAACATGAAATGTCATCTGCATAGCAGACAGTGCGGTTTAGAGGTCGTCAGGCATGACAAATAGACTGAAACCGAAGACAAGCAGTCACAAAAAAAAAAAGAACTGGGCGTTTTCGAGCTACCGGCATTCTCACACAGCATGCAACCGTGCACTGGTACAGCGAATGGTTGGGAGAGTTCTTAGAATGGAGGAACGTGTGACTCACCATTGTCTTTACAAAATGCTCGCATGCTCAGTCGACGCGAGGCGCAAGCTCGCTAACGACAAGGCGCCCGACGCCACGGCGTGACCTGGTTACACAGAAGCCGCGACGCCTCTTCAAATGGGCGACGGGAAGGGGTCCACAGTTATTAGCGACAACAAGGCGCGGAGTGTCGGCGTGACTTGGTCGCACAAAATTCAAGGCATCGTGCACTGGGCGTCAAGCACATTCAAACGAAGCACATTCGTCACTCGCGGAATCAAGACACCAAGCGTCGTAGTGGGAAATATGTACGAGCGTACAGAGAAGCAAACACGCTGAGTGTCGAGTCTCATTTCAAGCAACTCAAGCAAGCATCTTAAACGACTTTACTGCAGCAAGACTTCGTAGCAAAACCGAGAAGATATGCGTGCGGTCTAAAAACAAGCAAAACAGTCAACAGGCCACCATGCTACGTGCCACGGTCGGCAGTGGCATTCGTAAAAAAAAATTGTTTTCTCGCCAGCTAAACGCAGCCGTGCACTTTGAAGCAGCGAATCTGGAAGCCGTAACGCAAACTAAGCCTCATATACTTGTTGCAAAGCCAGGCTAAACCGTTCTTCGTTTTTACTTGTCGTTGTAGATCAATGCCAAGGCACGGATGACTTCATTATCATGCGAGAGTCACCACGCCCAGCGCAGTCCTTGATATGTTCCCTTTTAATTAAACAGCTGATTTTATATCAAACGCAAAGTGCGGCAGTTATTTCAGTACCGCTAACATTAAAAGAAAAACAAAAAACTGGCATGAATAACGAAGGAAACCTCTAAGGTTAATTTTTTAGAAGGTCAATTAGAGCTTCGTCATGAGCACGCATGCACGCATCTGCGCGACATTGTTACCGGTAGCACACTGGTAAAGTCTGTAAAGTTTAAGACGTCATTCTTAGCTGTTTACGCGTCAGGTAACTCGCGTGGCACTACAGCTCCTGTTACCCCCGCCACCACGGCAGTTAACTGTATCGCCACCACAGTTAACAGTACAGAATGCGCATACTCACTTCTTTTGACTAGAGGAACAAGCTTCTTGGGCTGCCTGAGGTTTCGATCGAGCACGTAGCAAGCACCGTTAGGGAGGTAAACACCGTACCACCTTTGGTTTTTCCACAAAGGTGCACAAACCTGAAAAAAAAAAAATCTAATTAGTTCAGTGCTAACGGCTACATTTTGACGCAAGTCTCTCGTTTTCGATATATCTCATCATCGCATTAAGTGTAGCGTTAAGCAAAAGACGTACAACCCGCTCCTCTCGTAATCTTGCACCGTTGTGCCAAAAATTCGAATTGATCATTAAACACCCATGTCCCAAGAAGAAAAAGAAAAACAGGTCTTTTCAATGGACATTTCGTTTTCATGTTTTTGTTTACAGTCCTTATGCAGTCGAATCTTTATTGTTTGAACTCGCAAAGGGGTGAATATTTGTTAGATTTACGCGGAGCTCGCAATTAAGGAACGCCAGATTGGGCTCTTCTTTAATAAACTTAATTTTGACGGGATCAACGTGCTAGTTGATCTAGTGCTAGTTGCTAGTTGTAGTAGTAGCCGGTGTGACGTAATTCAGCAGTACAAATCTCAGGTACATAGTGACACCACATTTTTTGCTGACCTTGCGAATCTACGGGAAAATACCGCTGTTCACAACACAAGACACTACGAATATTGGTATGCACCTTGTCCACGCACAAATTACGGTTTTCAAACTCTCAGGTATGTGTTGCCATCTTTCCTTAATAGAAACGCTTTCACTAATCAATCCATTCTTTCCGTTTCATACAACGCTGTCAGAAATATGTTCTTACAAAGGAATGAATAATATCCAACTGTAAAATAAACAAAGTATCCATGTGCTGTGATTAAACTATCATTTGCGTGTGTGTAACAGTACCGAGACTATTCTGGTGATCTGTCATGAAGATATTGTACATATTTGTTATTTCATGCATTCTCTTGATATTGTTTTACTGCTGTCTGTCATCACCGTGCCAAGCCGCTACGGGAGATAAGCTTTGTCAAGCCGCGTGCGCGGCTTTTTTTCCTTTCTCCTCAGCCATTGTACATGACTGAAATAAATGCACTGAACTGAATTGAACTATAAAATTATCAAGGTTAAGCCCGGTGGATGCGAAGCATGTCCTTAGCGTTTGGAGGCATCTTGACCGCATACACGCCCGGCGCAAAGACGCTGGCGCGGTTGCGGGCACAGAGACTGACGCGACGGCGGGCGCGCGCCGCCTCATCCCTGGCGTGACGTCACATTTCGCGTGATGCAGCGATGGTGGCGCCGCCGCCGCGTCGCGCGCGACGGCGCGAACCGAAGCGTGGAGGCCTCCGCCGGGTGACGTCCGACGGCGCGATATGAGGCCCCATCTGCAGCCGGTGTGACGTCATCACGTGACGTCATGTCACGTGACTTACTTGAAGGTCACTTGAAGGTCAATGGTGGCCACCGCCGGGCGTCGCGCGAAGGCCCGAAACCTACGTTAATATGCTTCGCATAATAAACAGGAAGTTTGAATTAAGCGAGCTCGAGTAACCTCGATTCACTGCCCAAAATTACAATCTTTAGCACCTGAACTTCTTGAGGACAGCCTTCATCGTGTGAGATTTCCAAGCCCTCTCTGTAACGGATCAAGTTGGTTGGTTGGCCTCAAGTAGAATGGCACATACCCACTACGGAGGAGTGGCCAAGACACAGGCGGTGAACTGTTGGAATGATTAGTTAAGACGTGAGTCTTTTTTTTCTTGGTGTTCTTTTTTCTCCACCTCGTGTAACCGCTGCAACCGAAAACGGCGCGTCTAAAGAAGGCTTTCACTCCGTTATTGCATGCAATAAATTTTGGCATGTAAATACATGCCAGTGGAGACACCAGTAATTTGCGATTTCTAAGCCGAAAACAAGGCCGTGTTTATTCACTCGGTTCTTGAGACACAGGAACGAGTGTCGTCGAGCGTACATCAATCCCGTGACGTGAGCGCCTCTAGGCCTCGATGAATATTTCAAGAGCATTGCGCCACGCGACATCCTGGATACCGCATAGGTATAACGTCAGCAAATCGATCTTCCTGTCCTCTACTATCTCGCTACGGTCGCCCACCAGGATCGGCACCAGACTGCGCCGCCTCCGGCAAGGCACGCTTCGTGTTCACTGCCGCACATGCCATGCAAGCAAGTTAAAACACAGAGAGAGGTCCGGTTATGCAGCGAGCCGACCCCATCGCGCAAGTTTCTCACGATACGCTGCACTTGCTCAGCCAACTATTAAATATTAAATAGTCGATAGTCAAGCAGTCAACGAATATTAAATAGTAAAAAACCATTAGTGTATATATATGATGAGAGAGGGCAGAAACGTGGAGGCTAACAATGAGGGTTCAGCTTAAGTTAAGGACATCGCAGCGAGCTATGGGAAGAAAAATGATAGGTGTAACGTTGAGAGATCGGAAGCGGGCGGGGTGGGTGAGAGAACAAACGTGGGTTAATGACATCCTAGTCGAAATCAAGAGGATGATTTAGGTTGGTTTATTGGGGTTTAACGTCCCGAAGCGACTCAGGCTATGAGGGACGCCGTAGTGAAGGGCTCCGGAAATTTAGACCACCTGGGGTTCTTTAACGTGCACTGACATCGCACAGTCCACGGGTCTCTAGAATTTAGCCTTCATCGAAATTCAGCCGCCGCAGCCGGGATCGAACCCGCGTCTTTCTGGTCAGCAGCCGAGCGCCGTAACCACTGAGCCACCGCGGCGGGGCAAAATCAAGAGGAAGAAATGGGATTGAGCAGGGCATGTAATGCGAAGGCAAGATAACCGCTGGTCCTTAAGGGTAACGGAGTGGATTCCAAGAGAAGACAAGCGTAGCAGGTGCGGCAGAAAGTTAGGTGGGCGGACGAGATTAAGAAGTTTGAGGGGTTTGGCGAAGGACAGGGTTAACAGGGACAGAAGTTTGGCGAAGGACAGGGTTAACTGGAGAGACATGGGAGAGGCCTTTGCACTGCAGTGGGCGTAGTCAGGCTGATGACGATAATGATAATGATGAGTGTACACGAATCGAATTGGAAACGCGACCAAAAATAATAACGGCCTTCGTCAACCGAACATGAGTGGTGATTCGGGATGGCTTTCGGAACTACAAAAATTGTTTTATTACATTATGCTCACATTCCACAACGGCTGTATTGCGGCCGAAGGAGGAACCGCTATTCATATATAGGCGCTGGTTCTGTTTTCTTCAAAACGACTATAGATGCTTACTTCTCCTTAGGACACTTAATGTGTATGCGAAGGTTATGACCCATTCGCGTATATATTTGCTGCTCAGGGGTTCAATGCCCCTTCGATGCTGTAGAGCACGTGAAAAGCTGTGCTCAGTAAGTAATTTGTTAATGCGAATGACAGGAGGACCAGTTTCGACGCGCTAGTCTGGACATCAGGTTTTCCATATGACCCGTGGAAGCACCTCTTTCTCCTCTTACACGGCTTCGAAGCGAAACGAGAACTTCGCATCACCAATTTTTATTTTAGCAGTCTAGGCACGTACCAAAACCCTGTAAACAGCGCAGGCGCGAGGGCATTCCCATTAGTTCAATGTCTGAGGGGAGCTGGGAATTTCCTTGGGTACAGTCGAGTTCTTCGAAGCTCTGGCCCCTTATTGCCAGGCTGTTCGATTTCAGGTGAACGTCAGATGTGGCGACGGAACGACAGGGACTTCCCGTATTCAATTCTCACGGACATATTCGCGGGTGTTGTATGTCGGCCTTCCTGTCTGCACAGGATATCACTGCACGGAGGGTCGCTGGTTACAACCAGCTACCGGATATAATCCTACAGTGGAAGATACGCAGACTCCGGTTTGTTTGCGTCATACGTGACGCACTTCCTTTCCGTTTCATGGTTCAAGAAGCGGTACTTCGACGCAAAACAATGGATGAAATACGGGCGTCGAGCGCACACTGCTGACTATCCGAGTTGAAGTTTTACCATAAACAGCTTTACTTAGCTTTTTATGCGCATATGTTTCTGACTACCCGGACAGCTTGGTGTGTTTACGCTTACATGGTGAAGACATGATAGTCTGAAGGTCTCTTAGCTAAGTAAATATGTGTCGCGCAGAAACAGTAAATGGAACGTGATGTTAGTGCCCTAAGTTCGTGAAAATCACCATTTGCATAGCTTCTGGCACGCGTGCAGGTTCAGTGGCATTTAATTTAGTGATAAACATTTGGCTGAATATGAAATTCTTGTCAGAAGATGAAGACGCTCTCAGTATTGTTATAATATTACTCATGTTGTTGGGAATGGCGTTGTTTTGCTTGGTAAATCGGAAAAGTATCTATAAGTCCCACTAGCCGAATGTGTTAATGTGAGGTGCAGGTAAGATGGTCGCCTGTCGCATGCAGGGATACCTACGTGGCTTGAGAGAACATTATGCACCGAATTCCAGTTACCTTACAGACATGACCATTTCTGGTTTGGTTTATTGGGGTTTAACGTCCCGAAGCAACTCAGGCTATGAGGGACGCCGTAGTGAAGGGCTCCGGAAATTTCGACCACCTGGGGTTTTTTAACGTGCACTGACATCGCACAGCACACGGGCCTCTAGAATTTCGCCTTCATCGAAATTCGGCCGCCGCCGCCGGGATCGAACCCGCGTCTATCGGGTCAGCAGCCGAGCGCCGTAACCACTGAGCCACCGCGGCGGGGCAACATGACCATTTCTATACGTTCAAACGAAATAAGCATGACGTTTCACAAAAAGCGTGGGGACGAGAGAACGCATGTAATTGGTCGATTACCTGCGGCGTACTCAAATTGTCAGTGGCATTAGGGCGAACGTCATTAGCTCGTCCCAGTGGCCAAATGCGAATGTCACTGAAACACCCTGCCACTCTGCCAGCAACGAGCTGCATTTATTTTTCTTTCACAACGTGGCCAACACCAACGCACCCGAAATGCGACTTCGCATGTCAGTGCGGGTAATAGTAATGGTAATGCAGGTAATGGTACGAACCCACACAAAAAGTCAGCATTTTTTTTTCGCTAAAGTCAGACGGAAAAAGAACACGTAAACGTTCATGTATTGTTTACTTGTTGTTGCACAGCCTGCACCGACATCCGGTTTTATATCAAAGCGTTCATTTATCTGGGATGAAGCAAAAAAAAGTGTACGTGAGCGTCATAGGTGGCGAGTACCGTCGCTGATGGAATACTCACCACAACACTGCCATCATGCGACACGTCAAGAGACAAGCCCAGCGTCATGTTGTCCTTCAGGTCACGGTAGCGCATTGTTTCAACCGGATCCTCGTGGAAGTCATTGCCTGAAATGAGTCGTCGAACATCCATTGTTTTACATTGAATCGTATCAGTCGTACACCGATGAAAGTGAATATCTGACGGCACACCACCATGAGGTCAGCTTTGTTTTCGACGCCCTGTGATAAATAAACAAGGGAAATGCATCACTGAAAGAAACCTGTCCGAAACATGCGCACCAAATACGACCTCTTCGGCGCCAATAACTCGTGCTGTCCTCTGACTAACGCGTATGCGCCCACGTACGAGCTGACAAGGCTCCGAGCGTCACGCGCGCTGCCTGCTCACCCGTGGCGTCCACAAGCAACTCGGAGCAGGGCCGGTTTTCCTCGAGCAGCGGGCACCTGAACAGCACGCCAGGCTCGTAGATGCCTCGCCACTGGGCCAGGGTCGAGTTTGCCCGAATAGCACCCACCAGAGCCCTGTTACATGGCGGGAAAACGGGGTAAAAAGATAATTTTTGAAGCAATCGTCATGTGACAAGGCGCATAAGAATGCAACTTTTTTTTCTTCAGCGGTTTAAAAAAACAAAAAAAACATGAGCTGCTCTTTCCGGGTAAACCAGATTGGAAATCGCTGAGTATTTACCTTGCTGAAATCCACAGGGACGTTTTCAAGACACGTGTAGGAAAAGAGGAGTTCTGAACAGCCTTTCAATGCGCTGCTTTGTCTAAACAGCACTTTACCCATTTGTTAAATTTCGTACGCTTGGCTATGACACAAATCTACAATTTCGATTTAGGTTGGTATTGAGCACATGTATTCATGTGGACGATAATATCTTGGACGGAGGTCTGTCTGGCTAAAAGTTGAGAAAGACACACGTTTGGGAACCAACTCGGTCACTTCTTCAAGAGTGACTGTCAAGAAGCAAGCGAGGACAAAAATATCGTCATCCTACCAGCAGACAAAGGAAGTTCAACAGTGGTCCTCGAACGGCAGGATTACGAAGCAAAAAATCAAAACACTTCTCGACGGCCCAGCCAACGAAACATTAAGAAAGAATCCGACTTCTCAATTTCACACCAAAATTAATAAACTTTTGGGAACCACCTTCAAGCGTTACCCCGAATCAAAACGCCTTCTATCTATGCCTGATCTGCTGGATTGGCTGGGCACCGGCTTCCCGAAAATTTGCGAACCTGGTGTTCCGCTGCTCCCCATCGTCGAATTCACCACCTCACCGCTTCGGACCCTTTCGGCCCACCTATATCGAGTCCGTTCCCTTCTGACATGCAACATGTCAACGCAAGTATATAGTTCATACCCACAATATTGGACAAAAGCACTTCTGAACGGGAAAGAGTTTACAAATGCAAGTTTTCATATATTGTAAGATTTCACTATAACAATCAATATATCCGCAGAACTCCCGTCGAGAGCTAATTTTTTATTTTTTTTTACTTTTAACGTTTTTGAGATCGACAGAGGTGTTCCCCATTGGTTTTCTACGCTATCTTAACTGCACCACGCGAGCGACGGAAAAAAAATAAAAGAAAGATTTTGCTAAACATCAGAAGAGGAGACCATTACCTTCAATATTTCCATAACAGTACTTTACCAGTTTTTAATATTCAAAATTTTCGTCCAAGAATGTTGGACATGCTAGCCACTTCGTCGAACGTCTTTCCCACGCACAGCTGGAAGCGGACGAGTGCATGGCATCATTCGACGTGGCTCGCTCTTTATCAGCATTCCTCTGCCCATCGTTGTCGCCACAGAGAAAAAAAAAAAAAATCCTCAAGACGTACGCTAACCTCGGCGCCAGGACAAGCCTGAACTCGGATAAACTCTGCCGGCTCTTGGAGTTTTGCCTGACTACAGTCGGATACAACTTAAGTCTGCAGTGAAGCTCCGCCCACATTCAGCCTCCGCGCGCAGAATTCCTCCACGACGAAAAAGTAATCCGCTGCTTAAAAGTTTCTTGTTACCTAAGCAAGAAGCTTATCACAAGAAAAGAATTGTGAGCTCTATAATTTTGATACGTGGATTGTTTGTATAGTCAAACATTAAAAAGTTGATTTCGTTTGCTGTTGCGATTGGCCAGCGGAGTAATACAAGACGCCGTGGACCGCGGCCCAGTGTTAGCAACTGCTGTTTTCTAAGTTGCATCCTACTATAGCAAGTCTTTCTCCTTCAAAGAGAATTTCAACAAACAAACCGGCGGCACTGCCAAAGGCGGTGAGATTTCGGTGACTGCTGCCAACTTGACGATGGAGGCTAGTCAAGAAAAAGCACCGCAGTAATTTCAAGAAAAACCAAAAGTTTTCATTCGCTACACTGACGACTGCTTCTCATCCTAAAGATGTCACATGTGGAAAACCTCCTCGTACATATGAACTCGGTCGATTCCTCTATCCAGTTCACAACAGAACGAGGCAAGAACAACGCCTTGCCATTCCTTGACGTCATCATAAGAAGACAAGAGGGTGACCTAAAGATCGGTGTGTATAGAAAGCCGACTCATACTCAAATTTTAATTCCGATTAAAACTGCCACAAGGAATCCGTCGTCTTACTTGGATTGACTTGCAGTCGGTTTTATTCCATTTTTTCAAGCATATTCCATAAATGTTTAATCATCCACATCAACATAGAAGACCGAAACAGTAAGAGACAGAGTGGAATCTACACGCGTAAGAAAACATCGCACCTCTACAGGGTCAGAGACAAGATCGAAACATTACACAAAAAAGAAAATTAAGACACAGCGGATTTTTTCTTTTACGTGCCTTTCGGTCATGCACCTTGATCATATGCACCAGATGGCCCAAATGAAAGCTTTACCTGTTGATTTGGCGCGCGCGCGCAAAAAAAAAAAATCACTTTACCAAAAGAATATTCAAGTATAAAAACGCGGAATCCTCACTCTGTTCTGCAAAATCAGGTCGCGAGTCAGAGTTGCATCTTCCCAAGTTCTCGTTCACACGTGGCTAACTCGCTCCACTGTAAACACTGCTGGCGACATAGCGATGTTAAAACGGATGTCGCATTGCGGGCAGCGATGCAGTCGATATATGCGTATTTTATGCAGCATAAATTTGTGAGGCGAACGGAACCGCAAGCATCGAGGGAAAGGAAAGCGGAGGAGGGGAGGTGGGGGGGGGGGGGTTAAGATTATTTGAGTGCTCTTTTGCCGAAGCGTGTCGTACGCGTGTGCCGAAAGGTGTGCGATTGAACGCGCCTCCCACAATCCGGCCGGGAGGGGCGTTGCGCACTCTAGGGCGCTTTTCAGCGGATGCGAAAGACGGCACGGCTGCATTCGCCAGCGATTTCTTTGCGGCTGATCCTGAGAGAAGGCTCTATCTCGCCACCAAGTCCTGTTCTGCTATTCAAATGCAAAGCGTGTAACAAAAGTGAGAATCGGTTTTTTGAGGAAAAGAATTGACGCAGTAACTGTGTCACATATCTCGGTGGACATCCGAACCGCTCCGTAAGGGAAAGGGTAAAGGAGGGAGTGAAAGAAGAAAGGAAGAAAGAGGTGCCGTAGTGGAGGGCTCCGGAATAATTTCGACCACTGGGGATTTTCAACGTGCACTGACATCGCGCAGCACACGGGTACATTTTGCGTTTCGCCTCCATCGAAACGCGGCCGCCGCGGTCGGGCTCGACTATTTTCTTTTTCTTCCATTACTCTTTCCTCTTCTTCACTCTCTCAAGCTCACCTCGATAACTCGGACAGCCTCCTCCCTGTGCAGTCATGTATGCACTGGACGCATTTGAAGACATGGGCGCACTCTAGGGTGATACACTGAGCCTGGACCTAGACTGCTATCCAGCCGAGCTCTGCAGTGCAGACACAAAGGTGTTGCAGCGAAAGCCTAACATTGAAGCGTCAGAATGAATTTCTGCATCAAAGCGCTTAGATTATAGTGAATGATTCACCCTCCTCAGTTATCGACTCTAAGAGATTTATAGAATATTACCAGAGAATGAAGACAGTAAAAATTTAGAAATTTCGATTTTGCGACTATAAGACGGCTCCAAAAAGAAACAACTGAATCGAAATTGTATGAACTATAGCCGGACAAAATTGACATCATAAGTTGCAGTTCACGCGGAATTGTTGCGCCGCTTATGTAAGCTCTGAAAAAACAGTTTTCAGTATGAAGTTATAGCACAAACAGAATCGAATTGAAAAAAGACCATATCAGGCCGTTTTTACAGCTTTGACAGGTCTAGTTGATAAATTTAGTATTCGCTTCCAATTCAGACTACACGGCAGAAAAAAAAAAATACTGTCCTGTCTTGAGGTGCACCTATTTTTCACCATGTTAGAATAAAGAAAACATCAAGAACTTACCACGTTACCTAGATTTGTATTTTAAGTGCCAGAAGTTTTATCTCTTCCTTCAGTGGCTACCAGACCATACCACATCTCCGTCCCAGTTCATTTAGACAGGAGCTATGGACATGAAGACTTTGATTTCAATACGATCTAGATCGGCTTGAAGACAAGCATATGCCAAAGCCACATGAATGCACAAATCTTTGGACTGCAGCCGCGACATCGAAGCTGCCAATTTTATTTTCATTTCTACGTTCTCGTGTATTCTCGTAGAGAAGTCGTACGAAAAGCTTCTTCTTTGAACTGGAGCATTAGAAAGCGGTGTCCTTGCGCTGCGCGCCTTCAAGCACACTTTAAATTAACAAAAAGACGGGGGGATGGAGGTCCTAAGGAAAGGGTAGGAGAAACAGTCACGCGTCTCACTCACGGTGGACACCTGAACTTCACCATGGGGAAGGGATGAAAGAGGAAGTGAAAGGAGGTAGAGAGAAATGAGCACTCACATCAGGACTTTCTACCTGTATCTGATTTGGGCCCCCGGTCACCAGGGCCTCCAGGGAAACGAACAGGCCGATCAGGCCGCCCGCGCACTCTCTCCCCGGGCTATCTCCCTGTCCTTGGACGCCTACTCCCAATCAGACAATCTGGCCCTTACATTCAAACACATCACCGATTACTACAAGGAGGAGCACCGGCGCTACCCGGCCCCTTGTAAGGGACTGGATCGCGCTGACGAGCGCCTCCTCATCAAAATTCTTACTAACACTGTACTGTGCCCGGCGGTACTTAAACATTTCAACGCATCCTTTGATGGCACGTGCCAGTTCTGTGGGGAGGTGGCTGACACCTTCCACATGGTTTGGGCGTGTCAATCAAATCCATCTATCCCCCCCAACCCCAACACCACCAGAGTGGACTGGGAGGCGGCCCTGCTCGGCTGTCAGGACCTAAAGACCCAAAAGGCCTTAGCTCACCGGACGCGGGCGGTGTTGCTTGCCAATGGGGCCCCGGAATAGGGGCTCCACCTAGTATTGTTAGGGGAAAGGGCCAATAGGGCCTACCCCAATCACCTCTTTGTAAATATTTATTGCACTATCAATGTTTTTCACCACCACCACCACCTCAGCTAATATGGCTTGACGTGATCGCGAATTGCCAGATATGCGTACAAACCACATTCAACGCTGGTATATGTGTTAGCAATTCGAGTGCACTTGTGGGACTGTGCACTGTGCAGCTGCTGGTTGATAGTCATACACAGGACATGCTCGAACGTTGCAGAGAAGCTCCTTCCACTCCATATCCCTGCAAAAAGAGCTAGAACTTGTAGACTGTGTTCGGTGTGCAGCAGCTGATTGGTAGGCATACGCAGGTCACGGGCATATGCGTTACCGACATTCCAGTGCCGCTAAGCCTATAGCGGCCTATCACGTTCTGTTCTACTCCCACTCTGTCACTGACTTTCTTACGTCACGGGTGATGTCAACGCGACATTTTCGATGTCCAAATCCATGTGCCACGTCGTGGCATCTACGGGAACTAGAAGCAATATTCTTAAATTCCTGGTAATGAAAGCTGCAGGTTGCAGTTCCCGGTAAAAAGAGAGAGAACTTGTAGACTGTGTGTGGTGTGCAGGTGCTAATTGGTAGACATACAGAGGGCATGTGGATGTAAACGATGCACAGACACTGGTTCAGCTCTAGAATTCGGCAAAAACATCTAGTGATCGCAGATTGCATGCGGTGCGCGGTTGGTGTTTGGCAGGCATACACAGGAGATGTGGAACACTGCAAAGAAGCTCCTTCCGCTCCAGAATCCGGTAAAAGGGACGGGAAAGAGGGCGGAAAGACGCCGTGCACTCCCACTGGGTGTCGTCGCTCGCTCTTTGCCCGGCTTTTGAAATCGCGGCTCGAGGGTGGGGCGCGCTTCCTCTCTGCGTCCCCGTGTATATACGACACAAGACGAACAGGGCGGAGGCGTTACAAGTCAGGCAGCGGGACGACGACTGCTAACCGACTCATGCGATCGCAGCGTGTTCACTTGCGTGGGGCCTTCACACCTTTCTCTTCTTTTATTTATCACTTTTTTTTTCTTTCCTGCAGGGTGCGCCACGGCATCTCGAACTTACGCACGACCCGTACACCCCTCCTACCAGCCGCGTCTCATTTTACTCGCTCCTTATCGGGGCAGCGCTGTGAGTGCTGTGTGCTCTCTCGGCGATGTGTCGGGCTGTCATTAGGTCACAGTCGCGAGGGCGTCCTGTGAACGCGAGATATATGTCCCAACTCACAGTCGACGCAGTGCACCCCATTAACGCGCTGTCTTTTGCGATAGTTGTCAGGGCAACTGCCGTTGCCTCCGGCGTCGTTGACGCTGTAATTTCGCAGCCACTCAAGCGTCGTACACGTTTGGCACCACTTAGGTTGCGGGCAAACGACTTTCTGTGCTCTTTGCCCCCCCCCCCCTTACCACACACACACACACACACACACACACACACACACACACACACACACACACACACACACACACACACACACACACACACACACACACACACACACACACACACACACACACACACACACACACACACACACACACACACACACACACACACACACACACACACACACACACACCTTTTTTTTGTCAGTTAATTCGCTTGAACACCGAAAAGGTCGCTATCCTCCAAATTGTAACTAAGAGAGACTGCAGTTAATGCTGAAAGCTTCTAGAATGGACGACTTAGCGGCCGCCTTGTAGCATTTGGTACTTTGTGCGGAAAACTGGGTGACAAGGAGGGCGGAGCCAGCAGTCTGCATGAACTATTAGTTGTCTGCAAAAAATAACTGCGTTTCTGCAAAACACTGATTTGTAATTCGAAGCGTTTCTGCCATTTTATCCACGCCATAATCAGCAAAATTAGTGCAGCCCACGAACAAAAACGAAGTCGAGAACTAAACCCTACAAAATTTTCTAGCTTAGCACTCACTCGCTCAAAAGCAGAGCAGGTGTAGTCATCATAGTTAACTTAAGCGAAAGCTGAAGTTCGCTCCTCGCTTACCGCAAGCAGTACAGCCACACTGACTCATTGACAGTAGAAATAGGCCTACTTCCCTACTCAGAAACCGCCCCGTTTCCATCTTTAGCGCCACCTGTTGCTGAGGAGAACTAAATGGAGCTCGGAGGCTTTCCTTTGCTTCGTCTTGGAGAATCTTCTTGGTGGTGTTAGAGTTTTTAAGCGTGTATGTATGTTTGTTTCGAAAACACATGGTCTAAAATAAATAAAATAGATGCAAGAGTACAGAACAGCAAAAATTCAGGGGGCACTTTGACTGTCTAAAGTGCGTAGAGGCGAAAGCGTTTTCCGCACCACTTTCGCTGCTTCTGTGGCACTGCTGGCGCCACATATAATTGAGTACTAATTACTAAGTGATGACAAATCACTAATTAATGGTTAATTATTGATTAATGGCTGAATACTAATTAACTGCTAATTAATGACGCTTAAGCTTCGCCTTTAGGAGTGGAACGCGATAGCGTGTTGTAGCGCTGCCAGGGAGTCCACGGAACGCCACCACCCGTTCGGCGCGATGCCTTGCCCTTTGAACGCAACGCTTTTTGAGGAAAGGAAATGGCGCAGTAATTCTCTGTCATCTCGGTGGACACCTGAACCGCACCGTAGAGGAAGGGAGGAAGTGGGAGTGAAAGAAGACAAAGAGGGCCCGTAATGAAGAAAATCGAAATTGTATTAGAGGGAAAGGGAATTACGCAGTAACTGTCTCACATATCTCGGTGGACACCCGTCAAAATTCAGGGGGTCACTTTTTTGACCTAAAGTGTGGTCACTGATGTGTGGTTAAGATGTTAAGCTTCGCCTCTAAGAGTGGAACGCGACAGCGTCTTGCAACGCTGCCAGGGAGTCCATAGAACGCCATCGCCCATTCGGTTCTACGCGTCGCTCGTCGGTAAATTGGTTTTTGAGGAAAGGAAATGTATCTGTCTCTCATATCTTGGTGGACACCTAAACCTCGCCGGAAGGGAAGGGAGGAGGATGAGAGTGAGCGAAGACACCGTATTCACTAGACGCGCCTTTGTTCATTCCAAACCATCGAGAGCTGACGAAGCCAGTCTCGTGCTGGCTGACCACGACAATGTCGTATGTGTATTTTTGTTGTGCAATTCCATGAGCCAAAGCCAGGCAATAAAGAAAAAGCTGGCATGGCGGAGTGGATAGCATGCTCGTCTCGCACTCCGGAGACCGGGGTTCGATTCCCGAGCTCGACCAATTTCCTACTCGGTTTTATTTATTTATATGGCCTGACTAGAAAAGTTAATTAGGCAAATTGGGTAATTAAGCAATTAATTAAGCTCAGTCTCACTTACTTGGAGCATATCAGTACCAATTTCTTCACTCAATCGACCCACATCTTAGATCAAGACTCACCCAGAATTCCTCGACATCTAGAAACACTTTATCATCGACTTCGTCTTAATGCTGCATATACAAACGGCTTACGATACCGTTTTAGACAAATGGACAGTCCGCACTGTGACAACTGTGCCGCGATAGAAACTGTGGAGCATATCTTGCTTGAGTGCCCTGCATATACTACCGAGCGTGCGTACTATGAACATTGCATGCAGAAGCTCTGCTCAGTGCCCCTTACAATGGACAAATTTTTAGGTCCATTAGCCTGCCTTAGGCAACAGAGACTTGCAATGACTTTTCTATTCACATATTTAAAAGACATTGGACATCTTGATAAGCTTTAAACTCACTTGCACGTCACCTTCATGCATTCTTCATGCAGTGAACTTCGTCAGCCCATTTGACGGACTATGCACTCCATCACTCCATAGGTTACATCAATTCTCGCCATTGCATCCTTAGTACCCATTTCATGGCCGCATTTTATCTTCGTTTTTTTTTTTACTTCTTCCACTCTGCTCTCCTTCTGTCTTTATCTCCCAAATTCCCCTCCCTACGCAGAGTAGCATGCCAGCGATTTTTAAACGCCGGCTAAATTCTCTGCTCTTCATTAAAGAGTCTCTCTCTCTCTCTTTGCATGGTTACTAGCCAAAGTACAATTGGCCCCGTTTGAAATTCGCGCACTGTGACGTCACGATCGTTTCGGCTAATTGAAAAGCGTGACATTTCTGTCGACAACTGCTGCTTACAACGATGAGACATTAAAGGCTTTCGCCTTAAAATACGCGGAACGTCAGCGTGTGCCATCGACGCGCCCGAAATCGATATCTGATCAGTTCTTTTAGACAACCGCCCTTGCATAATTTGTCCACACATAGTGGAATGATATGAGCAGCACTTAACACTGCTCGAGTTTTCTTTTTAACAATCTGTCGTGTCCGGTCGCTGTGTGGAATGCAGCGAAAGACGCACACGGTACTTTAAGACTTAGTTTATTTAAAGCCGATGAGGGTGCGACCAGCGTCGACCGAGGCAGGAGCCGAACTGGCCGCCCGAAGAAAGGAGGGAGCCGAGAAGCGTCCACGGGAGGGAGTGGCTTCCCAGAACAGGAGGAGGGTGCGGGGGCGCACCGTGGGGGGGCATCCGGCGACAGCGTGCGACGAGGGGCAAGCGGTCGTTAGGAGGAGGATTGAGTGGTCGTTAGGAGGAGGATGCGAACTGTCGTTAGGAGGAGGACGCGGGGGCGCACACACACAAAAGCAATAAGGGGACACAACACTTCCTTCCCCCTTAGAAAGTTGCCTGGTATCGTGCAGGGGGTCGGCGCTCACGCGTGGAGGCGCGCTGGCTTTGTGCGCTCGGGGGAGAAACACTTGTAGGCTGGCTGTTGTTCGCTGTGTCTCCTAGGTCTGTCCTGGGCGAAGTCTCTTCTTCCGGGAAGAGGTGCCAGGCTATGTGGGAAAATGGTGCACGTGTTCTCTCCGCTGGCGGACAGCTCTCAGACGGCGTCGTAAATCTACGCAGCTGGTTGAGATGTCGGCGTGCTACTGTGCCTTGTATGTTGACGAGCCAAGAGCGCAGGCCTATGCGTCTGACAATTGTAGCTTCCTCCCAGCGTGGCTTTTTCAGAAACTGTCGGGCGAGGACGCGCTGCCCCTCATTAAGCGTGCCGCAGCGCGGAATTGCTTTTTCTTCCCGGAACGTCTCTGCCTTTGGCTCGGGGAGGATGGCTGTGAGCTGGGTTCGCATTTCACGCTCGAACATCATTTTCGAGGGGGTCTCGCCTGTTGTGCTCTGAACCGTCGTGTGCTGCTTGAAGAGAAAGCGCGCAAGGCGGCGCTGCAGCGAGCCTGTCTGATCTCTTTCAAGGGCGCGTTTTAGCTCGGCTACGTAGCGCTCGGCTTGTCCGTTTGTCGCTGGGTGGTAGGGGGCCGATGTAACTGATGAGATCCCGTTGTCGCGATAAAACTTGAGGATCTCCGCAGACACAAACGGTGTTCCGTTGTCAGACACTACCTTGCGCGGCAGGCCGAACGTTGCAAATAGTGATCGGAGGTTGTCAATGACTGCTGCCGAAGTCGTCTGTCCCATTTGCCTTATCTCAAGCCACTTTGTGTAGGCATCTGCGACCACAAGGAAAGTGCAGCCCTCAATTGGTCCTGCAACATCAATGTGCAATGTGTGCCATGGTGTGTCTGGCTTTTCCCATTCTGGGACAGGAGCTTTCGGCGGGGCGCTCCGGCTGCTCTGGCAAGGCTTGCATTCTCGCACCACTGTTTCGATGTCGTTGTCAATGCCAGGCCACCACATGTAGCTTCTGGCACACTTTTTCATTGCAACGATGCCCCGATGTCCGGCGTGGATGAGAGACATAGCTTGTGCGCGTAGTTCTCTCGGCATCACAACTCGGGACCCAAATATGATGCAGCCGCGATGGGTGCTCAACTCTGTAGCTCGCCTGCGGTAAGCGTCGAAGTTGTCCCCTTTGAGTTTATGCACGTTGCCTTGTTGAACAGCTGTGTAAACTAGCCGGAGAGCTGCGCACTTCTGCGTAGATGCTGCAACTGTGCCTGCTGTAAGCGGAGGTTCTGGCAGTGCTTCGAACATCAGAACGTCTCCTGGTGGAAATGGTTCGTCAACAGTTGCGTCTAGTGGCAGACGGCTTAGCGCATCGGCGTTTTGGTGTTTGCCGCATATCATCACGCCTAGTGGAGAAAACCAATTTCTCCCTAGAAGGCTTGATCCTGTGCCCTTCACAACAAGCAGAGGTAGCGTATGGGTCTGGCCGTTGTAGTTAACCTGCACGTTGGCAGAGCCCAATAGTGGCAGATTCTGTCCTGACCACGTTCGCAGGTGCGTGTCGTCTTGTTGCAGGGCGGGTGCGTCAGATGGCCATGAAGTTCGGAACGTGTCCTCACTGATCAGAGTACAGGCTGCGCCGGAGTCCACCTCGAACTTAATCAGCTGGTGATGTACGCTTACTTCTGTAAAAATCTTCGGTCGCGTGCCGAGATTCATGGTGTTCAGGTCGTACAACACAGATGGTGTTGCTGATGTTGTTCCATGGAGATCAGATAGCGGCGTATTCTCTGAGGCGTTGACGCTGTGATTAGGCTGGGAAGGTGACTTTATCTTGGCAAGTCTCCGTTTCGTAATGCATGCTCTTTCGATATGCCCTCGCTTGTGGCAAAAATTACACGTGGCTGACTGGAATCGACATCCCTGGGGGTTGTGTTGGTCGTCACACCGCCAGCAGCGTTGTGCCTTTTTGACCGATTTTACAACAACAGAAGGCTTGCGCACCTGGTTGCTTGTCTGGTGTACCGGCTCGGTGTTCCGGCGAATCCCTCTCTGCTGGTGACCGGCGCTCTCCGCTCGAACGGCGATGTCGTAAGCTTTGCTGAATGTGAGGTCCTTCTCAGCGAACAGGCGCTGCTGCAGTGACTCGTCACTCAGTCCGCACACAAATCTGTCGCGTAACATCACGTCCAAGGGAAGCATGGTGGTGTTAGCAGAAGAAGCTGCGTCTCCCTCCTGCCCGGTAGCTGTTGTCGACAGCGTTCCAAAATTGCAGTCGGCAGCGAGCTTCTTGAGCGCGGCTACGTAGGCGCTCACAGTTTCTCCTCCCAGTTGATCTCGTCGTTGGAAGCGAGCCCGGCTGTAGACCTCGGATGGCCTTGGGTCGTAGTGCTTTTGCAGCGCTTTTACGATGTCGTCGTAAGACACTGCCGCTGGTGTGCTTGGCTGAATAAGGGCGCAGACAGTATCGTAGGTCTGCTCCCCGCACAGCGTCAGCAGGTTGGCCCTCTTCAAGGCTGGGTCTGTGATGTTGTTAGCTTCAAAGTAGAACTGAAGGCGTCCAACCCACGATGACCACGATGAGCCGTTGAACGCTGGTATCTGATTGGGAAACCCTCGCGTAGCCATGGCTTGTCAATAGCGTTGCGTAGCGCGGGTCGAATCCACTTTCTCGTCGCCACTGTCGTGTCCGGTCGCTGTGTGGAATGCAGCGAAAGACGCACACGGTACTTTAAGACTTCGTTTATTTAAAGCCGATGAGGGTGCGACCAGCGTCGACCGAGGCAGGAGCCGAACTGGCCGCCCGAAGAAAGGAGGGAGCCGAGAAGCGTCCACGGGAGGGAGTGGCTTCCCAGAACAGGAGGAGGGTGCGGGGGCGCACCGTGGGGGGGGCATCCGGCGACAGCGTGCGACGAGGGGCAAGCGGTCGTTAGGAGGAGGATTGAGTGGTCGTTAGGAGGAGGATGCGAACTGTCGTTAGGAGGAGGACGCGGGGGCGCACACACACAAAAGCAATAAGGGGACACAACACAATCATTATCAGTCTTATTTCACAGATTTCTCCAGAGGGAAACTGTAATTAACTTTTCGCAAGGTTTTAGAGGAAAAGGCTGTCTGCGTGCTTTGAAATTTTGCAACTAAAAATGTAAATATAGCTCTTGAATGAAATATTGTATCACTATGCTTGCGTAATGGTCCAGATAATTATTCAACAGACTACTAACTTACTAACTGTCGCAACTTTAAACAGTTGTGCGTGAAAACAAAAAGTCATTCCACCCCACCCATTTCACCGACATTTCCCCACTGCTGTCAGTCACCTGTTCGCCCCTCAACATAAGTGGTTTCGCACATACGTTAGTGAGAACTGCATGGAAAGTGAAGGCTTGAGACCAAATCATTTCAGGACTCGTCAAACAACGTATTTCATTTATGTCGTCAAAATATAAATAAAATGTAGCAGTCAATGCGTGTCCTTTGCATTATTATATACTTTGTATATGCCTGGCAAGGCATGTGATTGTATTCTAATCACTTCCCTCGACAACTCATTAATTCCTTGTTAATAAAGTCCAAGAAATCACTTCTTAGAGCTCCTGCTTTTGCCGCTTTGGTCCTAAAATAAATTTAATGCATGTTATATGTCGAACAGTTCGGCGACACTTTCTGTATAAACAGGAAGCCTAGTTCTTTGTTGAATGTATTCAGTTTTCACGTCCTTTAGGACAGATAGAAATAAACGGTAATTATTTTGGTGCAGAGATCGGCTTCAGGGAGTCCAACGGGGCGCTGGTGTGGAAGATATAATTTTTTTTTGTTTTTTTTTGAGCGCCACTTGCACGCGGACACTTTTCAGCAACATAGCTGTATAGTTTCATATTCCGCACTAAGTGGGTACTTGGTACGAATGGAAGGGAACCTAGAACTTTATTCAATTTTTACGCGGCCAGTTGTCTTACTTGGATGGCAGTGAACAAGAAGTGACGTTCGTACAGGCGTATGTGCAAAAAGGTTCGTAACTACAGGATGTTCACATCAGTTGTCGGCTGGATTCCGTCATAATGGACATTAAAGAAATGTTGATAGATACTGAGACAGCCATGGAGCAACCGGAAGCTTGGATAGACCTCACATCTCTAATAGCAGAATTTCAATTTATAAATGCTTGTATTTGTAGTGTTCGCAACGTCAGTGCAAGCGAAGTATCAGTATTCTTTCTTTAAGAGGCAAGGAGTGAAAAATGCAACGAAAAAAACTGTTCACTTGACTTAACAAATTTCAAGTAACAAGTTTTCCACGCAACTTCGGTGCACACAGCCAGACTAAATGTAGTTATGCTTTTATTTGGGGAGCTTTACGGAGACTGAGACTCCTAAAAACTGGTGTCGATCATTTCTTCTATCAGATTATGCCGGTTGTACTGACGACTTATTGGAATCAACGAGAGTACAGGTAAGCTGAACAATGCGCAACACAAAACGCAACACGAAAGCAACTGAATGGAAGTTGACCACAGTGGTGGCCAAGTGGTATGAGCTAAAGCCCCTATATCAGCTTTTTTTAGAAAAGCTCATGAAGGGACTTTAGTATGAGCATGCGCCTCGTGGGTGGGCGATGCGGAGTTCGATCCCCATTGCCGCCGGATACCCACGGGTTTTCGAAACAATTCAAGCTATCCCCTGATCGGGTGCTCGGTTTCCCAAGGTAAAATACTTGGAAAAGGGATCTTCGATACCAACTTATGTAGAGAAAAAACAACTTACGTCATGACTCATGCGCTCTTTGGCCAAGCCGCTTTCGTACTAGGCACGTATACAAATGGAGTTCCGAGGCCTCTCTCCTTTGAAAAAAATTACCTTCGGCCCTCCCCGAAAAAAACTGCGGGCAACGTGCCTGTCTCGAACCATTAAATTTCATTACCTGAATGTAAGCTATGTTTGCACCTGCGAAGAGATCAACAGTGAGTAAAGTCACAGGAAGTAGCACAAACCCAGTATTATAGCCTTGAGAGCCGCTGCACAGCAAAAACTAAACCATAGTACAACTACAACTACTAGAAACTAAACCATCCCAACTCCTCCACCGAATAGCTTTTCCAGGCGCCTGGCGCCTAGATGAACTGCGTTGCTTTGTTAGCGGTTGAATAGACCTGGCAGCGAAGGTACATGAGATGGGGGGGAGGTGACTGCGCTTAGAACAATGGAGAAGGCTGACAGCTCCGCGTCAGCGTGTATACTCACTGCATGCCATGCCTTTCACCCGAATGTAGTGCCACGGAGTATCCAAAGTGGCTTCCAGAGGGACCTTTCAGCATCACGGGAAACTGAGTGTCTATGTTGAAAGCGCAGACCCGCGAAGCGTACGTCGTCCATACGATGACCAGGAACACCCACGAGATCAATGCCGGCGTCGCGGCGAAGAATCCAGCCATCGCGGCGGCCACTGGTCGTAATCCCGGTCGGTGGTTGTGGCAGTGGCGGCAGACTGGAGGTGTCAGCCCCGCTGGTGGAACCACGGCTGCACAGCCAGGCGCGGCGCAGCTCTGTTTACGACAGAGCAAGACCACCTCGGCGACGTGTGGCGTCGGCAACCCCCCGCTGCTTCTGAGCCTGCCGATCGCGGCTGGATCCGCGAATAAAGAAGCAAAGGGCGCGATAATCTGCGCGCGCTTCCTCGGGGCAAACATCCGTCGCTCGCCGGCATCCGGCGGTGTGGTTGGCGGTGGCGGCGGAACGTCCCTACCCTGCCCGGCGACCGCACGTGCACGCCACTCCGAGGCGGCGCTGAAAGAACGCGCGCGTCGCGAGTGACAACCAGAGGCGACGACGGCAAGCAACGCCCCGCACGCGTTGCCTCTCTCACTCTCTCACTTTTCCGAGAGAAGCGCGATGATCAGTGAACGGGAGAGCGCTTCCGAACACTCCGGGAGAGCAGTGGGAAAGCTGCCGTCGTCGTGAAGCGCGAGCGATTCGTGTGGCTCGTTTGCATTCTTCGCGTCGGTCGCGTTGCTGGCGCGTCGTCTCGTCGCCGCTTCCGCGGTGAGAAGGCGCACGTAGTCTTTCTCGTGTCGACGCGTTCCGCCGCCGCTGGAATCGGGTGGCTTGAGTCAACTTCGCGATGACGCCGCGGCGGACAACCGGTGTCCTTGGGTGAGCGGCAGAGTTCCGAGGAGGCGAAAGCAGAGCCGAATCGGCCAGGTGCGAGTGCGAAGCCAACCGCGCCGGGCGCGTACGTTGGTTGCTCAGTGAGTAAGCGGCGAGTCTATTACCACACGTCTGTAGGGCCGCGCAGGAGTGTTTATTCCGCCGAGTCGGCTTCTGGAACAAGCGAGTGGCCTATAAGGAAGACGGGCTTTTCCTGAAGCCCTCGTTCGAAACCTGCCGCCGCCGCGCACCCCACGACACGACGTATCGTGACGTCATGGCGTTCATGACGTCACGGCGTTATCGGAGCGGCGTGATTGAAATACGCTTTTCGCGTTCCTCGTTCGCGAGAATGAATGAGCGCCTCTTGCGTCATACCGCCGGTTCCCCGGTGATTAGCTTCGCGGTTCGCCTTTGCTGCGGCGATGATGCGCGATGCCGCAGTGGCGCGTGTTTATTAGGTGTTTAACAGGCGCGCAACGAACCTGTTTCACGGCTGCGGACTGTGCGGTGAGTGCGTTTCGGTGGCGAAGGCGAATCGAGCAGCGATTTTGTTTTTCTATCGAGGTCGGTCATGCCGGCTGACGCATGTTTGATGGATTACGTGTTACAGACGCCGGCACTGCTTTTACGAGTAGAATAAAAGCTGGTTCCCAGAAGGCGAGGGTTTCATGTTGCTTCAGTTCTGAAATCAGCCTGTCGTGAAGCTTTGCCTATTTCGTCGAATAAAACCGCGTATAGCTCAGTGCACGTCAGTGAGTCAGCCTGGACTCTGTCTTACGTATTGCTGGCGTTCTAGAGGCCCGTGTACTGTGCGATGTCAGTGCACGTTACAGAACCCCAGGTGGTCGAAATTTCCGGAGCCCTTCACTACGGCGTCCCTCATAGCCTGAGTCGGTTTGGGACGTTAAACTCCATGAAACCAAACCAAATCTCCTTATTTGTTAAGAATATACCTGAACCCCTCACAGAGGGAGATATTCCACAGCCGGCGGCAATTCAGCATAAACAATGCAATAAAAACCGTGTGATCCTAACAGCAAACTGTAGAAGGTAATACATTAATTGGTAATGGAAAATGAAAGTGATACATCATATTTCGTGAGTGAACAATCGAAACTGAAATGAATAGAAAATGCACAGACGGAACGGCAAATAAAAAAATGGCTGAGGCTTAGCTTAGGTTAAGCCTAGTCAGATGCGAAGCATATTGTCGCCGAGTTGCATATCGAGCACGCCGCTTGGCTAGACGTTCTTCACGCTCTTCATCAGTCTCTGTAGCACGCCGCAACTTTTGCTTCTCATTCCAACGAGCAGCCCTGTCTCCAGGAGGCATCTCTATCCCGTGCACGCCTAGCAGAGGCAGGCGCACCCCCTTGTATACCGCCGCTCCAGCATCACGTGTTCACTACAGCGCACCTAGCGGCAGAAGCAGGAAACACATTGGTCGCGACCACGGTGTAAGAATATATTTAGGTGTTGACACTGGCCGCCCGCCGCGGCGGAGAGCGCGCACAGATTGTGTTCGCCCTCTAGTACATGCGCCGACCGCAGCGGCGCGGGGGCGCTGCGGAGCAGTGGCCCTTCGCTTTCGGTGCGGCAAGCGGCGTGTGCCCTTTTAGGCTGCGTTGGTCGATGTTTTGGGCTGAGAGAGTGCATCACAAGCTGTGAACACCACGATCTCAGCTTCCACGTCGTCAGCTTCCATCGTGGACGAGCAAATTTTGCTAGAACTAGCTTTTTGTGTCGCGGTTTGGCACAAGCCGGATTGACAGTTGTGGAAACGCACGTGGTGGCGCGGGCCGACGCCATGGACGGTCGTCGCGGCCTATGTGCATTGTGTCTGTGATCTGTTGTTTCTTGCTGTGACACACCTGTCAACTTCAGCCGGGTCCAGAAGTCTGCTAGACGCAATTATGGGTAAGAAGTGCTTCGTACCCAACTGCAGTTCGGGCTACCGGAGTTGTCCGGATCAAGTTTCACTTTTTAAAGCTCCGTCGGAGCCTGCTCGCTTAGAACTTTGGCGCCGGGCAATTCCCAGAGCAGATAGGATATTGCAACCGAGCGACCACGTCTGCGCGAAGCACTTTCCCGAGCATATGATATCAAAATCGTACTATGCCGAGTTCAATGGCAAGGTACTTTTAAATGTACCGAAGAAGATCCCGGTGCTGTCAGCGAATGCTGTGCCCAGTATTTTTCCCGGGTGTCCGAAATATCTGACAAAACCGACAAGGTCAAGAAAGCCTCCTAGAAAACGACAGTCTACGGCCACGTGTGGCGATCAGTCAAGCAAGCGGCCCGCTCCCGCCGCTGTCGCACTGCCCGTTGGGACGGTCTGTGAAAAACAAAAAGGCACCGATCCATCATCGAGCCCTCAGAAGAAACTGCAGACATGTGAGTGGAGTGATCAAGGAACGTGCCCTTCTCCCACCGTGGAACTTGGAGGCACCTCCTCAAGTGCCACCTCCGTCTTCCTTGGCGTTCATGACGTTAAGGTTTGTTCTCTTCTGCACTGCTCCGGGTACTTAATATTCTAGGTGCTTAGTGTTCCCTGTACATAACTTTCTGCTAACCGTATCGGTCCTCCCGGCATGCCATAGATACCTATAGGTGCCCCTGGATAACGAGATACAGTTGCTTGCAATACAGGTTAATAGTAACTGCCCAGCCCAGGACATTAAATAATTTAGCTGTTGTTAACATACAGCATGATTAAGCCCTTAACTTTTGAAGCAGTCCGCGAAACTTTTGCCTGTAGCTTTTTGGGTTTGGCTGCTTTTGATAGTAGCATATGTTTTATAACAATACCTTAAATCCATTTCCACTGATATAATTTCTCTCATTTTTCGTCAGGACAACCGCACGAGTCCACATCAGGGTGGTCCAGATGGATTGTGTCACGTCCAGACTGAAGCACCATTGGCAGCATGCAGCAGCCTCGGATTAGTCGAGGAAAGTCACGAGGGAGTGTCTGTCAGCGGCCAAGATGAAAAGGAACCGCTCACATTTTCATGTCTCTCGAGTTATGTATCCAGCATTCAACTTCCAGGAACCTCGTGGGCAACACAAGTTGTTGATAGCTTTGGTGTGGAGGCTGTAGTCTTCACGGAAGTGGCTTTGGCGAAGAAACGCGACCAGGCACCTTTCCTGAGGAAGTCATTAGATGCTACAGTTTCATCCAGCGGAATGCTGTCACTGCGTGCCTTCATTTATGGTCACCCTATAACTGTCAACGCCATAAGCGGCGATGTTGTTCCATGCGGCCTAAGCGACTTCGAGAGTGTGATTCACAAGTTTCACAACCTGCACGTATGCGCTGGTGGCCCCGGTGGCGAGATGTACCACAACATCCAACCCGAGTGTGCATATATCGACGCATGTGGCGTGTGGCGGCACAGAAACTGCATGTTATTTTCTGAACAAGTAAGTTGCGACCGTTGCGAAAGATTGAAAGACACACTCCGGATACATTACTCCCGTATGAAGAAGAGAGGAGAAATGAAGCACATTCGTCTTTTAAGCAGCCCTTCCAAAAAAGCCCGCATTGACCTTTTGCGGAAGGCAAGAATTTCCTGCTACAGGTCCAAAGTGCGACTTCTAAAAGGAAAAAAAAAGCTTGAGGCGGAACTGAGCAAATGCAAAGCCAAGCTTAAACAATTAAGTGATGAAACACTTGACCGCATTTCTCGTGATGCGAACCTTACTGAGGCACAGCAGCTTGTGTTAAAGGAATGTGTGGCTGCTGGCAAGACTGGTTCTAAGAAGGGACGACGATACTCGGACAGCTGGATCCTGCTTTGCTTGCTCCTTCATATCAGGTCACCAGCAGCCTACAGGTTCCTGATGGAAAACGAAGTGCTCGCATTGCCGTCAGTCCGAACAATACGCCGGTATGTCTCTATGGTGGGATTTAAGTCGGGATTTGACAGCAAGTTCTTTTCTGCTCTGAAAAGGAAAATAGAAAAAATGGACGACTTCAAGCGACATGGGATTATCATGTTCGATGAAATGCAGGTTAGAAAAAGTAAACGTGTCAATTCTCGCACGATGACATATGTAGGGCTGGCAACAGACGCTGGAAACGCTGATGAGCTCGCTGATCACGCCCTCGTTTTCATGTTCTGTCCTTTTGGCGATAGCTACGCTCAACCTATAGGGGTGTTCGCAGCAAAAAATGCAACCAAAGGCTCTATTCTCGCTCAGTTGCTTCTCCAAGCTATTGTGATGCTCGAAGAAGCCGGTGCAAAGATTCATGGGTTTGTCTGTGATGGCGCGTCAACAAACAGGAGCATGTGGAACATTCTAGGTGTTAATGGAAGCCTCAAGGAGAGCTGCAACTCGTTCACGCACCCAGTTGACCCTGAAAGAAAAGTTTTTGCGTTTTCTGACACTCCACACTTGTTTAAGTGTGTGAGAAATAGACTTAAGCAGCAGCGATACTTGAAAAACGAAGGACAGTGGATCAAGTGGGAGTACTATGCTGAAGTCTACAAGGAAGACGTTGCCAACGCGGGGGGCCTAAAAGTCTGCCCGAAAATAACGCACTCTCACATATACCCGAGTAACTGTGAGAAGATGCGTGTGAAGTTAGCCACCCAAGTCTTTAGCCGCTCCATGGCGGCTGGTATTCAGTTTTATCGGGAACAAGGTATCCGCAAACTCATAGGCAGCGAGAAAACTCAAGAATTCACGTTGTTTTTAAACAATTTGTTTGATGCACTGAACAGGCGATTTCCAGCAGAAGGGATCACAAGGAACAGCCGAGACCTCGCAATTCTCAAGCATGGAATTGACTGGCTGGACAGCTGGGAAAGAGAACTGGAAAGTGGCAACATTATAAAAGACATGTTCTTGACAAAGAGCACTTGCGAGGGACTTCGAGTCACATTGAAGTCCACTTTGGATCTTTGTGAGGTGCTGCTTGATTGCCACAACTTCAAATATGTCCTAACCAACAAAATGAACCAAGATCCTATCAGCGGTTCTTTGGCAAAATACGGTTGGCAGGAAGCCAGAATGATCACCCTTCGATGCCCACCTTTATGCAGCTTTACCAAACGCTGTCGATCTACAGTATCCTTAAACCTCCGAAGTATGGCAATTGCAAAGTCGTCGAGGATGAGGAGCCATTGCTGGATGCGTCATATTTCAGGGCCCTCATTAGAACAGACGACAAAGTGGCATCATGCCCTGGATTCATCAATCAAATTAAAGAAAAGCTAGACGATCTAGTTTCAGTAGAAGACTGGGAATGTGAAGATATCGTTCGGAAACACAAATCAGACGGAGGGCAAATTACAGACTGCATACTTTATTATGTCACCGGTTTTTTGTGCAGAAAGATGCGAAGAGTTACCAGCTGCGCTGCTTGCTTGTCAGCCTTCAGCGTAAAAAATAATTCTTTTGCTGAAGCAGCTCTAACAAATGTGAAGACCAGAGGGGGTCTTACCCACCCTAACGTCAACATATTTGACCTTCTAAAGCATACGGAGCGGTTTTTTGTTGACTTTGCAGACTGCCACACGGTGTACTGGGACACCATAGACGCAGTGATAGATACATACACGATGACATTCCCATGTGCTGATCACAAGGAAGAAGTACTCGCACAGCTCCTCCACTATTACGTCAGCATGCGTATGAGGCAGCATTGTAAGCACACCAATGCAGTCATGACAAAGCAGTGTCAAGAAAAAATGAAACAGGCCAAGCTGTGCTCATCCTAGATGATAGAGGATGATTCGCTCAGTGTATCGTCCAAATAAACGAATGCAGTGATCATCACAATTGCAGTCACGGTCTTGGCTCTTGATTACACGAAAGTAGCCCAGTAGGTTGTGATTCACTGTGTTTTGTGCGTAACCTAGTGACTACAGGAAATCACATCTCTCAGAGAGGCTACTTGTAGTAATAAATTTGTTTGTTCAACAGAATGGCTATTCAGGCCGCATTTGAGCAAAAAAAAAAGCAAATTGTGCTGTTAATGTCCCGAAGGGGCATATGGGCATTAATAGATGCCGCAATGGAGTGCTCCAAACTTAGACCACATGGGATTCTTCACATCACACAGCACACGGGCACCTTTTGCGTTGTTTCGCTGCCACCGCAGCCGGCATTACACCTACGTTCTCGGGCCTAGTGCTAGAGACAACCACTCAGCATCGTCGGTGCCGACCTGAGGGATAAGATTGGCAGAAACAACGCCAGTGGCATTTCCAGTAACTATTTGCGTTTCGCGTACCTAATTGTGGACTGCACTTGCTATTAAAAAGCCGCAAATGCACACTTGGATTTTTGTTTTGGTCCCGGCGTTCGCGTGTATAGCGGCAGTGGCGTTCTGCAATACAGCACAAGAGCGCGGGTTCTATTCGTGGCTGCGGAGTAAGTATTTCTGATGCAGGCGAAATGCGGAAACGTCCTTGAGGTTTCTGTGCAAATTAAAGAACTCCAGGTGGCCGAAGTTAACCATGTTCTCAACACGGCGGTCATCTCGCAGCATTGGCGGAATACACTGCTCAAGCAATGTTTGAATGTACGCGTAGGCTCTTCAGGCCAAATGTGGGCGCGTTGAGTCCGACCTTTTATATTTAAGAGGCAGTGTAGTTAACTATGCTCACAGCAGTCGTGCGGATGAACGAAAAAAAAATTTGCTATGAACGCATTTCGATAACGAGCTCGGAAGCAGCACAGGGCTGCGTCCTCGCTGCTGTTCCGCCCATTCATGCAGTCTCAGCAAGAAAAACACGAAGTAGCCCAAAATTATTTGGTGTCGACAGCAGTTTCAATCCTTCGTTGTCTTGCCGCACTTCACAAAGCACGCGTACACGCAGCGGCACCGAAAGATCCCGTGGCATCTGCATTACGGCTGCCGAAGCTCGGCGACTAGGGGCCCCGGGTGCGTAGCGCCATCTGTCAGCGTTCGACAGAAGCGCAGGGAGCGGCGAACAAGTCCTGGTCGCGCCGCCGAGCGCAGTGTCAACACCTAAATGTATTCTTACACCGTGGTCGCGACGCCTCGCGCGACGGCGCGAGCTGGGCCCCCGTTTCTCATCTGCTGTGACGTCACGCACCACGTGGTCATCCTTGGTCACGACGCCTCGCTCGACGGCGCGAGTTGGGCCCCCGTTTTTCATCTCCTGTGACGTCACGCATCACGTGGTATGACATGGAGGTCACGAAAGGTCAATGGTAACGACACCGCCGCGCTCGAGGAGCTGGGTTGGGCTATTTTAGTATGCTTCGCATAAAAAAATAACATTCAAAAACGAGATTAGAATGCACAACCGTCACTTGGTAAGGAAACTGAAGGAAGAAGCTACAGTTGCTGCCAGGAAATAAGAAAAGTAATAGTTTTCAAGGCTGTTCACGAGCTAGAGCGCAGCATGATTGGCGGGAACTCTTTCTGTAGTACCACACGTGGTGAAGGGTAGAGCCAATCACGGATCGTTTTTAACTGCGAGCAACTTTCCCATTGGTGTCAGCAATATGTCTGACAGAAATATGAATGCGCCGCCCCATCGCCTTGTGTTGTGGTTGCTAGAGCTAATCGGCAGCTGAGAACATCCAAAAGCAGTCGGTGATTGGAAGGCGCCCGAGCTTCCACTGCTATTGGACAATCCTGAGTTATAATAAGCGGCTCAGTGAATTCAGCC
Source organism: Amblyomma mixtum (assembly GCF_055824585.1). Classification (NCBI taxonomy): domain Eukaryota; kingdom Metazoa; phylum Arthropoda; class Arachnida; order Ixodida; family Ixodidae; genus Amblyomma; species Amblyomma mixtum. The sequence continues at coordinate 34,197,722 of NC_143016.1, read as the reverse complement.
CTCGCCATCGCTAGTTCATTCACCACGGAAACCTGTCCGCCGGGCTCATAACTGCATGAAAAATCCCTTTCCCGTCTTTCCAGGTTCGCCCAGCCAGCTCCGTGGATATCTTCATAGTTTCCACATCGAACGGCTGCAGCCAAGAACAGAAAACTTAGTGACCTGCACTGAAGAAATGGAGAGAATAGAAAAGGAAGAAGCACTGGTATAGCGTCCGTAGTGTCAAAAAGTAAGCCATGAATGCCAGGTTTTCAAAAAAAGTTGCACCAAGGGCCTTTATTTCAGCGCAACCCAAATCCCGGGTTGCAGAGAACGCGTGCGCGAGTTCAACGTATTTTATCTCGGGACTTGACTATGAAAGCGGCAGGCAACTGATCGCGTAGTTGATTGCCGCAATTGGCTGCTAAGGAATATTCATTTTTAAATGAACGACCAGGCGACAAGTGTTACTGAAAAGAGACGCTTTGTGCTCCATTACTGTGAGCTAGCAGGTTCGGCGCGTTGTGGAACCTCAACCCAGAAGCCACGTCGGTGACAGTTTGACGGAATACGCAATCTCCGCGAAACAAAGGCACCTGTTCACAGACAGGAAAAAAAAAAGACAGAAAGCGCGTGCCTCTGTTTTGTGTGCTGTCCGAAAACAGCAAAATGATGGGAAACTTGTACAACTTCGTCATCACTGTGTGACATGCTCGCGTCACCTACGCACGCCATTCCAGATGGACTGTTTTGCTAAAAAACATGGTTTTTCTGCACTGAAATAATTTCTAAATGATGGCGGACCAGCACACATTTTGTTTGTCTGTCCTGCAAATTGACTCGAACCTGCTGCGTGCCGCAGGGCAGTTAACCAGACATTCGGCCTGGTTTGCCTCCGCGAAGTCTGTGTTTTTTTTTTTTTTTCACCTCCCTGCCTTATCCTGGACTCCGACAACTTTGTCGCCGCGAGGGCCACGCGAGCAGCCGCGCCGACGGACTTGGAAGTGACAACACACGTAAGATGATCACACCGCCGGCTCGACTCCGTGCGTGGTGTAACACGACCTGCCGGGGTGCGGTCAACGCCTGCTCGGCAGACACCGTCGTGGGAACCGCCGATGGCTGAAAGCGCATGTACGATTTTGTGCGGCCCCACGGCCTGGGGTTGCGAAGGCACTCGCATTTCCGTCGAGCGTGTAAAGCGTTTCTCCGCAAAACTAGCCGCATTTGTCCGCGCTGTGTGTGGTGCAACCGGCCTCTGCAGTGCCACCATCTGTTGGCGAAGGCTGCGCGCAGCGCTCATCTGCTGCTGCTGGAATGACTCTAGCCACAGCTCGTGACCGGCAGGAGTGCCGTCGTCGTCACAGGGACCAAGCACGCACAAGCGTCTCACCATCTGCCCTGAACATAACGCGACGCTTCATCCTGAGGCACTCCTGAAAGCGGACTCAGAATTCTGCTCAACGCTGACAGAATTTAAGCGATCACAAATAATCTCACAGGGGCCATGGCTGAATCGGTGCTTGAAAAGTATTTCCATCATTTCTTAACTCGGCGACACTTTTCTGTCGGCAACATGTGGCGTGCAATCGTAAACTCTGAGTGGTACTAGGGGTTGAGTTCGAGAACAGTGCGACTTTGCGTCGCAGAATGTGCAGCTTCGGCTTCGGCTGTCACTGCTCTTCCTTGCAGGACGACAAGGAACCGGGTCCTATTTTTTTCTTTTGTCTTGCGGTGACTAAGTGATGTCAAGGCCTGTGAATTTCAATTTGAGCTGTTGTTGTTGTCGTTGCGACTGAGAGAAGGATGAAAAGGAAATTGCACGGGCCTGCTGACTGGCTCCAGCCGAGCCACCACCGCTGCCACGTGCAGATAGAGGAGAGTTAAAAGATAAGAGGAAATAGTGAAAGAAAAGAAAAGACGCGCGTCGCAACAACCGTGCCCGCCGAAGCGGACGCTGGCTGAGAAAAACGGATAAGCGGACGTAGCCGCGCCTTCTCGTCACCCCCTCGAATTTGAGCACCATGCACACACCCTCTTTTAGGTTTGGTTTGGTTTGATTTATGGGGTTTAACGTCCCAAAGCGACTAAGGCTATGAAAGACGCCGTAGTGGAGGGCTCCGGAAATTTCGACCACCTGGGATTCTTTAACGTGCACTGACATCGCACAGCCCACGGGACTCTGGAATTTCGCCTCCATCGAAATTCGACCGCCGCGGCCGGGATCGAACCCGCGTCTTTCGGGTCAGCAGCCGAGCACCATAACCACTGAGCCACCGCGGCGGCACACCCTCTTTTATTTAGGGCAGCAAGCAGCCATCTCAGCGCCCTCCTTTCCTACGGCCATGCACGTATTACTGTGGTTATTTTAATTCGCATCAACACGACAAAACAGTCGTTCACTCGGGCAACCATGCCGTCGTCACGAGGACCAATCACGTGCAAGCGGCTCACTAAAACATGCAACTGTTTTACGCAAAAATATAAGCATGACGAATACGCAGGCACGCATTCGAGAGGGGGGGTGACCGAGGGCGTCCCTCCCACTGAAATCAAGTCAACTCCCCTACCCGCCACCTCCTGCCGGCTACAAAAGATTACGTTAGCCCCCCCCCCCCCCCCCCCCCCCCCCCCCAAATCCTAGATAGGTGCCTGCTAAAGCGTTTGAGGAAACTCGATCTAACCAAGCATCGTTATCATGGCTCCCACGTTGAGCTGATATATGTGCCCGTGACAACTCGCCATATTGAGGAAAGGGAGAGAGTGCCAGAACCCTGGAGACGCGCCCTCCGGGTCCGACCCCTTCCCCGCAACATGTCCAGAGAAGACCATAGCGGTCGTCGCCAGGCGCGCGCGGAAGCGTTGGCGCGATACTATGGTAACCAAGAACATGTGTATTACGTAGACGTTGCCGGCCCACACCACGGGGTGTGGTACACGGCCGCAGTCGTACACAACACAAACACAGTCAACGGGCTCACTTTCAAAGCCTACAGCGCAACACACGCGGAGGAGATTGCCATTGCTCTTGCTCTCACTACTCCCAAGTCGAAACACATCATCACCGACTCGCGAGGGGCCTGTCGGAACTACGAGTTGGGCTGGGCTCCCCCGCTTGCCTGGCGCATACTGGAATATAGCTGTCGATCTGAAGATCCAACTCCACGCAACCTGATTTGGGCCCCCGGTCACCAGGGACTCCAGGGAAACGAACAGGCCGATCAGGCCGCCCGCGCACTCTCTCCCCGGGCTATCTCCCTGTCCTTAGAAGGGTACTCCCAATCAGACAATCTGGCCATTACATTCAAACAAATCACCGATTACTACAAGGAGGAGCACCGGCGCTACCCGGCCCCTTGTAAGGGTCTGGATCGCGCTGACGAGCGCCTCCTCATCAAAATTCTTACTAACACTGTACTGTGCCCGGCGGTGCTTAAACATCTCAATACATCCTTTGATGGCGCGTGCCAGTTCTGTGGGGAGGTGGCTGACACCTTCCACATGGTTTGGGCGTGTCAGTCAAACCCATCTATCCCCCCCAACCCCAACCCCAGCAGAGAGGACTGGGAGGCGGCCCTGCTCGGCTGTCAGGACCTAAAGACCCAAAAGGCCTTGGTTCACCGGACGCGGGCGGCGTTGCTTGCCAATGGGGCCCCGGAATAGGGGCTCCACCTAGTATTGTTAGGGGAAAGGGCCAATAGGGCCTACCCCAATCACCTCTCTGTAAATATTTATTGTATTATAAATGTTTTTCACCACCACCACCAGCCGCCGATCGTAGCTGGCGAAATGTTACGGGCGCATACATCAGCTCAACAGGGGCGCCACGACAACGGCGCTTGGTTAGATCAGGTTTTGTCAAACGCATTAGCAGGCACGTATCCAGGATTTTTTTTTTTGTGTGTGTGTGTGGGGGGCGGGGTTACGGTGGTTCAAAGTAATTTCTTGTTGCTGGTAGGAGGTGGGAGGGGATTTATGGCAGACAGGGGGGGGGGGGGGGGGGGGAGGTGGAATTGAACTCGATTTCGGGGGAGAGGGGTGCGGACGCCCTCGTTCCCCCATTGGATGCGTGTCTGCGTATTCGGCATGCTTATATTTTTGCGTAAAGCAGTCTCATGTTTTAGTGACTTTCAGTTCACATTGGCTAATATTTGTTGGGCGCGCGCCGTTCTACCTCTTTGTTGTCCTCGGATTTTCTGGTCCGCCGGAGACGGGCAGCTTCGGCTAAGGCGCGCTTGCGAGCGACTTCCTGCTCCGCAACCAGAACTCGTTTGCGTGGCGGTTGCATACATATCCGCTTGCCACGCGAAACGCAACGGTAATCCGCTTTTTCTGCAGGCGTCAGCGCCAGCACTGTCAAGCAGGCCACAACAGGGTTTCGACACCACCAAATAGAGGAATGTCACCAAGGAATAGTGGTTACGAAAGAGGCGTCCTTTATTCAAGCTGGGATGGCTGCCGCTGATTCAATGCATGGTTGTTGTTGGCCTATTCTGGCACGGCACGTACCCTTGAGGAGGTATTGTCCTGTGTTTTGCTGTGGGTGCTTAAAAAAATGATTACAGAGATGTAGAGGGGCTCCTCCTCATCCTTTCGCGCTCTTCACAACATCTTCCCTCACTTCACATGTTAAAACTAGATCTCGTAGAAGATCGTCAAGAAGCAGTGGGCGGATTACCGGTTTGTAAATCAGTCACTTCCACGTCTACTTTAATTGTGTCAATGTGCCGCTACTGTCTGAATGTGCAAGGCACCCTGCCCAATCCCCAACTCTGGATATGTGTCACTCCACCAGAGGCCAACAACAACACATGCTCGTTTCGCTGGGTTTCCTCTACAGTCGCGCGTTCACCGTACAAACAAACAAACAAACAAACAAACAAACAAACAAACAAACAAACAAACAAACAAACAAACAAACAAACAAACAAACAAACAAACAAACAAACAAACAAACAAACAAACAAACAAAAAAACAAACAAGCAAACAAACAAAGACAATCTAAATGCGCTACTGACGTTTAACCTTACCAACCCTGTTCATTTTTTTTCTGCAAATTGCAAAGCCTTGCTCAAATGAGATGAGTAGGGGTGTGCCCGAGCGCTGGGAAGGAGGGGGTGGCTGTTTGGAGGGCCTGATTAAAATTCGTACAGTGCTTTTATTTAAACCATACTGAAAACAGTTGAGATTCTGTTGGCGCTGGAGTGGTAGTTTGTTGCCCTCAGTGAGAGGGGGCTCGTGCACGGTGTCAAAATTTAAATTCAGTCCTTGTACCACCGAACCATGGAGTTATACAGCCGGTCTGAGAAATGTTGTCTGGTTCATACGAGCGTGATAAGGAAGCGCTGCCATGAGCTGGGCGGAAAAACTTAGTCAATAAAAAGAGCAGCATTTGGAAGACGGCAGTTGACAAGGGAGGGGGAGCTTGAACGGTTTACTGCCGTCGCGAGCGGTGATAGATATATGCGGATATCGGCCCATTTTTCGCTTTTACTTGTTCCGGCGCTTTAGAATGAACAAAAGTTTGTTCATGCACGTCATGTGTAGTTCTCGCAGAGAGATTGCCTGGGCAGGTTTTGATCTAATGTGGCAAAGCAGCTCTGTCACAGCTTCATTCGCTAACTGAAATTGGGTCGTTGGCAAGTGCGTATACGGTTATAGCAAAGTCAGCAGCACCGTTTATATACAGAAGCATGTACAGGATTCATACACAAGGACTATGCGCTATGCAGAGTAGCATACAAGGCCTAAAAAAGAAGACGGCACGCACCATTTACAATGCCCACCTGTTGTCATCAGGCTGCTACTGACGCCTTCCAATGTGATGAAAAGTTGGGGGTGGGAATATATTGCCCTATTCTAGATTGGTCTTTGTCTGTGCGTCTTCCGGATTTCACCCCAATTTTCCAATCAGAGTTTCAGGCGGTGGTGCTTGCTCTTCGCAAACTAGACCCATCTTTCTCTGCAGTGGCTGTCATTACAGACTCCTTTTCTTTGTGCTCGTCCCTTTCTTCGGCTATGGATTCTCCAGCCCTAACTCCTTCTTATCATTACTCCCTCCACATTTGAGCCTTTTACATATGATATGGGTACCAGGTCATAGCAGTGTGATAGTCAGTGAAGTGGCTGATAGCCTGGCAAAGGCGTCCCTCAATGGCCCCGTGCTACCTATCCTCCCGGCTACAGCGTACATCACGGCAGCGAGGTTTCGGAGAAGTATTTTGTTGAGCATGACATCTGGATCAATTTTGAAATCTGATGATTTCCTGCATCGTAAGTATTCATGGAGCAGGAAATCATGTCATCCACGACAGCTTGAGGTCTCTCTAACTAGGCTGCGCTGCCGGACCACCACCTTAAATTTTTATTTTCACAAGTCTGGTTTGGCGCTTTCTGCCATCTGCGCATTCTGTGGTGAACAAGAATCAATAGACCATTTTTTGTTGTTTTGTCGTCACTTCATCATGATGAGACGACAGTTTTTAGAGCAACCACTGCAACAGCTCAGCCTTATTTGAGCAGCCCGATCATATTGTCATTTGGCGCCCCCATTCTTGGATACAGCCACAGGCCTATTTTCCCGCCCTTCAAAACTTTTTACTGGAATCTAATCGGGTACCTTGCTAACATTTTTTTACTCATAATTATCATTTTTTTCCTATTACTATTATTATTATTATTTTTTAAAATCCCTCTGCTACAAATCTCATAGAGTCCCTCTCCTGCGTGCGTTATGCATTTCCCATTTCTTTTTGGCCTTTTGCTTTCTGTTGACTTTTCTCTTCCCCAGCATATTTTTATTTCTATTATTACTTCATTTATTTATTTATTTTCCCAAGAAAAAAATTCATCACAAAAACTGTCTATGCACCCCTCTTGGCCGATCCCCCAGTGTGGGTATGCGCCATTCTACGAGGTGAACGACAGCGAGTGCGTTTGTATCCGCTATGCACCCTGGCCAATCCCCCGCCGTGGGCATGTGCCATTCAGCCCGAGGACATCATCATCATCATCATCATCAATAGCACGCGCCGTTTGAGGCGTGGCGCTGTTGAAGAGCAAGAAGACGAAGGACGATGGAGCCGCCGGCCGCTGTCGCCAAGTCGTCGCCGCGACGCAAGAAGAGGACGTCGCGCTCGCCTCCGAAATCCCGAGGAGCTTCGGCTGCGCCGCGGGCCGGCAAGAGGAGGCCTGGAGCAATCGAGTCCGGACCGCCGCATCCCGGAACCGGCGTCGAGAAAAAGGCGTCGCGTCTGTCGCACGGAGATAAGCAGTCATCGCCCAGGAAGCTGACTAAAGCGAGCACCAAAGCCTCTGGTTCTTCGGGTGAGCGCTTTTATTGCGAAAGCAATACTACGCTCATGAACGGCCTTTCGCGTAGCGGCGGCCGGTAGCCACATTTGACCTTTAGAATGAACTCTGACGTCATACCAGGGTGAGAGGTGGGCCACCAAGCCGAGTCGACGCGCAGCGGCGGCCGGTAGCCGCGAGTGACATTTAGAAAGACCCCTGACGTCATACCATGCCTAGGGACGTCACAGCGTGACGTCATACCAGGAGCGAGAGATGGGCTACCAACTCGGCTTGTCGGGTAACGGCGGCCGCTTGCCACGGCTCGCCGCGCTCTTTCCACTAGCAGTCGCGCTTTAAGCTGCGAAATGAATGGAGCGGGAGCTTGGAAAACAGAGGGCAAAATGGGTGAATTTTTTTTTTTTGAGGAAAGTAAACGGAGCACTATCTGTCTCACACATCTCGGTGGACACCTGAACCATAGGGAATTGGTAAATTGGTTTTTTAGGCAAGGAAATGGCGCAGTATCTGTCTCACATATCTCGGCGGACACCTGTACGGCGCCGTAAGGGAAGGGAGGAAGATGGGAGTGAAAGAAGGAGAGAAAGAGGTGCCGTAGTGGAGGTCTCCGGAATAATTTCGACCACCTGGGGATCTTTAACGTGCACTGACATCGCACAGCACACGGGCGCCTCTTGCGTTTCGCCTCCATCGAAACGCGGCCGCCGCGGTCGGGTTCGAACCCGGGTACTCCGGCTCGGTAGACGAGCGCCTTACCATTGAGCCACCGCGGCGGGTACGGGGAAGGCGCATAACTGCCCTCTTGGAACAGTGGGCACCTCAATCGTGCTTTAAGCTACGTAGCGGTAGTGACAGATGTGCGCTGCATGCGTTGGCATTGACAACGTTGTGTTAGAAACGCGGCGCTGAAGCCATAGGCATTCGGCGTTCGTTGTGTTCATTGGCGTTGGCGTTGGCGTTGACACCGTTTTACACTACGATCATTTTAAGGAAAGGAAATGCGCATATCTGATGCCCTGGTACAGTGGACGCCTGAATCGCCCTTATAGGTACATGGGGTAATGAGAGAGAGATTGGGGATGCAGGCATTGACAACGTTGTGCCAGGAACGCGGCGCTGAAGCCATAGGCCGTCGGCGTTCATTGTGTTCATTGGCGTTGGTGTTCTAGAACGCTTTACACTCCTATCGTTTTAAGGAAAAGAAGTGCGCATACCTGGCTCCCTGAGTCAGTGGACGCCTGAATTGCGCTTATAGGTACGTGGGGTGATGAGAGAGTGATGTGGGTTAGCCGTTTGCGTTAGCGCTGACAACGGTGAGCGAACTCTCGCGATCACCCATTAACTGCCACCTGCCAGGGTGGCACGGTGGGCGGGCACTTTAATGTCGATATAAAACAAACAAACAAACAAACAAATAAACAAACAAACAAAAACAAACAAAAACAAACAAAACAAACAAACAAACAAACAAACAAACAAACAGGAATTCCTTAATACTCGTGTGGGAAAACATCCCGTTCCTCTCGCTCGTAACGCCTCCCACGGCGGTGACAACCTCGCGAAATACTTGCATAGACCTCTTATTTGAGAACCAGGCATTGGTGCAGCAAGTCGAGCTTATGTTTATCTATTTCTCAGACCACAAAGCTTCCTTCATGACAGTCAAGAACTGTTAGCGGAGTGTTTCTTGAGGAAGGAATATGTGTGAAAAATGACAAGTTATCTGTAATTGTACGCACACGTCTTGCTCGAATTCTTTGCCTCAATCTGTCGGAAAGCTGAAACAGCTGATGTGCTGCGCTCTAATTTCGCATTAGGAAGTAACGTAATCGTCGGCATTTTTTTTTTTTCGATAAATCTGTGTGTGCCTGGAGGGGGGTCTCCTTGCGGGGTCGACAGCGTGAGCAGTGCATACTCTGGTTGCCCTTGATCAATGAACGCTATACAAGTACACGGTCTGTCCAAGAACAGTGCTGTTTAAGGCAAATATACCGCACGCCATGACGTCATCCAGGTAGATTAGGACCATGCGGACCATGGAGGGGACGGTCATGGAGCTGCAGTATCCATCCTCCTTTTTTGTCAAAAAGGAAGGCAAAAATTGTAGCCCCGTTTTCTTTCTATTTTTCAGCTTTCCGAGGATTCGCATGGAACGATGTGTCCGCACGCTGAAAGGAACAAGGCCCCCCCTTTTTTTTCAGCCCTTCAGCTTAAGCTGTCTTCTCAATTTTGGGCCTTTTTTTCCCCATCGCACCGCTGTCATGGCGTGGTCGTTTTTTTTTTTATTTCCCAATGAATCTTGACTTCACCTACATTGTTCCTTCCTTCCCCAAATGGGCCACTTCAGCGCAACATACATTTTCCTATCGCGGAATCCTTTCAGGCTGTAACCAAGTCTGTTAATTTACACGTCCGTCAGCACTCACCGCAGTGACCAGCCCATTTGCACAGACATACTTATTTCTTCTGTCTATCAATTAATTTATTGCACGCATCTTTTCATTTTGGGTGGAAAAACAGCGCGAAGGGACGGAAGACAAAGATGAAGGAAACCACACGGAGAAGCGCTGACTCACAACTACTTTTTATTCAGAAAAAAAGACATTTATAGTTAAAAGAGGTCACATGACCAGACGTCGCCCGCGCACATGCCCAGAGTACAACAGTCTAAGAACTACATCATGAGTCGATAATGAAAGCCTTACAACACGATTTCAGAACACCGTGACTAACCGAAAAAACACGAGACAGCCTGAAACAAAAACAAAAGCACTAAAAAACAAAAACAAAACATCACGTGTTGTCAAGAAACGAGACCTCTTTTTCTACCATAAATAAGGAAGCCTGACTGACGCATTCACCCCGTCTTTTCCGAATATGATATGCCTCAATGACCTGTCTGCGCAGGATCAAAGACAGCAGCGGAAGATGTTGGCTCTAGCCACCGTGGCTCTAGCGAAGGAAAGCCGCCTGCCTCTGGCGTAAAAGTGGCAGCCGGCGCATGTCCGTCAAGCGACCGCGCGGGCGTCGCCAAGCACGCGAAGACTCGACCGAGGGCGTCTCCTGCTGGCCGACTGGCCACCGTTGAGACTGCGGGCGTCGCTACTCCGGGAAGGGAGCCTACGAGGTTGAGCCGGCGCTCGGTATCGCGCCGCAGAGGCTCGACAACGCCGTCTCCCTCCGGCTCGACACCCCTTGCTTCATCGTTAGCGCCGTCTCATCTCCGGACAACGGTGCCCGACTCCAAGGTGGGCACCTCATCATTGTGGTCCTCTCTCTTGAGGGAACCCGAAAGCCAAGATATGAGGAAAAAAAAGAAAGAAAATGCAAAACGCTTTGCCATGATTTGCCAGAGGTGTACTGGCATGTCCGCCATTTTTCGAACCCGTTGTGGCGGCTGGCTGGGTATGCCGTTCTACCGCCAATCGTCGTGGGATCGCGTCTCAATCGCGGCGACCCCGTTTCGATGGAGGCGAAATGCAAAAACACGTGCGTGCTGTGCAATGCCAGCGAACGTTAAAGATCCCCACGTGGCCTAAATTAGTCCTGCGCCGCCCCCCCCCCCCCCCCTCTGCGATGTCCCTCAGCTTGTGTCCCTTCAGGACTTGAAACCGTGCTTTTACCACCACCCAGATTCTTTAGAAGACATTAAGAAAGCAGTCGTAGCGGTAAGTGGTTAGTAGTGGTATTACTAATTATTAGCAGTAGTAGTTCTTGGTTAGTGTGCCTTCAGCCACCTTCGCCGTCTACTTGCAAGCTCGGGGCGCTCGATGATTATCTGAGTTATGCGGTGTTGCGCAGAACCCGTGCAGGAGACGTGTCGCACGCCCGCCTGCACGAACGGGTACGGAAGGGGCACGGTACGGTACAGAACGGGTACGGAACGGGTACGGTACCACCGGAAGGGTTGGCAGAAGCGCTGTGCAGCTGTCAGCGCAGTGCATCGAGCCGGTCTTGCAGCTGGTAGAAAGGAAGTTTCTCACAACATGAAATGGAGATGTGATAGCAGTTTCTTTTACCTACATATACGACGGCATGCATTCGTCAGGCGTTTGATTTCCTATGGTCCTGTCGATTTTTTTTTTTTCTGCGCTAGTGCCAAAGTAGAGGTTACACTCTACCACAAAAAGTTGTATCAAACTCGAGACCTACGAGCAGTGCTTCAAACCGATCATCGGTCCCTCATGCTACAGTTATCGCTGTAAAGTATGCTGTGAAATAGCGTCTCGTCAATGAAAGTTTTGCATGCATCGTCGCAGTTCGCAAAATTTGCACGCGAGGCATTCGGCATGCAATCAAGAATACGCAGCGCTGTCAACGAAACCAAGATCAGAAAAGTTATTTTGCCGCAAATTTTAGCAGTGTATAACCAGTCGCAGCTCACGTGATTCGTAACGATCCCGCTGATGTGCTCGGTGTTGCAGAGTTCATCACCATCCGACGTGCGGCGAAGGACTCGGAGGTGGAGACGGGCGAAACGCGGGCGCGTCGCGGCGCAAGCCGCGGCCATCATGGCGGTGATGTGCGCGCTGCTGCTCTACTTGATGCCGCGCTCTGGTTTCGCCAAGGCATTCAAGCGCAGCGCTATATGCCTCACGCCGGACTGCCGTTACTATGCCGAGGTCATCGCTGCCCGGGTCAACACAAGCGTGGACCCCTGCGATGACTTCGAGGCATACGCCTGCTCACGCTTGACGCCCAAGTTTCTAGACGAAACTTATAGCAGTGCCCTGACGTTAATGGCTGAAGATTCTTATATTAACGACTTTCACCATCGACTAGAGAAAGCCACGGATAGCGTCCACCTCGCTAGGCAACTGCAGATGCTTTTTGAATCCTGTGTGAAGCATAGGCCTGCGGAACATGCCATTACAGAGATATCGCAGATTAAGGAATTAATGCGGGAACTGAAGTTACGCTGGCCCCAGCCACCTCTGCCAGGCGTCGAACCACTCGGTGTCATGTTCAATTTGGTGTTCAACTGGGACATCAACATCTGGTTCCGGGGCTACCTAGAAACCACCGATAAAGGCGACAGCAAAAACCTCGTCTTACAGCCGGGTACGTTATTTAGTGCGCGCTGGGCCTTCGCTCAAGACATCTTTCATGTTAACGCGTACGTGAAGTACTGGACTGGTTTTCATCTAATGTTCGCTCCCGGAGAGACAATGCGATCTCACGCGGAAATTACGAAAATGGCGACCATGGAAGAGAACATCTACAGAGACTTCATACGCGCAGAAAACAGCTCGCTGAAAAACCCAGCCTACATCCAACTCGAAGCCATCGGAGACTACACGCCCCACATACCTACTCGTCAGTGGATAGACGCTCTGAATCACTACTTGGTCCGACAAGGAGAGTTTCTCGCTTCAGACGGCGTAACGGTCGCGGACGTGGATCTCCTGCGGGCTGTCGACAACCTATTCGCCAACTTCAGCCGAGAACAGCTGCTGGATCACATTTCGTGGGAATTTGTGCAGCTGCTCGCTCCACTTGCCAGCTCAGACTTCCTGGTGGCCAAGTTTGGCGACGAGATGCGGGCCAAAACGCAGGTGAGCAACTTCTGTGCCACCGAGATCGACAGGGCGTACCGCTGGCTCGTCAGTGTGGCGTTACTGCTCCCGCATTTCGATGCCAGTGCCAGGGCAGCCATGGACGAAGAGTTGGAGAACATCACCAACACTGCCATCGCCAAGGTGGCCAGCCTGTCATGGGCGGACAACGCTTCAGCGGAGTCTGTTGTCGACAGGCTGCGGAATATGAGGATCGTCATGTGGCCGCCTGACTCTCTGCTTACCGACGCAGGGCTGTTTGAAACGTTTGGTTCCTGGTTCCGCAACGACTTAACGTTCACGCAACACTACATTCTGGCATTAAGAAATTGGCAGCGCTTTCGCTTGAGTCCCGCGTACAAAAGTACGGCCGACTCGCCGCCGTCCTTCGAGCTGCCGTGGCTCAACTATGACCCTGTATCGAATGCAGTTCGAATATCGGCGGCCGCACTTGTTATGCCTATCTACCATGCTGGGGGAACCAAAGCCACGTTCTACGGAGGTTTCGGTTTCACATTCGCTCGCAAGGTGGTCAGTTCTTTCGACGGGTTGACGCTGGCGTTCGACCGGATGGGCAAGCACCTGAAGACGTGGCCTTCGGCTGCCTGGAAGGAGGCCTCGGAGGACAAGGTGGCGTGTCTGCGCCCAGAATTCGACACCTTCTTCCCGGAGATTCCCGCTCTGGAGATCGCGCACGCGGTGTACCTGGCCTCGGAAAGGCGCGGACTGCGCTCGCTGCCCATCGCCAAGGGATGGAGCCCTGACCGCGTGTTCTTCGTCACCGCCTGCTTCACCATGTGCAGCATGCCGACCACGCTGAGCCGCTTTCGCTTGGCGTGCAACAAGGCCATGATGAACTCTGCGCCTTTCGCGAAGGCCTTCGACTGCCCTGTGTACTCGAAGATGAACCCGCCGCGAAAGTGCACTTACTTCGATTAACTCGTTGTGCCTGATATACAGAGGGCATAAAAACACTTTCCGAGGCAAGGGTGCTGTCCGGTATGAAATATTGTTCTTAGTAAATTACTCGGCACGTTGTCCTGTTCCTAAACTACCTGCGAATATCGTGAATTGGTTGCCACTACGTGCGGTATAATACTCAGGCACTTAGGCAGGCTGTTTGGTTTGAAAGCATTTTGTGGGGCTGTGAACCACACGTTCCTTAACAAGCGTGACATCCACCATAGCACGTTCTAATGAGTTTGGGCTGCAGTAAACGCACCAAGATGAACTTTTCACAAGTCTATGTTGTTCCCTCCCCCCCCCCCCCCCTCTCCTTTTTTTTGTTAATGACACGAAATATATATCCTCTAGCGCACGGGCGTGTTGATGTTAGATCATTATAGTCGCAGACCGAGTGTTTCACCAAAGATTCTAATATTCTGAAAAATAGACTTTGAAAAAGAAGCCCCGTCTACAGGAGGAAAGTGTCAGCTTCAGCGGACGCCAATAATTAAAAGTTGCGCAAATTAGCGATATATTCAGCTGATGTTTACTAATTAGGTTTTCAAGTAATGAAGTTTGCCGGTTATTGTCAGTGAGTTTGTAGCCACGGAGAAGGCGATGCTGTCGCCATCATAATCAGCCTTACTACTCCCACTGCTGGGCAAAGGCCTCTCCCATGTCTCTCCAATTAACCCTGTTCTTTGCCAATTGCGGCCACCGTATCTCCGCAAACTTCTTAATCTCATCCGCCCACCTAACTTTCTGCTGCCCCTTGCTACGTTTGCCTTCTCTTGGAATCCACGCCGTTACCCTTCAGGACGTGCGGTTATCTTGCCTTCGCATTATGCCCTGCTCAAGCCCATTTCTTTCTCTTGATTTCGACTAGGATGCCATTAACCCGCGTTTGTTCCCTCACCCACACTGCCCGCTTCCGATCCTTTAACGTTACACCTTTCATTTTGCTTTCCATAGCTTTGGGGCCCTCTTTGTTAGGAGATGCTATATCAGTTTTTTAAAACGAAGAAGTTCTGTAAAGTACTGGAGCGCGAGAAAATAATTTCCCTCTAAGGAGCTTCGACGCTCTGGTTAGACAGCGGGCGACGATATCTTTTGCTTCGTTGCTCGGCGCAAGAAAATGATAGTCGTAACCGACTATGTACGTACCTGTCGATTCTGATAGCTCTCTGGTGATAAATTTGGATTCTGATAAACCTGGTGATAGTCACGAGATTTAGCTGCTGTTCGTGTATTATCGTTGCGTGTTAAAAAGTGTATCAGACACTAAAAGTTTCGTCCGCGAAGCAAGGAGGGCTTGCGCGACAGTGGATGTACGAGGTCTGTTAGAAAAGTATCCGACTTTATTTTTTTTTTGCGAACACCTGTTGAATATGAAACAAGCGCGCTTACAGCAGCTGACCTTGAACCCTCGTGCGCATGCACGAATTTTTTCCCGCCTGCCGATAGCGTCAGTCGCTGGGAAGCAGCGTTTGAGTGAGGCAGTGCGCAGTGCTCTCGTCGGTTTTTTGTTGCAAGGAAAATGGCGGAGCGAGAGGAGCAGCGCTACTACCTCAAATTTTGCCAGAAACTTGGCGATAGCCAAGTGGAAACCATTCGAAATGTTCACACGGCTTTCAGTGATGATGCTGTGAGCAGCACACAGATTAAGCAGTGGTGCAACTGGTTTGAAGACGGCCGCACATCTGTGGAGAGAGAGCCACGCTCCGGTCGGCCATCAACATGCCGAAATGACCAGGTCATTGCCGAAGTGAACGCTGTGGTGATGCGGGACTGCTGTGTGACTATGCGAGAAATTGCGGAAGAGGTGGACATCAGCAATTTTTCTGCACATTCCATTATCACCGAAGATTTGGCCATGGAGAGAGTTGCGGCGAAATTCGTGCCGAAGCTGCTGACGGTGGACAAAAAGCAGCTTCATGTTGAAGTCTCACAGGAGATGCTGGATTCCACAAACAGTTACCCTGACTTCACCGACGCCGTAATCACTAGTGAAGAGTCTTGGGTGTACGGGTACGACCCGGAAAGCAAATCCCAGTCGTCACAGAGGACGCATTCCACGTCACCAAGACCAAAGAAGGCCCGCCAAGTGCGCAGCAATGTCAAAGTGATGCTGACTGCTTTTTTGACTCCCTCTGTGTGGCACACCACGAGTACGCACCCCACAGGATCAAAGAATGACTAAAGAGTACTACAGGGATGTCCTCCATCGCCTACGTGGTGCTGTGCGGCGCAAGAGACCGGAATTGAGGTCAACAAGAAATTGGCGCATCCATCGCGGCACTGCTCCTGCACATTCTTCGCATTTGATTCAGACTTTTCTGGCGAAAAACCAGACTACTGTAGTTAAACAGGCTCCTTACTCTCCTGATATGTCCCCCTACGACTTCTGGCTGTTTCCTAAAATCAAGAGGCCATTGAAAGGAGCGCGATTTCAGAAAAGAAAGGGCATTATGGCTGCAACGACAGCAGAGCTAAAATCCATTCCGAAAAGGGCCTTTTCGGAATACTTCCAGCAATGGCAGCACCGCTGGGAGATGTATATGGAGTCCCAAGCAGACTACTTGGAAGGTGATTAGGTTTCTAACGCTCCAGTTATGCCAGTTTTTTTCTTCGGCCAAAGGTCGGATACTTTTCTAACAGACCTCGTATAATATTAGACAGTTGCTGTTGTGGTTTGTAGCGCCAGTTTCTATTAAGCGTTGACATTTGCTTTAGAAGTGCTTGTTTTCGGCGCGTGTGTGACCCGGCGAGTGCAGTGTCAGTATATATCTCAACTTACTTGAATGTACGGAAGTGCCACCTCGTCGACCGCGGTCAAGATAACGCCGACCGCGGTCTAAGTTGAGCGTCGAGGCCAAAATAGTACAAATTGGTTGCCGCGGTCACTCCAATACGTTACGAGCGGACAGTGCGTTTGCACTAGACTTGCGGCGCTCCTCGTACGATGAGTTTTGGTTTGGCGGGGGAATAAAACCCCCGAGATTTTATCGCTTTGCAGGGCTCCAGTGAACAAATTTTTTTTCGTTTTATAAAGCGGATACAGCATCGTCTGCTGCGTGGCTGCAAATTCGCCAATGGCAATAACCGCCAAACTTCGTAAGTTAAAAAGATTAATAGTATAATTTAGTTAATCTGCTAGATAATTCGCTCGTTTTTCACGATTATTGTCCGCCGCAGCTGAGAGTTTCCTCACGTATATTCTTCTCGAAAAGGCTTTTAGAATTTTTGAAAATGTTCGCTGAAACACCCGGTATATATCCGGTTGGTTTATAGGATTAAGCGTTGCTAAAAAAAAAAAATGTCGAATACCTCTACTGCACTTACATTGAAGAGGATATAAGAAAGGCGACCGCCTTGATATGTTATGTATAAAATCTAGGTGATGTGCCAGCTCGTCACGCAGTAGGCGGCTACACCATCGTACTCAGGTATGCGATGCTACCAATTGCTGCATTATCGTGCGTCTATGCTCTGTAAACCATAGATGTGCACACAAAGGGATGACCAAGAGGGATAGTGCCCCCCCCCCCCCCCCCCCCCCCCCTCATATAGGCATCGGAGAAGGGCGCGCAAATTTAGTTTTTTTTTTTTGTTCCGTATTCTTCCTTGCTTCCCAGTTGACGTGAAAAGCGCTGCCATTATTTGCATCCCCCCCCCCCCCCCCCTTCTCCCCCGCTTGCCCCACTCATACAGATACCTGTGCATGCCTATGGTGTTAACGATAAGCACATTTGAAATTTTTGTTTGAGGTACAATAAACTCTGCAAGGCACGCTTCTCGCCGACTAGCCTTGAGAGCTGCCCCCCCAAGGCCTGATCTGCTCGAGCGAGTACAGCTCCGTCTGCGAATGCGCACTGGCCCACGCTGAATCAGAGCAAAGGACCGAGGTAGGACGGCTTTACCGTTGCGAGCGCCGCTGCGCATTCACGGTCGTTCTCGCCCGCAGTGTAGCTTTCCAGTTACCTTCCCCACCACCTCCGGTACTTCCTGCCGTCATCGGTATTAGCCTGCTGCCGCCGGCTTGTTTTGTGCATATTTGTTCAGAATACAACTATCTGTTGAATGAACGCCTATGCTCAAGGACCTGGATGTCAGTTCAGCTAAAAAAATGTCCTTGGGCGGAAAAACACGCACCAATGGCGAATAACAAGGACCAATTCTGTGCTCTATATCGTTGTGTGTGTCTGCCCCGTGTGTTGTGTCACTCACGGATGGCATTGCGTTTTTTCTCGGAGTTTCCTCAGCACCACCCTCATCGCAGCTGCTCCACTTACGGTCAGAGCAGTGCGCTTCCGCCTCCCTCGGCGTTGGGGTTCTCGCAATCGCCGCAATCACCTCCTGCTGACAGCACGCACTTTGCTTGTTGCCGCGCCGGTATCTCGATCCCCCTCCTGCACTTATTGGGAAGACTTCCCTGTGTCGACGAAGACTGTCGCGTGCCTCGGAAACCAGGGACAGCGGACCAATCGATAATGGCGGCTCAATCACATTTGCCATTTGCTATGAGGAATCAGCAAAGCAGCAGTTGGAGCCACTTGTTGCAGTTGTTCGGCATCCTTAGCAGAATCGATCGATCGATCGATTGACTGACTGACTGATCGATTGAAAACTTATGGGGATTCATGGGGATTCGCGGAGTCTTGGATGGTCCGCGTAGTCTGGCAGCACAGTGCATGGGTTACGCTGTGGCGTGGACCCTGCGAACCAGTCCTCCTTGTTGGTCGGGGTCCTCGCTGTGGAGAATGGACTCCCACTGCTTCAGAGGGGGATCAGCAAGTGTGTCAATGGCGGGATTTAATTGGCACGACGACAGAAGCATATAGTACAACTAGGACGAAGACATGTGGCCATAAACACACTAGAGTGATGTGTGTTGCAAGCGTTTGGGTGAGAACGGAAGCGGAAGCTGACGCCAACCACTTATTTATTTAAAATATTTGAGCCATTTATTTATTGAACTGTTTTCAAAGAAAAAAAAAAGGGATTCAGCATGGTTTCTTATGCAGAAAATTTTTGCTTAGGGAGTGCGGGAATGAGGCGAATGGCTTTGGGTGCACGTATACTTCGAGCGCGCCGGCAGTGAAGTGTGTGCTTTAACGGGATTGACAAACGCCATGTCCTCAAGTCCTACCTTTAACCGCAAGTCAGTGCAAAGTGCGTTTATAAGCAGACGACTGCGCCATTTACAAGAATATTCAAAATGACTGTGATGTCACCAGCCTACAGAATGATTTAAATGCAATTCAGGGTTAATTGGCGCACAAAATGGGCATGTCACTGAACAGTGCTAAATGTCAATGCGTATCATTTAGCCGAAAACGCCTTCCGGTGAGATCAGACTATAATCTGAACGGACTACCTGTTGAAAAGGTTGAACATTACAATATAGTTTGGGTCTATTTCTCAGAATACTCAACATGGAACAGACATATTGAATGTTTGACCTTGAAATCATCTAGAGCGGTTAACCTCATCATCATCAGCCCGACTACGCTCACTGCAGGGCAAAGGCCTCTCCCATGTCTCTCCAATTAACCCTGTCCTTCGCCAGATGCGGCCACCGTATACCCGCAAATTTCTTAATCTCACCCGCCCACCTAACTTTTTGTTAACCTCATTAGACGCAATTTTTATAATGCCCCCCAAACAGTTGGCTTTACATCGCAAATGTTCGCACAATACACGAGTACGATTGCGCGGCATGGGACCCTCAAACCCCTTATCTTATATAAAAAACTTGAACGCATCCAAAACCGCGCCACCAGATTTAATATCGGAAACTATAACTTCCGCTACATTACCACATTAATCAAAGAAAACCTCGGATGGAAAATGCTAGCTCGGCAGCAATTAGCCGCGAGATTAGAACTTTTTTCTCTCAATTTACTGTGGTCTCACAGGAATAAACAAGCACTTGTATATTTCGCCTTCCCACCACCTCTAAACGATGTGATCAGCAGCTGAAAATTCTTGAAATGGCTGTCGCACTGATGTTTTCCACAATTAATTTTTTCAGCGTACTTCCGCTTCAGGTTCCCGAGGATATTGCCCATTATAATACATGTGCCGAGTTTCAGTCTCTCTTATCGTCGTATTTGTCGTAGAAACATGTCATTCCTTTCACTTTTGCTCTTTTATGCCACATCGGACTTTGAAGTGACAGGATACCAATTTCCTACTGTATGGTGAATTTTTTACTTTGGCGCCTGAAAGCCTGCTGTTTTGCGCTGACTTTTCGGTGCTGTGTTCTTTCTTTTATTCCCTCTCTTTTACGTGGTTTTCTGTATTCTTCGTTGTTACCAGCTCATTTTCAGGCATGTGTTTTTGCAGAATGTCCTTCCTGCAATAATGCCCTTGTGGTGCTGCGGGCTGACCGACGAACAATATCACGGTCCTCCGCCAAGCCTTGCACGGAACGGTGTCACAAGGAAACCTAGGCAGAGCGATAAACCGAGGTCGCCGTACGAAACAAGTTCAGATGACGCACACTGCACTCTACTGATCTCAGCCGCACTGTGAATGTCGATAGGCGTCGATGGGTCGGTGTAAATACAGCAGCCGTTCTTGAAACCGTGCTCATCCGAGGTCCTTGACGTCTTAGGCGCTGCCTTCCAGCTCCTGGAGTTCGCACGGGTCGATGGCATCCATCGTCATGCTCTTGCGGAAGAACTCCTTCTCCGCCTCCACGTCAGCGTTGGTGACGGCGCACTCGTCCCACTCGTTGTCGTCCTCCTCTTTCAGAAGCTTCTGCAGGGCCTCGCGTTCCCGCCGGCGGAAGAAGCCCTTCTGCAGGGCAATGAAATGTACTGCAGACTTCACAGCACGACTGACCCGAGCATGCGGAACAATATTTATACGCTATAAATAAGTATTCTCCGCGTGTCCATTTGGTTAGGAGCCGTAAATTTTGCCATAGCAGATATTGGTACCCAAATGATGCTGTTTCAGTGGAATTAAAGGAGGGAACATGCACGATTTCCCAAAAGGCGCAGTTGTCTCTACTGAAAAGCACGCTGCGCATCTACGGAAACGACCCACTGAAACATCGGAAGATTTAGCTTTTTCCATGCGTTACTCGATGCGGAACCTCTCACCGGTTTCTGAATAATAGTCCCCACTTGCCAACACGGCTTTTCAGGCAAGCTTGACCGTGTTCGTGTGAGCATTTGGAGCAAGTGGAAGATATGGACTTATTAAGGTTTCGTGTAAATTCGTCCAGGCGCAAGTTACATGCGGCCTTGATGCTGCCTCGTAGGTTACAAGGTGGGTAGTAATGTACATACGTGAATAAGACCGGCGCTGATCAGCGAGAAGAGCGTGAGGCCCGAGAAGACGCTCACTGCGACGATCCAAGCAGGCGCCTTCTGCGCGGGCGAAGGACGCTCCTTCTGAAAGACGGTCGCCACCTGCGGTGAGAGACGACTGTTGTTTACTGTGCTAGGCGGCATATATGTTCTTTGCACCCTCAACTCCCATCAAATTCTAACTATGTAAGAGAATAACGAAGAAAAAAAAAACCCAAAAAAGAATAGATGAAGAGCAGAATACAGCGTGGTGAAGATGAAAAGCAGCGTTTACTGCCCGCTTTTCTCGAGAGTTCTGACTTCGTTTCTTTTGTGAATCTTGTTATCTGTATACGGAGAGCAAGATATGTCCATTCCAAAGTTTCCTCGTGCTTACAAGGCTAGATTTCTTCGTTTCATTTGGGTGCTAAACACTTAGTGGGCATAATTCGCACTCCGTACTTCATATGATAAGAAAGCTTTTACATAAAGCGAGGTAGGCAATGAATTATCGCGATTCCACCCGCGGAAAACATTACAAAAATTGCTGCCAAAAAAGTTCCTCTTTAGCGAGCTTTCCACACCGTTTATTCGCTTGCGAAAAAGAAACAAAACTTCCTCATTTTCTGGCGAACTTTCGGAAAGCTACAGAAAGAGCAGGATGGCAGGAGGACTTCTTACGCGTATCTCCCTCGTGGAGTTAGGATTAGTGACGAAGGTGGTGTTGTCCAGAATCTCCAGGTAGCCTTCGGACCCAAAGCTGAACGCCGGCCATGAACCCTAAAAGGAAGACGAGGCCGTATGTATTTAGCAAGAACAGCGCTGGCGGTGTGGACCTCTCTGCCTATTGCCCGTGTGTTCTGCACTCCATGAACGGGAATCACGTAAGCATGGTGCACAGAGAGCACAGTTTATAACTGACTTTACGACAAAAAGTGAAGATTGAACAACGTGTACGTCGTGAGCTTAGCTCCTGTCAGCAGTCTGTCGCTGATTACGTGCTTGTCTTGCTCAAGCTTCCTCTTATAAATATCGTTTACTTGTAATTCTCCTGTACACATTTCAGTCTGGTTGCTTGAATCTCGTCATAAGCTGTTGAACTGAGATATTTCAATTTCCTCTAATTTCCTTTCGAGGAAATTGGAATAGCTCAGTTTCCTTTACAGGAAGTTACAGGGCAGGAAGCGGAGAGACGTTGCACAAATAGTGTGTATTTCCAGCTGACAAATTCATATGTACATCTCAAGAAAGGAAAGAATGTTGCAGTATTTAGTAAACGCATCCACCCAGCGAGATGTTGCGCTTTGGTACTCACAGCTTCCCTGATGAACTCCTCCATGTTGACGACGACGGTCAGCATGATGTGCGCCAATTTTTGTCTGTTCAAAAATGGCCCTAAGTTGCACCTCACTTCGCGGCACAGAGCCGTCTTGCAGTTCTGCGGCAAGAAGGTTTCTTGTGTTATTTGTGTCCACACACTAAAGCTAACGGCGTAAGCGTGCCAGCGGAACGAATCAGTCTCATGGGTCGACATCAAGGGTAGTAAATTGTAAATTATGGGGTGCATTGGCTACGACGAACGCCGTAGCGAAAGGCGCTGAATTAATATCCACCACCTGGGGTTCCTTAAGGACGTTTTTATGCGAAGCATACTACTTTAGCTACCACTTCAGCCCTTCACCGTGTTTATGCGCCTCCAAATCGCGTGATACATGACGTCACACCACGTGACACGATGACGTCACGACAGTAGAGAAACGGGGGCCCACCTCGCGCCGTCGCTGTGGTTGTGCGCCGCCCCCAAATCACGTGATACATGACGTCACACCGCGTGACACGATGACGTCACGACAGTGCAGAAACGGGGGCCCACCTCGCGCCGTCGCTGTGGTTGTGCGCCTCCAAATCACGTGAGATATGACGTCACACCACGTGACACGATGACGTCACGACAGTGGAGAAACGGGGGCCCACCTCGCGCCGTCGCTGTGGTTGTGCGCCTCCAAATCACGTGATACATGACGTCACACCACGTGACACGATGACGTCACGACAGTGGAGAAACGGGGGCCCACCTCGCGCCGTCGCTGTGGTTGTGCGTCTCCAAATTACGCGACACGATGATGCTTCGCATTCTCCAGGCTTAACCCAGTTAAGCCTCAGCCATTTTTTTAATCGAAATACGGCCGCGGCGGCCGGGATCGAACCAGCGAAGCGAAGACAGTGCGTTTCGCTCAACATCCTCTTCTAATGCGGCTGATATATATAAGTAGGACAGATGATTGTCGATTCTTTTTGCAGCATACGTACCTGCCTTTAGAATACAATAACCTAAAGATATGGGAAGTGCATGCTCTGTCAGGAGTAGGGCAACCAAGGCAATCCCTACAAGGCAATCCCACTTGGCAGCAGCGGGCAACAAGGGACAACATCTAAGCGCTCTTTGCTTATTGCTACAGATAACCCGAGGAAACCACGCAGTCTGGCCGTACCTTGAGTCATCTACACGTGCAACGCACAGTCTGAAGCTACAACGCTCAAGGGACAACATCTAAGCGCTCTTTGCTTATTGCTACAGGTTAGCATTTCAGCCTTACTTTGTTAATACATTTACTTCCCTCTCAATTGCCTTGCTGCTGCCAACTGTTCCAACTTTTTCCTGTGTCGCCTATTTGTGTCACTGAACTGCTGTTCAAGCTATGGCTGCTAAAGCACGGGAAGAGTTTAAGGAAGAACTTAAAAGGGAAATGAAAGAGTTTAAGAGCAAGGTTGAACGCGATTTAAGGCATGAATTGAGAGAAATAAAGGATAGTTTGGACTTCATTAACAAAGAGTACGAAGCTGCTAAAAGTAAGAATGAGCAGCTCGAAAGAGAAAATGAAGCGCTGAAGAAAGCAAATGAAACACTTCTAGATGAGAGTAACAAGGCAAAAAAGCAACTTGATGAGCACGAAACAAGAATAACAGCGAGTGAGCAATACTCAAGAAATCGAAATGTTGAAATAAAAGGAGTGAAAAAGGAGGATAGTGAAGACTTGATGAAGATTGTCAGTCTAATTGGAAATGCCTTGGAAGAACAAGTCACACCAGATGACATTGAAGTGTGCCACAGGACGAATACTCGCAACGAGTCGTCTCATAACATTGTGGTACAATTTAAGACCAGATAAAAGAGGGATTCCTTGCTTCTCAAAGCAAGGAAAACAAGGCTTTCAATGAAAAACCTGGACGAGAAAAACGAGGACAGTCCCATTTATGTAAATGAGCACTTATTTCCCGTAATGAAGAAACTGTTGGGGATCACTGTTGCAAGGAAGAAGGAATGTAAGTGGAAGTTTGTGTGGACCAGGGACGGAAGGATTTTTGCTCGCAGAGATGAAACCTCAAATGTCATTAATGTGCGAAGCGAACGGGACGTTCAGTTGATTGTGTAATGTGCACCTAAAACTGTATAGTGTCGACTCTTTTGTACAAAATGGCATTACTGCCACTGGATATCAATAACATTTTTCATTCAGAAGCAATAAACGGCTTGAAATGCTTCCATTTGAATATTAGGTCTGCACTGAACAAAGAGTACCAGTTGCATGTCCTTCTAGAAAATTTCACATTTAGTTTTGACATAATGATGTTGACAGAAACTTGGTATTGCTGCGACAGTGATGTCATGGTGGACAAAAACTACAGCACCTATTTTTTAAACAGATACAATAAGAGAGGAGGTGGCGTACTGCTAAACGTGAAGAAGAGCCTGAATCGCAACTTGCATGAAGAGTTCTCTTTTGTCAATGAACACATTGAATGCTTAGCTGCTGTTAGTTCTAAACACTTTTTTGCTGTCATCTACCGCCCTCCTGATGGCAATATAAATAGCTTCTTTTCTTGCTTAGAAAGGCACCTTTGTTATACGAATGAAAATGGTCTGACACTTGTTTTGGGAGGGGACTTTAATATTGATTTGTTAAGCCAATCACCAGTGCAACGTCACTTCCAAACTATACTCTCTTCAGATGGGTTCTACAATTTAATAGACACGGCAACCCGCATAACAATAAGCACTAGCACATTGATCGACCTCTTTATAACAAATCTTCCAACCCATGAGACTTTAGCAGGCGTTTGCGCTGAAACCATAAGCGATCACCTACCCATTTTTATGTTCACTAGGCTACCCGTAATGAACTCTGATACCAAACATGATGTTCGGTTTACAAAGCAGAACATCAACAAAAGAACGTTAGACATTTTTCGGGGAAAATTAATGGAGCTAAACTGGAATCCTGTTTACAGACTAAACTCGTAAAATGAAGCCTACAACGAATTTCTGAAGCTCTTTACTTTCGCCTACTATCAGTCTTTCCCGGTTGTTCTCATTAAGAAAGCTACGAAGTCTCGCAAGCCTTGGATTACAAATGAGTGCCTAGCAATGATAAAAAAGAAAGGAAAACTATATAAAAAGTTCCTGACCACCCGTGAACCAAATGACTGGAAGAAATTTAAACAACACAGGAACAAAACAAACGCACTGCTAAGAAATGCAAAACGTAATTACCTGTACAATATTTTGGAACCTGGTAGCAACAGAAATACCCAAATAATATGGAAAAATCTAAATTAACTGTTAAACCGTTTTCCCAAAAACAAAGGCCCAACCGAAATAACAATAAACAATGATGTACTACGTGATAAAGAATTAGCTGAAGCCTTTAACCATTTTTTCATAAACGTGGTTTCGAATTCTTGCTCGCTCTCAAGTTCTTACCCTTTAGCGACGAATGCTGTAGTCAGGAACCCTAACACACTTTTTTTAGATCCAACTTCTGAAAGCGAAATCTACACAGTGTTTGTTTCACTTAGTAACAGCCATGCCACTGACATAGATAATATTCAAATAACCCCTGTTAAATATGCTCTTGACCTAATTTTACCACAGCTCAATCTTGCACTATCAACAGGCATCTTCCCTGACAGAATGCAGTTATCTAAAGTTATTGCTGTGTTTAAATCCGGTGACAAAAATTATTTATCTAACTACCGCCCGATTTCTATTTTGCCGATTTTTTCAAAAGGCTTAGAAAAGATAATACATCTCCGAATAACAAAGTTCGCCAATAAGTTTGATCTTATCAGTACCTCTCAGTTTGGCTTTCGTAAAGGCCGTTCTACCAAGACTGCTCTTTTAGCGCAAAAAGAAATAATCCTAAAAGCATTTGAAGAAAGAGAAATAGCTGCTGGCCTGTATATTGATTTTTCGAAGGCATTCGACTGCCTACACCACACAACACTACTAAAAAAATTAGAATTGTATGGCATACGAGGAACTGCACTCCAATTAATAACGTCATACATGCAAAAATGGAAGCAATGTGTAACAATCGGAAACTACATATCGACCTACAAAACAATTAATGCAGGCGTACCTCAAGGGAGCATCCTGGGGCCCTTGTTATTTAATTTCTACATCAATGATATCACAAGCATCCCTACAGCTGCGAAATTTGTAATCTATGCTGATGACGCTACTTTGTTGTTTCGAGGCAATAGTTATGACTCCCTGGAAAATAATATTAGGAACTCTCTGAATTATTTACATTTTTGGAGTGTCGCAAATTCGCTGCAGATTAACAGCAAGAAAACCAAAGTCGTTATCTTCACTCCAAGGCAGTCATCAGCGCAACGTATTAATTTAACCTTCGGTGACACAACAATAGAAGTCGTGGATACAATAAAAATACTTGGTGTACATTTTCATAAACACATGTTATGGGACACTCACGTTAACAATATTGTTTCCCGAATTGCCAAAAGCGTCGGCTTACAAGCGAAATTCAAATATTTTCTACCGACCCCAATTAAGTTACTTTTGTTCAATGCATTGTTTCAGTCACATGTAAACTATTGTTTTCTGGTATGGGGAAGCACAACATTTACAAATTTACAACAGATTCACATGCTAAAAAAAAAAGCAGTTCGCCTTATCGCAGGGGTAGATCCTTATGCACACACTAGAAGCCTGTTTACGCAATTCAAAGTACTTTCTGTGCATCGGCTCTACTCTTATATTTTAGCCAAAAGATATAAACAGGATGTCCAAAACAATGAGGTCCTCATTCAAACCATATCAAATCTAAGTTTAAGAGAAGGTAGATCAACATCGCGGTCGCCTGAAATTTGGAAAATTCCATTCTTACGCACAACCATCAGCCGTCAAATGCTCGAATATTCACTGCCAACCTTGTTAAATTATCTCCATAAACACGATATTAATATCCAAAGTGTTAGCACCCAAACTCTGAAGAATTTTTTTTACACAACAAGAGTGATGGTTATGCTCGCTATAATTGTATAAAGATGTTTTTTCTTTTCTCAGGTGTATTATGGTGGTCTTGATGTGATGGGGATATCTTATTGTTGTGTAAAATGCGATTTTTTCTTTTCAGACAAGAAGGTCTTGACTCACTTTCTATGTGTGTATGTTCTCGTGACTATGCTGTTATACATGTAAATGTGCAACTGCTGTATGCCTTGTAAATGGGGGCTCGAAACACGTCAAGTGATATGTTTTCACTTTTGTTCGAGTCCCTTTCCGCCTCGACGGAATAAAGTTCAATTTCAATTTCAATTACTCGACACAACAAGTTTATGTGAACTCGACAGGAGCGTGTCGAGACCGCTCCGGCATCCAGCGTTGGTTAGGGCACTTCAAGCGTGGAAATTAGGTATTCAGCGTACTGTAGTTGTTCCTCTCAACTTCGTTCACAGATTTCCTAGTCGTTTAGCTGCTGAAAACACAGCGAATTGTCGTGGTATGGGTGGCTGCAACGGCAAAGAGATTAAGTAAGCCACGGAAATGAGCATTTACATGGTTCCATAAACCAAATGCCAAGAAGTCAGCATCTCGAAGTCGCTCAAATTCGGTATACGGTTCCGATGCATGCGACCACAGCTAAACCTTACCAGGGGCGGTATGTTCTGGTGCAGCAGAGCGGTGAGACTCTCTTCGCGGGGAGAGTCGTCTTCGGGCACCGACCGCTGAACGCGGCCGCCCAGGCTTCCGTCACGCGCGGCAAGAACATCGAAGTTCGAATCGTTTTCTCTGTTCTGCGTTGCCTGGTCGTCCTCGTCGGGCGTGACGAACCCTTCCACGTCGCGACAGGTTCCGGGCACAAACGTCCCGTCCTGCAACACCTTCAGGACAAGAGCGGAAAATCGAAAAGTGCTCTCTCGTTTTTTTTTTCTTTTTCAAAAGAACTAGCACTTCAGGATTAGGTTTCAAGAAGTCGTCGACAGTGTACTGACCCCAAGTGATCTTTTGCGCATGCACGGGCCGTTATATTAAATGTCTCGGAAGGAAAATACGTAACCGATGCACAATGATTCAGGGAGGGAACTTCAAGGTTACTAAAAAGGTCGACGTCGAGGTTGCAGTGAACGATCGAAAGAAAAAGCTGGAAGGAAATCAAACGCGAGCTTGTGACATATTCTACCCGACAGTAAGATACGATAATAGATCTGGGCGGGACGCGTGGTATAAACGTGGCGGGCAGAAACATGCGCGCAGAACGTGGCTCCAGGAGCATCTGAGGAGCTTGGGTGGAATGATGAGGTTAGGAAGGTTGAGCGTGGCTGAGTGCAGTTGGCGCTGGATAGGGGCCATCGAAAACTGTTGTGAGAGATCTTTGCCCTGCGATGGACTTAGCGTGACTGAGGAAGATAACGATAATGGCGAAGGATTATTTTTGGTAATCTGACTTTGGTTGGCAAGCTTGGAATCTTCCGAGCATTTCTTGTCCGAGTGGGAAGACCTATCGGAACAGAGCGCTACGCAATTATCGTTGGCACTTTGTTCCGGAGAGAACAAAAAGAATCTGAGTTCTTTATTTATTTAATTTTTGCAGCATCTGCTTTACATTCAGTACTATGCTAGAAATTTTTAGCAGGTGAAATTATGCTAAGAGTGATAGTGACAAACAAACAAACAAACAAACAAACAAACAAACAAACAAACAAACAAACAAACAAACAAACAAACAAACAAACAAACAAACAAACAAACAAACAAACAAACAAACAAACAAACAAACAAACAAACAAACAAACAAACAAACAAACAAACAAACAAACAAACAAACAAACAAACAAACAAACAAACAAACAAACAAACAAACAAACAAACAAACAAACAAACAAACAAACAAACAAACAAACAAACAAACAAACAAACAAACAAACAAAAAACAAACAAATAGGGAGAGCGAAGCTAGTGATGGTATCCACACTGCAGGAATATCCATCACTTACAGCAGAGTATTCAACTTCAGTTCAGCCAGGGTGCTAATATTAGCTCAAATTACTTCAAGTGTATGTTCGAATTTAGATTTCATGGTGCGATAAGGTCCAGCCTTCATTGCGTGGTAATTTTTGTTTCAAACATAAACAAACTAAATTATAAATGTGGCGGTGCTTCCTTTTTATTTCATTTTACTACAGCATACTCCCAAAAAACTTGCAAAAAGAACAACATTGGAGAGATACGAGAGACGTCTTTGCCCTGCTGTGGGCGTAGTCAGGCTGGTGGTCATGAGGATGAAGTGGGCCCGTTTAATAAGGTCAAGGGTGCCTTCAGTTCCAGTTAAATATGTACAAAAAGAGTAGTCGTCGTAAATACCCTGATCTTCGTCACGTCGGCGATGGGATTCTGCGATTCGTTGAATACGTGTGGGACTCGAATAGACAGCTGAACCTGCTGTATTGGACTTGCGTACTGCTTGTCAAGCTGAAAGTGAAAAAAAAAAATGAAAAATTAGCATGCCGGTCATGTAAACTTTGTACGAACACTTCGTTTTTCTTTCTGCGACAGACGGGGAACAAAGCCTATTGGGGCTCAAAGCGGAAGAAGGGACTCCACATCCTCCTAATTTTCTCGCTACAGGGCATCTAAACTGAGGAAACGTAGACTAACTATTTCATGCGCCCCATTATTTAATAACTGTTATTGTCATTATCAACTGGGGTCTAATGTCAGCGATTGCTTGTGTCGGGCCCATGTCGTTCGATTTAGTCATGTATGCATGCGATCAAAACATCCACAGTTTGGTTTGGTTTGGTGTGATGTTAGCTTTCTTTCAAAGGATAGGGCAAGCCAAAGCAAAGCGTTAGGTTCGGTTTTATGGGGTATAATGTCCCAAGTGACTCAGGCTTTGAGGGACGTCGTAGTGGAGGGCTCCAGATAATTTCAACTTCCTGAGATTCTTGAACGTGCTCTGACATCGCACAGTATACGGGCCTCTGGTATTTTGCCTCTTTCGAAATGCGACCGCCGCGGCCGGGATCGAACCCGCACCTTTCTGGTCAGCAGCCGAGCACCATGAGCACTGAGCCACCGCGGCGGCCTTAAGCAAAAGGAAGTAAGCCTGAAGGGGGCTTGGCTCCCTGATAAAAAAAAAAGCAGCACACGTCTTTAACGTACACAGAACACAAAACAAGCTTACATGGAATACATAACGCGATATGTATGGAAGCCTTCGGACCATTTTTAGGAAACAGCAATACGTGTACACTTATTTGCGCACACAAATGAAACAATTCGCATGCATGAATAATGCACATTCCATGCTACAAGAACTGCATATAGAGACAAGATCATAAATTCAGAAAAACTGAACTACAGAGAGCACACGCAAGGAAACTATCAGTTAAATATTGTTTTATATTGGTTTTAAATACACTTGCTAATGTCGAGAAGGCCCCATCAGCTGAAATTTTCATTGATAACAAAGGGTATCTGAAAAAAGTTAATTTGTGCTTCCTGTAATCAGTCTGAATGAGAGGTGCAGTATGTGTCATACTTAAAGTAAACACGGCAACGCGTGGCTGCCGCGCTTCTCTTCCGCCTACAGCCATGCGCATGCGCAGTAAGAACGGCCGGCTGCTTCTTCTACGCTAAGAAGGAGCAGCCGGCCGTTTTTACTGCGCATGCTCCTTTGCCGCGTATGATAACACCTGCGTATGGTAAAGCCTGATGCCGCCTATTCTCGCGGGCTGTCGCGGGAGGCGTTTCGCGAAGTGCAGTGGCCATGCGTTGGCGTGTTCCCTTTAAGTATGATTCGTACTGTGAAAAATTTCTCCGTGTTCTCAGGTGCTATTATACGGCAGGTCTGCCCGGTAGGTTTGCATACAATATGTCACAATATGATGCAGCGAACAAAAGTAATAGATTTGTTCCACATGCAGAATACCAAACCATTTAGAACTCAGTTCATGACAGACTGGTTATGTGAGGTGAATAAAAATGCCGTGGGTGCTCTGCTGTGGATAAATTTTGTTAACTGTCTAAAATTTCGTAACTCCCTTTTCAAGATTTAGTTAGTCATCAGCAGGGTAATTTATCTTTATTGAGCACAAAACCAAAATTGAAGTGAGGATTCAGCGAACCTCTGCGCAGGGAAACAGATTCGAACAAAAAGATAACGCGTTTTTTTTTTGTCAGAAATTCCTCAGTGTTGCGTTTTTTAGCATCCTCCGCAGGTGTGAAATATACTGGGTCATGAAAATAGGAAATCGAAATGCCAAAAATGGACTCACGACGAAGCTGTGTTCTAGTTGAATCGTCTTAGTCTCTGCATTGAAAGTGACCACGTCTGGCGTGGCTCTCCTGGAAGAATTGGAACGGTAAGTGTCAACGTATGCACGTCAGCGGTTCCTGCACGTCGCATTCAAATTTACCCGAAGCCATTGTGTGTTAACATGTGTCTCTCCCATATTATATTAGCATGAATGCGCCTCGCGATGCATGCAATCTGTCGGAGCGGTATGACAACAGCGATATTACGTATATTAGCAGCGCATGTCTTAGATTTGTTTAATGGATACGGGCGCGTTTCACCCAGAAACAAAGAAGACAGTGCGCTGGAGGCCGATTACTACACGCATAGCTGTGGAAAAATATCTAGGGGCAACTAATTGGATTCATGCGGAGGGAATGCGATAAGGGTTGTCTTTCATTCACCAATCTATTCGAATTCTGATTATATCCATATTTGATTTCTGTCCACAGTCGCTTCTTCTATTCTTTTTTTATTCTATTCTATTCCGATTATTTTTGATTTTCTTATTCTAACTCCATTCTATTCTATTCTTATTTGCATTCTTAACTAATTAGGGGTCCTAACTGCTACAATTACCTCCTATACGTTCCTTGCTCCATTACTACCTATTATATGTACTTAGATATGCTAACTATACTCATGCTAAGTGCTAATCAATTACTAATTATAAACTACCACACACACACACCCACACACACCCACACACCCACACACACCCACACACACCCACACACACCCACACACACCCACACACACCCACACACACCCACACACCCACACACCCACACACCAACACACCCAAACTCACACACACACACCAACACACCCAAACTCACACACACACACACCAACACACACACACCAACACACACACACCAACACACACACACCAACACACACACACCAACACACACACACCAACACACACACACCAACACACACACACCAACACACACACACCAACACACACACACCAACACACACACACCAACACACACACACCAACACACACACACCAACACACACACACCAACACACACACACCAACACACACACACCAACACACACACCAACACACACACCAACACACACACCAACACACACACCAACACACACACCAACACACACACCAACACACACACCAACACACACACCAACACACACACACACACACACCAACACACACACACACACACCAACACACACACACACACACCAACACACACACACACACCAACACACACACCAACACACACACACACACACACCACACACACACACACACACACACACACACACACACACACACACACACACACACACACACACACACACACACACACACACACACACACACACACACACACACACACACACACACACGCGCGCGCGCGCACAGCACACGAGTGTGTGCGACCGTGTTGAAATGTACGACTGCGCATTTAAAAGATCTGCCGCGCATCATATTGTCCATACCTTCCACCCATGCCATTTACTATAATATCGGCGCTGAAAAGTTGCTTATTATTATTTTTCTTCGCTACGTTACGTGCGAAAACTCGCCTCATGAACAGCTTCCTCTTCGCGGGCTCGCTGCGTCTCGTCCGTCTGCGGACTGTCACCGCAACGTTAAAATACACCATTTGGTTAATTTTTTCACTAGTAGATGCAGGTACGGATTTGTTGCGTACGTAAGCGTGTATTAGCAGAAATAGAGGAGCAACTCAACTAGAACTCCTTACGCTTGCGCTTATGACGATCAGTGCACTACATACTATTGACAAGGATAAAAAACGTTGTGCCGTAAGGGCCTTACGGTAGCATCTATAAACGCCGTATTCGCAGCACACGGGCTTTGAAGTAAGATTCACTGAAATGTTAGGACACTGTGGCCATGGTTATACATGTATATCATGATGAATATATATCTTGATGAATATTGAAGTCTCCCTCCGCACCCTTTAATTTTTTTCTCGTCCCAGATAGGTGCCCGGAGTGAAGCGCCTGAAAGTAATTTCTTCGATTTGAGCTGTCTTGTTAGAAAGTAAAAAAAAAGAAAGAAAAATGGTGCGTGTGACAGTCGAAGATATTCAGTTCACCCGAGCATGGAGATGTCCGCCTTGTGTATGAAAGGCAGCGTGCGCGCGACCTTGTTGTCGGTCGGCGAGGCCTCATCGCTGGTCGTCGTCGCTTCGGCGGTCAGGTCGAACGTTGCCTCGACCTGACTCACGTCCAGCTTCAGAAGGAAGGACGCCTGCAGAAGCCGAGCACGGGACATAGTTATTAGTAAAAAAATATTTTCGCTCTATGATTTGCAAATTTCGCCAGCCGGGAGTTAATCTCACAACAGTGAAATAAAGACGTGACACCTGCCGAGGCTTCTAACGGACCCGATTTGTGGTGCCTGTATTTTTTGCCAAGGAAAAGGAACCACCTCCACGAGTATGCTTTGTCAGTAGCACATTTGAACACGGCAGCCGTTTCTACTTTTGCGATTTGTGCTTTTGCTACTCGCACTGAAAGGAAGAGACTCCATTGACACCTGTGCAGAGCTCATTCGGACGGCTTCTCGCTTCCGGTTACGTCACCGGCCACGTGACGATGGCTAGCAACCTTGCATGCGAAGGCACACCGTAGAAAGTCATTAAACGTTGCATAATTATTCTTAGGACTGGAAAAGTTTGACGTGAATTGCTGCAAGTGTTACAAGAACAGGCATCGGCAATGATACTTTTATCCAAGCATCGAGGCAGAGACAGAATGAACATATTCTTGCGAAAAATAAACATCAAAACCTCCTCTTACGGTAGCGGACGAGCTAGGCTTTATCGACTACTTCTCCTGCAGCGTTTACAAGGTTTAGTATACATACATATACGTACCTTTTTCGAGGGCCGGAGGGGGTTGCCGGCATCGCAGAGGATGACGAACCACTGGTGTGACGGGTCCTGCTGGACGCTGCAGCGGTCCTTGTTCACCAGCCGCACGCGGTTGGGCAGCGTCACCATCACGGTGGTCAGGTACGCCGGGTCCGCGGCGCCGTCGTTCTCCACGATTAGAGACAGCGACAGGTCGCGCTTCTCGCCGACCACCAGCGGGTCACCGCTGCAAAGGACAAGTTTGATGGAGGAAATCTGCAGCGATCTCTGTGAGGTACAGTTCTTGCAGCCGCAGCTGTATGCTTGCAGTGCGCAGACACATGGCCAGTGTACAGACACCACGGTGCCGCGCGCATATGGGTTGAGCCGTTGGACTCATCAACAACGCCCTCTGCGTAGTATGTAGTAGTTGACTGTACAACCTTGCTTAGTCTCCAATCTTGAGACCGCATAGTGGAACAGGAACTGTACCCTTAAGTACCACAGCGTCTTGAAAGGTGGGGGCTAGGGTTGCCCCACTTGGCAGACATTTAGAGATTGAGGGCGGCCATAAGTGGCTCAAAATCACGGCTGAAAATTAAACCACGTGACCTGCAAATTTTTGACCCAGGCTGTAGCGGTACTTTTTTCGCTCTTCTCCCCTTTCACTGCCTAAGCCTATGCCACAAAGACAAACTTGGTGTTGGTTCAGGTGTCCACCTAGAGTAAGACGGTTACCACGCATTCGATTTCCTCATAACCATCTGCTCGTCCGCGCAATGCCTTCACTTATTGCATTAGTACTTGCATGAATTAAGCTATATCAATCGACAGGTTGTGGTTTGTAGGAGGAGACAGCAATTGCTTTGCAGTTAGAGTTTTTTTTTTGTCGACGTCCTATAGGTTCCAGTAAGGGCGGGAAAAAAGTGCCTTTCTTACTTTCCTGTGATAGCCAGGCAAGCATTCTTTTGCTCTCAACAGTCTATAAAGGTGCGGTATACTCACTTGTAGCCGATTATATCGGCGTGCAGCTTGAGATCCGCCCGACACATATCGTCCGGTCCACAGCCATGCTGATACGGAATCTGCACACAAATACGCGATACAATGCGTGTCATATAAACAATCTGAAAAAGGAGCTCTTTAGTTTGCTATTTTGTTTCTATTTAGAGGATTAGCGACGCAGACGAAGTTGCCGATGTGCTGAAGAGCAGGTCGTGGAGGCTGATCTTTTCTAGAAGCCTGTGCAGGCTCCAGCGCTTAATGTTGTTCGTTAGTCGAAGGGAGAAGTTTTCCTCCCTTGTAGTTGGAAGTACTACTTCCTGAAATCGTCTGGTTCTTGTAGCTTGCGTTCCTCGACATTTCCACAGTGGGCGAACATCAGCGGCCGGCGTGGAATATTTAGGGAATGTGCTCGCTACTCCACCTTCTCGAGAGCCCCGTCGGAATGCCTCTGACGAGTAAGGGCCGCACCAGCCCTTATATATTATTTTAAGGGACACCTCATTCAATCTCGTTAAGCTGAGGGAGATGGGAAAAGTGCCCGGGGTATCGAGGGCAAGTGTACTTCTCCATAAAGCGGATGAAAAGATGGGCAAAGCGGAGATCAAAAGGGAGGCTGGCGGGGTTATTCGTATTTGGGGTGGTGTGTGAGGATCGACGCCTGTTTTCCTCTGGTCAACATTCCGAGCACCTTCTTGCGTGTAGTGTATATGTATGCAATCCATGATTTTTGAATTGAGAGCATGTATCTTGTGAGTGATGCTTAGTGTTATTAGTTATTATAACTCTTTTAATGTAGTATATATTATATAGTGCCCTAGGTTTTACACCCCAAAGCGATGTGGGCTTTAAGGGACGCCGTAGGCAAGTGCTCCGGATTAATCGCGGCACCAGGGGTTCTTTAACGCGCACAATCATCGTACCGTACACTGGCGCCTTTCGTTTCGCCTCCATCGAAACGCGGCCTCCGGCGAGTTGATTACCGTCCGCTAGGGAAAACGTGTAAATTTGGGATTATCGTTGACACTACTGAGTATAAAAGGATAGGGAAATGAGAGGCTTGTTATGAGATACATTTGAATGAAACTAACAGTCAATGAAGCCAAATAATTCTTAGGGGCATTTGCATGTTTTTAATTCGTGGTTTTTATCAATAGGAATTTAGCAACGTAATTATTTTTACCTGAAAGGTAATTTGTTATAAAGTAGAAGAAAAAAGCAACCCCATGACTCCAATAGAATCTGAATCCATGAGCACCGTATGTCTCGAGCAGCTGTCTACCAAATAAGCAATGGCGCTGGCTGTCCAACCTTCTGCTTTTGAGACAGCCCTCAGCGACGTCGGTGTGCACCTGATCCCGACGCTGTCCCGAACAAAGTGGTGCAAAGCCTCTCTCTCAGCCACAGGAAGACGCTTCTGAGATATTCCGCACAATTTTGGGAGCCCGGCGACGTTCCGCTGTCGTGGAAACTGGCTTGGTTGTTTCGGTACTAAAGTCTGGCGCAGCATCGGCCTGTGTCACTTGCATCCTGTGCGGATAAACTGATGGAAAGCTGGAAAATGCATGCTTACCGTGGTGGCCAAAAAAAGCCTGACACTTCTATTATGCATGACTGGAATCCGTCCGGGGTTGAGTGCTCAAAATAACGCATTTGGCTTGGTTAGTCGCTCTGAAGATCTGACGGCTTTTGGTCTTTCCACATTAGTCCTTTCTTTCACTTTGCGAAAGCTTATGACAGCGTGCATCTAAGGTCTATACTAAAATCTTTGCAAGGCACGGGCGTGATCTGTGATTGATCCAGTCATTTATATGTGATCGTTATATACGAATACCGCTAGGAAGCATTTTAAGCACTGAAAGGTCTATTTGCGAGTTTTGCGTATGGGAAGTGTTCTCTACCCTATGCTTTATAATGAAGCAATGAGTGGTCTTCTGGAGGCCCTGAAGAAAATAGCGGGCCATTCCGCATATCAATATGCTGACGACATTTGCATTTGCTTCATCGCCCATGAGCACAAGCGACTGGCTGTGATAGCTCTACAGCTCCTTACTCCAATATACAAGATTATCTACGATCTATGAGGTTGTCTATATCGGCCGAAAAGTCACGCTTCGTTCTGATCCCTGGTATCGGCAGACGTTATCTGCGGCTGAATATAGAGCTTGACAGCGCGTCGGTCAATGGTCAACACCACAATGGTCAAACACCACAAAGCCGTGTTAGTGAGCCGGATAACGTATACCAGCTACCTTCAATGTCCCCTACCACATCACAGTTTGATAGTCACGAAATTTTGCGCCTTCTTTTGTATATTGGATTTTTCTCGCTTATTCCCTCCTCCCCCGTTCTTTTTTATTTTTCACGCATTTGACTTGCGTGGGTTTTGTTGTTGCCTCGCTTAATATTTGGATAACCTTGAGCATGCGTATCTCTACCTTCTTTTGCCTGTCAAGAACAGTAAAAACAATATTGGCAGAGGCTCAGCTTGGTTAAGCCCGGAAATTGCGAAAGCAACTTCATCCGTTTCTTCAGCCCGCATCCGCCGTGTCTACCGCCGCTCTGCGCCGACGGCACGAGCTGGAGCTCTGTTTATACAACTGGTATGTTGAAATTGTGTCGTTCCATACTATTCATAGATTCTTCACCCATTGAAGTATCTTCGGCATTAAGAGCGTCCATGAAACTTGTCTCCAAACTGGCTATCTCCATAGTTTCGCTACCGTTAACACCACTCATTAAACTTCGCCCTGCACTTGTAGAAGCACCCGCATCAAGGGATGTTGACCGGCGTGCTCGCCGGGCTGCTGCATACGCAGGTTGTTTAGCTAGCCGTTCTTCCCGTTCTTCGTCTGTTTCTTTGCCGCGCAGCCGTCGCTTGGCCGCAGTAGATCGTTCCGGCCTGGCCTTGTACACATCATCCGACATAGCGCACTGAGAGGAGCACAGCTGCAGCCCCCCCCCCCCCCCCCCCCCGTTTTATCCCGCTCTAGCGAGCGCCCTCTCTCGGCAACTGCGCAGCCGGCGTGTAATGCTGTACCTCCACCATCGATGGCGCGAGCTGGGGCCCCAGCTCTCGGTCTGTCGTGACGTCACGTGGTCACGTGGTGGAGCGGCGCAGCTGGCGTGTACGGCTGTACCTCCGCCATCGATGGCGCGAGCTGGGGCCCCGTCTCTCGGTCTGTAGTGACGTCACACGGTCACGTGACGCGCCGCTGTGTAAGGAGGCGCCACGACCATCGATGGCAGAAAAGTGCAAGCAGTATTGCTTTCGAAATAAAAAGTGCGGATCGGCCGCCTTCGGAAGTAGAGTTGTTTGCTGAGTGCAGTTGTGCCTACTCCTTGTCCTCGTCCATCGTTTGCCAGCGCTACTCTTGTCAGAATGATTATAACCAACAATTCACCCAGCAACATACCAACAAAAGAGAATCTGAACACGAACTGAAAGTTTTCAATGATTGCTCAGTGGTCAAGGTTAGTGGAGCTAGGGTAGTAGAATTTTATATACTATCTTTGACTGATGCCTTGTCTGCCTGCTTTACTTTAGTTTTGTCCTCCACGGCGTCTAAAAGCTTTGCCATTGAGGCGGCCTTGCGAAAACCTGCGTGCTTCGCAGCTCAATCTGTACTAACCATGATGGATTCTAAATCGGTACCTCGAAAATTAGAGCGTGGTTTCCCTCTGAAAGGTTCTACGATACTTTTTTGAACCGGGACCGACAACTGCAGGACAAAGAATTTTGTGCACATTTTCAGTGGGTGCGTTTGTACATAGGCGTCTTGGGAAACGAGGTGGCTGACAGCCAAGCCCATGAAACGCCGTCTGCTGAACCATTTAAGAAAAGTGCTTCAAGATACCGAGTGATTCTTTAAAAAACGGTGCTCATCCATCTCACATTCCTGTGGTGTCCGCCCATTTAACCGTGTATGACCGAGGGAAGCCACTCCACTACATCGCATTTGAATGGGTTCTGCTTGTTCCCCAGCGTGTATACACAAGTCTGGCATAATTCCGGCTCCGTTATTAATGTAGGGCATGCAGTAATATATACCATTGTCTTGCGTGGTGCGCAGGTCCCAACGCGAAGAGGCGAATCCTCCTCGCTTCCCTCAGGAGTGCAGGGGTGCCACACGGCTCACCGCAGTGCACTGCTCACGCACTCGGAAGCCGGACAGTTAGGAGGGAGGATTCCCTGCTTAAGCACAAATCCTTAAGGACACTGATTTGTACTGCATGTGGCGACCGTGACAATTGACGACTATCGTGGGCGCTTGTATGCATGGTGGCAGGTATCTGCTAGGTCGCAGAACTGTGCCTCAAGCCCTGGTAATAAATTAATATTTCAGCGCCGTTATACAGTGGAGTAGTTGCCAGGAGAACAACTGCAAGGCTCTCCCCATCTGTAGCTAACAACCACCTCAGGCCCAACCTCGGGTGTTTAGTACTTTCGGTCGTTTTTGAGCGCAGCTGTTAGGCGCCCGTACCAACGTTACGCGTCGTAGTCGTCGGCGTTGTCGGCGTAGCGGGCGTAACACGTCACCTGACAGGTGGCGCGTGTCGGCGTGTGACAGACGGCGCGGTGGCAGACAGCAGCTGAGTGAAACGCCAATCTGCCACGGTAAGAGCGGAGGAATGGACAACCGGAAGGTGGCTGCCACAAGAAGATCCCGAAGGGTAGCTAGCAGCGTAACACGCCACCTGACAACACTGGCAGGTGGCGTGAAAATACGTGAGAAGCTGCGCTCAAATTTGGCATTATTGACTATTGTAATCGATTTGTTCGTTCTTTTTTTTTCTTTCTTATAATAATCGGAGACAGAAACCAGTGAAATCGGCGAAAGAACCGCTTACCGTCTTGGTGACAGCCAGCGGGAAGCCCCTATCGGGAACCGGGCAGGTGGGACACCAGCTGTGGTCGCCGGTGTCGCGCAGGCGGTACTCCAGCCGCACGACGAACGGAGTGAGCGGGTCGACAAAGCTTTCCTGCCGAAACACAGAGGCAGAAATGGGGACCAGTCTTTTTTGTAGCGAGAGTACGTGAGCGATCCTGCCTCAGCTATCCTAAGTTTTCATGCGACTGCTCTTCATAATGACTAATTCCTTGGTGTGCACTGAGGCTGTGACTGGTTTTGTTCTGACCAGTATGTTGTTACTTTAAGGCTTGTGCGTAGAAATGATGTTTGAGCATTGTGACCGTTTTTTCTTGCAACCAAGTGACGCTGTCTTGTAATTTAATGAGCGCAAACGACCAGAGAGCAAGCGTTAACCTGCCATGGCGTACCAATAATTCCATCTGTTTTGGCCCTCTGCTAGGGAGGAGTATTTTATGTTATTCGGACAAGTTTACTCTCAGTGTTACATTAAACGAGGGATGGTACACTAACACAGACACACAAATTAGAATCTGTTTTGTCACATCAGATCTCCGACATCACCTACAGCAACAGCGCACGTACATAGATCACCTTGCTTTTGATGCATTATCTGCGCCAGACGTTACACTGCTGCTGCCTCATTTCCATTTCATCCTGACCTTGTGTCGTTTAGGGACTGCAAGTTCTGAAGAATTTTCTGAAGTTCTGAACACCCGAGGTCAAAACCGGACTGCGTGCGTCGCACGTTCCTCGTTGGCGCATTCTCGAAGCACATCTAATCGGCTGGCAATTCTAGCTGCGATTTTATCTCTTGCAGTTTTCATGTTTTATTTTTATTGCCAATAAAATGAGCTCTGGCTAAAATGCATTCTACTAGAAGTGCAATTGATATAGGTGATTCTTCGTTTGTGCCACCTTTATGCGCAGCGTTACAGCGAATAGTGTGTCTCGATGCGAGGCGCTAGCATCAATACAACCTATCACAGAACATGGTGGCGCCACCTACAAACAAATACGCTTCTCCTGCATGAAACTGTTGGGGTAAACTACTGATTGTGCAGGGAGGGCAGTTACCTTATTGTCAGCTTGAGTCACAGCTTATACAGGGTGTTTCACCTAAGACTTTCTGCAATTTTTAAAAATAAGCTATTTGAATTAGATGCGCGCTTTTTCTGGTATAGCATTGTCAGTGGTGTAGTACATCATAATACAGCTAAGACGTG
Organism: Amblyomma mixtum; assembly: GCF_055824585.1. Classification (NCBI taxonomy): domain Eukaryota; kingdom Metazoa; phylum Arthropoda; class Arachnida; order Ixodida; family Ixodidae; genus Amblyomma; species Amblyomma mixtum. Next base: position 34,156,066 of record NC_143016.1, on the reverse strand, counting down.
CTAACTAACAGGCTTGTTAACCAAAATTTAATAGTTAACTTTTAAACTATTACCGTTGGGCTCCTTAATTATTGAGAGGCATGTAGCCCATCGTAAGTGATGTCCATATCCGTTTTTAGAATTTCGAGAACGCGATTATCATCGGCGCTGTGGCCCAACAAATTTAGGCTATTTCGACGAGTTACGTGCATGGAGAGGTTGCTTTGCCTGCAAGCTTCTCAAACCGCATGTATTTTGGCGCGATGTAGGCGAAATTTGTTGGGCCACAGCGCCGAGGATAATCGCGTTCTCGAAATTCTAAAAACGAATATGGATATTTCTTACGATGGGCTACACGCCTCTCAATAATTAAGGAGCCCAACGGTAATAGTTTAAAAGTTAACTATTAAATATTGGTTAACAAACCTGCTAGTTAGCACGTCTTAGCTGCATTATGATGTACTACACCACTGACAATGCTATGCCAGAAAAAGCGCGCATCTAATTCAAATAGCTTATTTTTAAAAATTGCAGAAAGTCTTAGGTGAAACACCCTGTATAGTGCTTATAGACGCGAATAAACGCCATTTCATACCCAGCAATGCTGTACGAAAGTATTTTTGAGCGGAAAACCTTTTCTGAACGCAATTTTTTTTTCACATAACGTGAGATTTCATTATAAGAATGAATATATCCGTGGAGGAGCCGATGGCAGTCTTGTTTATATTTTTCTATTCGCGTTTTTGCTATCGTCAAAAGCGTTCCCCATTGGTTTTTCACGGCATTCTTAACTGTTCGACGGGATCGATGGAAACACTTTAAAAGTAGGATTTTGCTACACATCGTTACCTTCAATATTTCTATAACAATGCCTTACAATTCTGCAATTTTGAAAATTTCTGTCCGAGAAAGCTGCGCATGTTCTAAAGCGAGGCTCGAAAGCTATTGGCTTACGTCACCGCGAGACGACGCCTGCAGACGAGTTATTGTGCACAAAATTTACTTAAGAAAAGTGAACGCCATCTGAACGGCACCAAAAAGGCCTGCGTCGAGTATGAGGGCTGCATGAACTCCAGTGTCTCCTCTTATTCCCTCCCAGTGACTGCTGCATCATTATTTATATTGCGCAAGCTGTCGGGCAGCCTTCCGCTTTACAGGTACAAGTTACAAAAAGGGGCCTACCGGCTGTCTTTTTTTATTCACACCGAGAGTACTATGAGCTGAAGCGCAACAGGCACCAGGAGGTGTACAACGGCTAACGAACCCATTGGGTCGGTGGCTATGGAAGTCTCATCGCAAAGCACAAAATGTAGTACCATTCTTGTGCTTTCTTTCATCCCTATGTATCGCGCTGTTGAACGACACGTATATGGAGGCAGCAAACTTACATTGAGGTACACGAGCCGGTTCTCGCATATCGTGTGTCCTTTCTTCGCTTCTACCAGCCAACTGTACTTGTCCATGAAACCCCGCACATTACGGCTCTCCATCCCGCGGTTCACGTCCAGCGTCAGGCTTGTTTCCACCTCTGCAAGAATGAGCGCGCACGTTACGAATGAGGATTCGCTTTAGAACGGATAGAGAAAGAGAATTTGCAACGAGCAATTTTGCCCTCACCCGCTGCGATGAAGTGACAGTGCATACCAGGGCTATCACACCAGTCATTTCATTACGCACATAATATGGCGATTCTATTCCAGTTCTTTTGTTCTTTGCAGTATTTGTTATTGTCGGGCGTGCAACTACAGCACACCCAGTTTATCTCGGGGGTCCTCCGGTCAGCTTAGCGGATGATAAGAATGGGAGGAAATCGAAGGAAAAGGACTGCCAGTTTATACCTTTCCAGAACTTCAGACAATGAGAGGTACAGAGCAGTGAGGCTGTCGGGCTGTTGCCATAATTTTGAACTGAATCTCTAGACACCTTCTCTCCCTCCCTCTCTATTTCTACGTCTTTCGTGCGGGTGCTTGAAGAAGAAGAGGAACCATGGTCAGTAAAGTGGAAAGAGTGGAGAACTTGGAAAATAAAGAAAATCGAAAATATCGTACTTTGGGATTTTTTAAGTAAACAGAAAGCTCAAAGGTCTCCATGACAACGGCTGTCTAAGCGTGCTGATTTTTCGGGATGTTCTTCAGTCACGTGTTCTCCTGAAAGTAAATTCTTCATAAGTTCGTCGTTTATGAGTGCAGCAATGTACTGCCACAATAAAGAACATTACTCCGGCTTGCACGTTCTCGCTGACCGCCTTCTTCTTTTATACAGCCCATAAATTTCACGGAACCTTTACTGCATGTTACCAGCATAAATTGAAATGTCGTTCTGTCGTTCGGCGCTCTCTGGCCAGAGCTGCCCTTGCGCCTTAAAAACTACTGACATCAGTTCCTTGTCTATGTGAACGCGCAGGGGTTGTTGCCATTTAGGTCTAGCCATTGAAGTTTCAATATTTGTGTGTGTTCTTCTCGTTGATTGGTAGAGTTGTTTGATTTTATTTCTATTCTTCGCTCTCGCAACAGTTAACAAGAGTTAGTCTAAAATCTGTCTCAAAGTCGCCGCTAACAAGTTTTGCTGATCCCTGAAAGTACAAGGCTCAATGTAGGAAACAGCAATGCTATCCTTCGGAGAGATAACATTCTGACCACGGTTCGCTTGCAGAGCATCGGCTGTGCATTGTAGCGCAACAAAAAAAACACAAAAATAATATAACACTGCAAAGCTAGAGGAATACCGCACAATTGAAAAAATTGTCCAGGAAACGACATGGATGAGCCAATGAAAATGGCATGCTCACCGGCCATGTCGGTGACAAATTTTCCCGAGTAGTAGATGCAGGCAGTGAGATTGAAGCACGAAAAGGTCACTCCTCCGGAGTCTTTGCATTTAACCATGCCTTCTGTGATCATTTCAATATCAGGAATGATGGAACCGTTCAGCTGGGCAATCGGGCGAGATCTGACAAAAAGACAAGCAGTAAAATTTCTTGTTGTGCTGCTTAAATGACAGGCTTCAAATTGCGCGTTTACGATTATGCCAGTAGCATCTTCAGCCAAGGTGAGCTCTCCACTCACCTAAAGAGAACTGCGGTGTCCGTCATATATGACCCGACAAGAATATCTGTAATGGACAAATGGAAATATAAAGTTAGTGTAAAAGACTCAGTATGCACAGGACATTCCAACAAAATAAATGCATTGTTTTTGCTGTATTTCTTTCACGTGATGCTACCGTACTGTACAGGTAAATTGTTTTTGTGCGTTGCATAGACAATTAGAGAGATAATTTTGTCCGTTGACACACGGATGTTAAAACGCGCTCAAAATTAGAGTCAGCCAGATCTTTTTCTTATTATCGGCCCAATCACGAAGCCTCAACTTCAGCTCAGTCCATGAAAAAGAAAATACTCGTTGAGTACGCTCAATTCGTTAAGAAACTCGGAAAGATGGTTAATCTTCTTGCCTGATCGCAGCCATTTTTTTTTAGCTGCATGCTCTTCGATTGTTTCAAGTGCCTTCTATGCTGACTGGTTCCTTGCAAATTTTGTATATATTTTGTATTACACCTCAGAGCTACTCACACGTATTAAGGTTTTATTACTTTTCAAATTCTCCATGTTGTAAATGCCATTTATGTTCTGAATTGCCATGTGAGTTGATCTGTATTTTGATAACTTCACTTGATTTTTTCACTAGTGTGTAAAGTGCCCTTCCTGCTTAGACCTAACCATGATTCATAGTAAGTGCGCAAATAAATAAAAAATAAAAAATATAGCGGTCAAAAACATCTCGGTAGGTTTTTCACATGAGGAAGTTAACGAAATCACTTCAATACTGAGGAAGCTGTCTGCGTCCACGTGGCTGCATTAGGTGGCTGTCAGTCGTGATTGTTTCTTTTCACCTGCCAACAATATTCAGTACCTCGCATATGTTATGATAATAGATTCTTTTCACGCAATCCATCAATGTGATGCTAAAGCAGCTGAAAGGTGCTCAAGATAGCGTTTTAAAATGCGCACAGAAGCGCGTATGAATGCCCACCTTCGTAATTATTCCTGTCGACGTCGAGTCCCTTGGAGATGCTGATGCCGAATCCCTTCAGCGGATATCCTATGCGTGACGACACGACGCTCGCGTCTATCCTCTGCGCACGCAGTGGTGAAACAATAGAACAAGTAAAATATTGCGGGCTCTTTGGGCAGTGGAGGACGAACTATTCCATCATGTCGGGACGACAGGAACACTTGGCACAGAGTATCCTCAAATAATGATGTCGGGGCACTCGCCGTTCGAATACGTTCAACAGTCATGGCATTGCCGCCGAACTTCAGGCATCACCGTAACGCAGTTTTGATACAAAAGTGATCCAAGGGTACAGCCTCAGTCAAATGTCACCAGGTCATAGGGTCTGCTGGATCGAGCAGCAGTATATGCCCGAGCATTGCGGTGGTTGTATCGCCTGCCGTACGCGATGCTAAACGCCGTCGGGGCTGCCAACGCCCGCTACCCTCGCTTTTATTCGCAGTTGAGCGTGCGTGGTGAAGGAAAATCGCGATAAATCGAAACTCTTTGCCTCACATAATGTACGAACAATGAAGAAAGGAGCACCATCGCTGTACCACTGCGCCAAAAGTGGCATGAGGACTCCCAGGGATCTATAAATGTTTAGTAGAGAATGACCAATTCCGCATAAACGGACATTAACCTATTAAAGCTACAGCGTCATACTCTTAAGGCGGAGCTTATGGGTGCACTAAAGAGGAATCTGAACTCGTCTTTTTACAGCGGGAAACAATCTACACGTTCCGAGCATTCTTAGAATCTTCGAATTATTGTCCTGTGTGGCCGATTTCCCTAATTTAAATCGGATGAAACGTCCTGGCTCCCGCCTGTTTTCTTTATTGCGTTAGCAATACTACCGTAGGTTTCGACTCGTCGCGTAGCCCGGTTTGGTAGGGACGGATGACCTTGAACAGCGTTGCTTCAGCCGCACTCCGCCAGATGGCAGCGCCGTCGGTGCGCCGCGCAGCAGCGGCGCCGAAACAGTTTGCTTGCTCTGTCTACGAAAGATGGCGCCCCTAGGCGGTCCGCCACTTCTGGCCATCAAAGCCGGCGTTAGCAACATTCGCGCGCAGTGCATCGATGGCCTTCGAATGATATCGGTTAAGCAATCAGCCTAATTTCTAGTCAGACCACATAAATAAATAACACCGAGTAGGAAATTGGCAGAGTTGGGGAATCGAACCAGGTCTCGGAGTGCGAGACGAGCACGCAAACCACTCCGCCATGCCAGCTCGACGGTTTGAATGAACAAAGGCGCATCTAGTGAATGCAGTGTCTTCGTTCACTCCCATCTTCCTCCCTTCCCGTTACGGCGAGGCTCAGGTGTCCACCGAGATATGCTAGACAGATAATTTCCTTTCCTCAAGCAAGGCGTACAGCCGTACGGCCAATGGCGTTCTGTGGACTCCCTAGCAGCGTGGCGGAATGGTCACGTGACCAAATATGGCGGCGCCCATGCTCCCGCCCTGTAAAGCGTCTATAAACGCGCGCTTGCCTTGGCGTGAATGCTTTGCTATGCAGTCCTCTAAGGAGAAGTGGCAACGACAGGAAAAAAGCGAGAAAGCGACAACGTGCACAAGAGACGCCAGAACAGCGTGAAGAACATCTTGCACAGCGTCGTGCTAAGGATGCGGCTCGGCGACAACGTTCTACCTCGCAGAGTGGTCCCACGGCATCGGTCACCGATGAATCTCAACACCTGACTGCTCAGGAACGCCGCAATGCTACCAGGCGAAGGCAACGCGCCGAAGAATCGCCAGAAGAACGCGCGCACCATTGCGTTGTAACCAGAGCTAAACCACTGCCAATTTTTAACTCCCCGCAGACGGCAGGAGGAGTGAACTAACGCCTGGAGTGCCTGTCAGGCAGTCGCGTGGGGGCTTCGCTTTCGCTTTTATATTGTTTTCGAGGTCTCTGTGAGTAAATAGATCCAGGCAGAGGCTACACAGCCGCAAATTAGGCCTACGCAAATAAAAATACGCGTGGACTCTTTGCTTTCGCCGATCGCTTCGTATCACTCCGTCGATGGCAGAGCGGCAAGCTGCCACGGGACTGGCTGCATACCGTCTGCGGCGAGTTCAAGAAAAGGCGGGAGGCGAGACGTTTAATCCGATTTAAATTATGGAAATCGATCGCACAAGACAATAATGCGAAGCTTCTAAGAATGCTCGCAACGTGTAGATCGAGTTCCCGCGGTAAAAAGGCGAGTTCAGATTCCTCTTCAGCGCACCTGTGGGCGTCCCCTCCTGTTTTAGTGCGCTAGGACTAAGCTAGGCACCCACTCTACGATTTCTCCGATCTTTGACGCCTGGTTGAGCTTTAAAATCGAGCCTCGACTCGAAACCGAAGTGAAAACCGAACTGCTAGTGCATCTAATTTGAATTTAGCCTAACCACGCTAAATAATCAGTCATTTTTCCCTCCTCCTTGTATGTAAGCGTGAAACACGGCTCAACCCTTGTTTTGTTAAGTGATACGGTGGGCCGGAACAAACCATTTCCTTTGCCGAAGAGCACGAAAGAAAGAGCGCACTTTGACCTCTGACCTCACCTGCGCATAGGCGGTCCTTTCGCCGAGCGTGGGTGACCCGTGGTAGATATACACCGCTCCCACGTCGTTCTCGTACGGCGCGCCGATCGCCACGTCTGCAGGGACGACACGGTGAGGCCAGCACCTCCGGTGACACAAGCGCGTCACACCGTGAAACATGAGGCATTTGAAGAGACTCTCAGATTCTCATCTATAGCAGTGTGCGACAGGTGTCATCACACATTCGACACCGCTTAATTTTGATCGGCTCTCCTGTCGTCACCGGTGCGCACGCGAGTTCATCTGCATTCTTAATAAAGTCTAGTGCAGCACATATTGCTGGAACAAGCTTCCCTTGGCGAACGAAATGTGACATATAGTTGATCAAGAGTCCCCTTTTGTTCAATCCTGAACTTGTTAACGGGATCAACCTTTTCTCCACCACTCACCGTTTTCTATAAAGTAGCCTGGATTAAAAGAAGAAGGAAAAACAATACTACCTTCATCTCGAGAAAAAGTTATGATGAAACAAACTTCGCGCTCATAGACATACAACACTAAAACCAGTACGCAGCATCCATGTCACCGCTGCAGCAAATATTTCTCTTCGCTTTGCTCACGGGAGTGGCATGTGTTCACAGGAAGGTGGATATTTGAGCGGCAAGAGAATGTACCTATCATTTGCCTGCGCAGCAGTCGCCCCCTTCGCATCTGGTCCACCACTTTGTTCTATATAATTACTGATTGTCGGGCTCCACTTTCTGTGTGACCCACCTGGGATTCCGTCCAAGTTCAGGTCGCCAACCTTGGCAATAGTCGTCCCGAAACGGGCCGCCGTTGCTCGTTGTCCCTCCAGGTGTCCGGAAGCGTATAACCCCTTCGAGAATGAACGAAAGAGTGAATGTGCGCGTCACACAGAGAGCAGCCTGTCTATAATATTAAGCACCACGTGTGTTCCTTCTGCGACGTGCGACATACAAAGCGGTTTCCGTAATTCATCGAAGTGTGAGTACTGTGTTCGAGAATTATCGCTGGCTCTGGAGACAGCCGTCATAGAGCCAACAAGAAGAAAGACGCTTCGCATAGCGCTGGCCTCGAATACAGGCTTTGAGAACGTATTTCTTTGAATGATATAAAAATTCGGAAAAATAACCTGGGGTACTTAGGCAGATTTTTTTCTTTTAACTGCAACTCCTGCTCTCTATATGATTTTTATTCATTTCTTTGTTTTTATAATACTCCTAATCTGCTCATTCTACACAGCGCTATTCCCAAGAGAAAAAAAAAACAAGAAAGAAGTGACAGAAAGCACGGCGGGCAAAAGAAAGATAAAAATGAAAGCAATAAAAACGAAAGCGCAGTGCATACATCCGTGAATTGTACACCTGCTGGCAGTATATTAAACATTCCGGCATGACAAGAGAAACAGACAAGTAGGACATAGAATCCCTCTGAGTATACGTGTTTAAAGTAAATCTGAAAAAGTTATAGACAATGAAAGAGAATAATGAACACAAGTGAAATAAATTCGGGTGGAGATCATTTTGAACGCTTACATTTTAAGCAGAACTTCGCTATCACTCTAAGTTACTACGTGTACTGATTCCAGTCTGCACTGTTGCCCTGGTAAGGAAAAATGTTCACAGACGTCGGACCTAAGTTGAAAATGGACTGGAGCAAAAGGGAGCGGTCCGATAACATAAGCACATGACAATATCTTTCATCTTTTTCCTCTATTGTTTCTATCTTATCTCCAACCTGCTACAGGAAAACGCTATTGTTGTCCTGGTGGCAGTTGTCAATATTTTCCTCTCTTTCGTACACTTCCTCAATTTCGAAATCAAATGATTATAATACACAACCACGCTCGGTACTCTCCGTTTCACACAATCCTAAGCAGTAATTGAACCGAAGCCGAAAACTCTATGAAAAGGGACTCGAATGCCGTCCTATTAAATTTAACACAAATCCATTACTACACTTAAATTTTAATTTAACTCCTTCATGCCACGCCAAAGTGTAATAGAAGACCCGTACAGCTGAAAGCATACGACTTCGCTGAAGACATCCGGCTAACTTTAGCCAACCGAAGAATCTACAAATTCGCAGGCACTACAGAGCGCCTCATAAGTGGTTGGCGACCGTGGGCTAGCCGACGACTGCGGCCAATAATTCTGTACCGAAGGCCCCTGCGAATCGCAGACTTCCTAAGACTGAAGAGTTTTGTGAACCTCGGCTCCTGACTGGTCCTGCCTTTTATAGAGTTCTCTAACAGGGTTGCTTGTATGCGTATGACAGACCTATACAGGTATGCACTCACGACGCCGTTGCTGCGGAAGACGTAGACGCGCCCTTCGTCCTGTCCGTGCGGAATAGCGTGCATGGGCGCGCCCACGAGCAGGTCGTCTATGCCGTCACCGTCCAGGTCGGTGGCCAACAGGGACGCTCCGAAGTACTCGCACATCTGCGCCAGAGGAAGAGAAGTTCGGACACATGCACACCAGCCGTCATAATTAAGGTTATGATAAGAAATTCAACTTCTTATCACAGATTAAACACATTAAAACAGAGAAGAGTTTGAAGGGACACTGAGGATAAGCTGAAGTTGGCCTGTATCGATATGTTACCGGTTTCCAATTCCAAAGTGATCGCCCTCCTCGCAAGCGGAGCTTTTATTAGGTAGAAAAGGCCAAAATAAGAAATACAGACGCCGCCACCACCGGCCAATTTCGCAAGCAAACTGCCGTGCGTCAACACAGATTTTCGGGCCCGAATTCAAGACTCTGGGTTGCGCCGCCATTTCCTTCCCAACAGTGATCATGGAGTCCTTTTCGGTGTAGCTGTCACGAGTTCGAATCGACTGACGGCACATTTTTAATACAATTTTCTCAGCAATAGATGCATATTTTTCAGCCGCAAAAGCGTCCACATATGCAGAAAGAGGCATGGAATCGATTTTTACTAACGAAAATGGCATGGAGTTGTCTTAAGGCCCTTTAAGAAATTCTCAGAGATATGGTAGCCGCAGCTGGCGCATGAGTAGGCTAAATATTGAACAGGAATTGAAAGGCCTTTTTCGTGCAATGGACGTCACCGGGCTGATGACGGCGTGATAATAATTAGTGGCCTTTGAGGAAAGTAGATGGAGCAGTAACTGTCTCATTTCTCGGCGGACACCTCAGTCGCGCCGTAAGGGAAGGAAGGAAGGTGTGAGTGAAAGAAGAAGGGTTTGGTTTAGGTTTGGTTTATGGGGTTAACGTCCCAAAGCGACTAAGGCTATGAGAGACGCCGTAGTGGAGGGCTCCGGAAATTTCGACCACCTGGGGTTCTTTAACGTGCACTGACATCGCACAGTACACGAGCCTCTAGAATTTCTCTTCCAAAGAAATTCAACCGCCGCGGCCGGGATCGAACCCGCGCCTTTCGGGTCAGCAGCCGAGCACCATAACCACTGAGCCACCGCGGCGGCCAAAAAAGAAGAAAGGAAGGTGCCGTAGTGGAGGGCTCCGCAATAATTATGACCGCCTGATTTCTTTGATGTGCACTGACATCGCACAACATATGGGCGCCTTTTCCTTTTCGCCTACATCGAAACGCGGCCCCCGCGGTCGGGTTCGAACCTGGGTACTCCGGCTCAGTAGCTAAGCGCTCTAACGACTGAGCCACCGCGGTGGGTGATAATGCATAGCAGCTCAGTTGCGCACGCTTAAGCCTTTCATACGTCAGTACCACTTCTAAACGCGGCCGCTAATATTTGTCCCGAGTTCTTTTCAACAATTCAGGCAGATTGTTTGCTCCGCAATTCCAGCAGTGCAGCGAACGCGAGGAGAGAGATCTTTCGTGAAACACCAAGTCCGATCGGATGCAACCAGAAGAACACGGTGAAAGTGACGCAAAATGTCGGTGGCAAATGAACGAAAAATGCTGCGCAGGTGAGCCGAAGATGCGTGGCCGAATCTTACCTGCGATCCGGACAGGCGAATTTCGGTTATCACGCTCCTGTGATTTTCCGGCCCTTCAATGCTGAAGAGGAACACCTGTCGGGACAAACATATATACCGCCATCTTTGAACGCGCACAGCACATCGAAAGGACGCGCGAAATAATCCGGCTTAGGTCTACGGCTTTAAACGATGTGCATTGTGATTCAGTCTTCTAGTGCAATCAATTGGCAAGTTCGGAAGCAATCGATATTAACCTCAGTTACAGTTGGTCTGCTATTCATCTTCCCTCCGTATCCAGCTTTCTCGAACTACACCGGCCATACAACGCACACCACTATAGCTTCTGTGCTTGTATGATTTAAAATGTGCGCGACCACTCACAGCAGGCGATGTTTAAGGATCATTTGAAGACAAATGATTCCAGCTAGATGGTTCGCGCAGTGCTTCAATTTATTCAGGTTTCATTTCGCTGTTGCACGTCAGCGTAGCTATACTGCGTAATTGTCTGAGAAATGCGTCGAAATACTGGCAACTGTCTTGACATTGCACCGCCTGATGAACAAGAAAGCTCGATGCATGAGCTGCGGGAACTTCTTTTTTTTTTGTGTGTGTGCGTGTGTGTTCAGGATTTGTCTCCAGCATTTGGTATTCTGGAGCGAGGTAACTGAAAAATTAATGTGCCTCTTCACATCGACGTTCAAGTCACCAGCGAACAAGACTGATGATCCGAGGTCGAGATTTGTGAGGGAGGCCTTGGTGTATACGTCGCTATGTTTCCATGTGAAGCATATGGGATGCGTTTATGTACGGCCAAAATATTACGCAGCACACTTCGGCGTTTCGAATTTTATTTTTCATTGCGTAAAAAAGATGTCCTGGTTTCTTGGGTTCGTACGCAAGCGTACCAGAGCCATATGTTAACATATATGTACTAAGTACTTTCCAATTTTCATTTTCATGTTAACATATATGTACTAAGTACTTCCCACTTTCCACTACCTAATGCTCGAGAAAAGTTTGATCGCCGAAGCGTGCTCCGTGTAATTGTGGCTGGTACTGTCCATAGCCACAAAGACAAAGCGGCTTTCCAGTTTGGCTGCGCAAACCTCTACCACGTTCTGCATGCTTTATTCAGAAGATTTGAATGGGGGTCACGGGGAAACCATTTTGGCAGTAAATCGCGGCGCACTCGGCAGAGGTTCCTGCGGATCCTGTCCAGTCCCGCGTCTCCGAGCCGCTTCCCGGGGCAACACCTCGGGGTGCTGACTTCTCTCGCGTGTTCGCGCTGCGCCACGAGACCGGTGTTTCACTCGGCGTTCTTCTCTTGAGCTCTTGTATGAACCAATTGTATGAAACGGCAGCAAGGCGTTTCTGAACCCGGGCTTCGCGCTCACACGCCGCTTCAAAAGGGTGGGCTTCGGCAAATCGCTATTCTTCCTTGTCCACCGCATTGCTCTTGTCACGACTGCCGGACAACCTGATGATGACAAATTTAGCGAGAGACAATGGCTGTGTGAACGTTATCATGATTGAGTGCTCATTCTACCCGACGACGGCGGGGTAGGCACAAGGCCCAAGGTGGACGGCTTTACGCGGCACGGGCGTCTACGCGAAAGCAGGGGAACGAAGACGGGTAGAGTCTCTAAACCAATCGAAAATGGCACGAGTCTTCTCCCTCACTGTAAACAACCAACACACATTCATGCGTGCACGGCTGCCCCTTCTCAGCACGTGCCGTTTCCGCTCACCTGACCCTTGTAGTCGTTTCCTCGCGGCGAACCAGCAGCGATGATCAGCTCTCGCCCACGCAGTAATCTTCCTGTCGTGACTGAGTAGCCTGTATAAGGAAAAACAATAGCTGCATTTGCAACGCCGCGCGTGTCTCTTGACGAAAAGCAGGCGTATATGTATACGAAATGTTCGAAATCATGACTCGAAAGCTTGTCTTTTAACGCGAAACAGACCCACGAGTACGATACACGAGCAGTTGATCAGCTGTGGAATCAGGGGCTTGTGTTGTGCGGAAATAGTATTGTATTCCAACCGGACATACCTTTGTACGCATATGTCTCCTGCCTGCCCAGAAGCATGTGGGCACTCGCAAGTTCCTGTCCCTGGTTGTAGCGTGTTACGGAACCTGCCGGAAAAAATAAGAGCCCGCCGCGAGAGACACACACATCAAATTCTCATTGCGAAAGTAAATGTCATGTAGCCCTTTTCTTCCTCCTCCTCTTTTTTTTTTTTCAGACGTTCCAGAATCAACGGAGTGACGCACCTTCCCAGTCGTTAAAGCCAGGTACCCCAAGAACCAGCCTGCCATCCTGTAAAAAGAGAATATGTTGCAAATTGTAAAAAAAAAAAAAAAACGAATGATGCTGCAGGACGCGCATATAGTCTCAGCAGTTCTCCCACCTTTCACTTACGCGTGCATTCGCAAAGCAGCCTGAATGTCCATACGTCATATAGCAGCATCCTTTTATTAATGTGTCTCATCTGCCTTTTTCTTCAGGTCGACACTCCCTGACAGCGCCCCATTGTGTTAAGAAAGGATACTAGGATCAAAGCTTGGCGAATGTCTCCTGAGTGCTAACTGTCGCAACAGTCATAGGACGTCTGTACGTCTCTCATAGGACGTCTGTACCTGATATAGATACCTGATTTTGAACTCAGTCCGAACAAATACTTGGAAGAAGTTACGTGCGTAATACGAGCGTATAGCTCGTGAGTGCTAGAGCACCATGGACGGACAAAGGTTGTCCATGTGCGTTGGCTCCCAACGCTAAACTGACTCCTGAGGCGCCTGCGCCTGGAGGGTCAGTTGTTACAATTGACTCTTTAATTGCAACAGACCAAGAGTTTGTTACTATTAATTAACTGCTGTCAGCTTTCCCACAGAAGAGAAGAACACGGATATAAAGACCCAGAAACCAAGGGGCACAGGGGATATTTAATTAATTTATTTATTTTGTGGTGTTGATAAATTTATGATATTACTGAATATGTTACCGCTTAAAGCTAATTGATTAGAAAAGCAGAAGAAAAAACAACCACATGCCGCCGGTGGGTGCCGAACCCACGACCTCCGAATTGCGCGTCCGGTGCTCTACCGCTGAGCTACGGCGACGAATGTCAAACCTTCTGCTTTCGGGGGTATTTATGTTTACAAATAACCCAACCTTGGGAGTGTGCACCAGCGGCACCCACGTTCTTAAGCGGCGGACGTAGCACGCCCTGACTTACCGCTGATGTGACGTAGAACGTCATCGAACGGCGAGGGTTGAAGCTGTGTGAGAACCCTCTTATGCTCCCTAAGGCATCAAGGCTGTCAGAACCGAGGCCCTCGTTAAGCAATTAAGCAGACAAGGAAAGGGGAATGAGGGGCTCGTTATAAATATGAGAGAAGCCAACAGCCACAGAAACCAAGGGGCACAGGGGATTTTTAATTAATTTATTTATTTTGTGGTGTTGATCAATTTATGATATTACTGAATATATTACCGCTTAAAGCTAATTGATTAGAAAAGGAGAAGAAAAAACAACTTATGCCACCGGTGGGTGCCGAACCCACGACCTCCGAATTGATTTGACAGCCGTCGCCGTCAGCGGTAGAGCACCGGACGCGTAATTCGGAGGTCGTGGGTTCGGATCCCACCGGCGGCATGTGGTTGTTTTTTCTTCTGCTTTTCTAAACAAAGAGCTTTAAGCGGTAACATATTCAGTAATATCATAAATTGATCAACACCACAAAATAAATAAATTAATTAAAAATCCCCTGTGCCCCTTGGTTTCTGCGGCTGTTCGCTTCTCTCATATTTATAACGAGCCCCTCATTCCCCTTTCCTTGTCTGCTTAACGGATATAAAGAGCAAGACGGGTAGCTGGTGCGGATGCTAGGTACCCAGAGATAAAGAAACAAGATTCAAAAGCAACTACAAACGTGGAAAACACTACATACGGGACCAGCTTGCAGCGCGCTCAGGAAATTCACAAAAAGAATTACGCGGCTGATCGACAAGCATTAGTAACTGTACTAGTGCGTACCAGTACGACCTCTCTGAATTTCTTTCCAAATAAACCTCTATCTGCGTCTCTGTATTGGCTGAAATTTAGAGAGAACGTTGTCAGTAAAGAAGGAAGCAGCAGCAACAGCGACACAGACAAAATATTTCCATTTAAAGACGAACAGCAATGTACATGAGGTGTACTAGCTTTTACAAAGGAGGCAGGAAGATTGGGACATTTGCCAGATTTCCTGTACAAGCAGGTACCTATGTTCGCCGCCGTATGTAACGCGCAGCGGGTTTTAAGAAGTGCTCTGCGACCAATGTATGGTAAGCTGACGGGTTAGAATACATACAGCAATAGTCTATTGAGCAGTCAGATACTGTAGCGAGTTGGCGAAATTAAACAGACATAGAGAGCGACGTGCGTTGTACATGGTGAGACAGAGGCACACAAGCTCGGTAGTGAAAACGGAGTACCGTGAATAGCAGAATAGAAGCGGGATGAGTAAGAAACGTGCCCCGTCCGCTCACCTCAGTGAAGGCTGCCGAGAACCCCATCTCTGCCGTGACGTAGTGGTATCTTTCGTTCGCGAACTGGTCGCCTGTGGACGTACACTTTGGTTTTTGTTTGCCTGGTCGTCTGAGACACAAGTCACGCCGACGCTATACACCACTCCGTTCGCAGTAATATCCGAACGCTTACGCATGCGCTGCACCGTGTGCACTACTACAAGTAAACAGCTGAGTGCATTTACGGCGTATTTCCTTATCTTTTATTTACTGACACTGCTACGTCTTTGCATAGTGAGCCGACAGTTCATCTCTTCAAGAATATGCAAACCAAACTGTTGAGCTCTTCCTCAATTTTGTCTGTTAACTAAGAAACTAATGGCATGTCGAAAACAGGAAAATGGCGAAGATATGAGAGAATAACAGATGACAAAGAACCATTCAAATCAAGTGATATTTTCTCTCCATTTTGTTCTAATGTTCCCAAAGTGCTTCATCAAGATGCCTTTCTTTTCAAATGCAATTATTTTAGTTATTATTTTATTATTTGAACTGTATTGTTTATTTTAGGATTGCTCCATGCTGACTCAACAAATACAGTGCGCCTGGCAACGGGTGTTAACATTATTGAGGTCGGAAGGCATGACGAATAGGTTAAAACCGAAAAACAACTGTCGTTGGCAAGCACGCACATGCAGAAATATGTGCGCTTTGGGCCATAGGCATTCGCAGCCAGCACGCAATCGTGCACTGGTACAGTCAGTGGACGGGAGAGTTCTCAGAATGGAGGAATACGTGACTCACCACAGTGTATACAAAATGCTCGCATGTGCATTCGGCGCAGAAAGCAAGCGTACTAAAGCTATAAGGCACCGGACGCCCAGACGTCACCTGGCTACAATGAAGCTACGCCTCGCCAGAGGGGCGACGTGCTCGTTCAAGGGTGCAAGGTTACTGGAACAAGGCGCGAGGCGTCGGCGTGTCCTGCTCACGCAAAATTCAAGTCATCATGGGCATTCAAACGGCGCTCATTTGTGAGACCAAGGCACCAAATGTTGCTGCTGAAAGTATGCATACGTGTACAAAGAAGCCATCGTTTTGATATCGAAGAAGCATGGAAAAATAGGGGCGCTGACTCAAAGTAAGCAAAGCAGCCATATGACAACCATGCTATGGACACCATGGTTGTCATTGGAATCGATAAAAAAAGTTTTCCCGCGAGCTAAACAGGATAATTCTACGTTGAAGCACGAAGCAAACTTAGCAGCACTGCTGGCTAACTGCAACTTAAGGCTGCACCTTTGTTTACTTGTTCTTATCTGTACAGATATCTGCCAACGTAGGAAGGGCCAATTATCACGCGAGCGTCATCACTCTCAGCCTAGACCTCAACACATTCCCTTTTCATTCGTACTTCTTTTCATATTCAGTACTATGCCGACAAGCGGCGGTTTCAACACCGCTAACTTCTAAACACAGAGTTTATATGAAGGGAATATCTCAAGGCTCCGTATTGAGAACGATGCGACGTTTCGCGCATGATTTCAGGTATCTGCACGACTTTCTCACCAAGCAGGCTGGTTAGAGTTTTTTTTTTTTAATTTATGAAGTCATCCTTCGTTGGACATCTACGCACCTGGTAGCTCGAACGGCACTACGCCTTCTAGCAGGAAATACAATTTGGGATCATGGTAGTTTGCGCAACGGAAAATGTATACAGTTCAGTTTCAGTTTCAGCTTCAGTTTATTTCCAGAAAAAAAAAAAATCTGGTGGGACACCTGGGCTAAAAGCTGCTTTTGTCAGCTTGACGAGGCCCAGGGCCCAGCATACAAGGCAGGGCAAGTCACACAGACATTGAAGAACAGCAAAATAAAGGAACTGTTGTGTTCCCTTGTTGCTTTTGTGTGTGTGCGCCCCCTCCTAACGACCACTCGCATTCCCCTCCTAACGACAGTTCGCATCCTCCTCCTAACGACCACTCAATCCTCCTCCTAACGACCACTCGCATCCCCTCCTAACGACCGCTTGCCCCTCGTCGCACGCTGTCGCCGGATGCCCCCCCACGGTGCGCCCCCGCACCCTCCTCCTGTTCTGGGAAGCCACTCCCTGCCGTGGACGCTTCTCCGCTCCCCCCTTTCTTCGGGCGGCCAGTACGGCTCCTGCCTCGGTCGACGCTGGTCGCACCCTCATCGGCTTTAAATAAACGAAGTCTTAAAGTACCGTGTGCGTCTTTCGCTGCATTCAACACAGCGACCGGACACGACAGTGGCGACGAGAAAGTGGATTCGACCCGCGCTACGCAACGCTATTGACAAGCCATGGCTACGCGAGGGTTTCCCAATCAGATACCAGAGTTCAACGGCTCATCGTGGTCATCGTGGGTTGGACGCCTTCAGTTCTACTTTGAAGCTAACAACATCACAGACCCAGCCTTGAAGAGGGCCAACCTGCTGACGCTGTGCGGGGAGCAGACCTACGATACTGTCTGCGCCCTTATTCAGCCAAGCACACCAGCGGCAGTGTCTTACGACGACATCGTAAAAGCGCTGCAAAAGCACTACGACCCAAGGCCATCCGAGGTCTACAGCCGGGCTCGCTTCCAACGACGAGATCAACTGGGAGGAGAAACTGTGAGCGCCTACGTAGCCGCGCTCAAGAAGCTCGCTGCCGACTGCAATTTTGGAACGCTGTCGACAACAGCTACCGGGCAGGAGGGAGACGCAGCTTCTTCTGCTAACACCACCATGCTTCCTTTGGACGTGATGTTACGCGACAGATTTGTGTGCGGACTGAGTGACGAGTCACTGCAGCAGCGCCTGTTCGCTGAGAAGGACCTCACATTCAGCAAAGCTTACGACATCGCCGTTCGAGCGGAGAGCGCCGGTCACCAGCAGAGAGGGATTCGCCGGAACACCGAGCCGGTACACCAGACAAGCAACCAGGTGCGCAAGCCTTCTGTTGTTGTAAAATCGGTCAAAAAGGCACAACGCTGCTGGCGGTGTGACGACCAACACAACCCCCAGGGATGTCGATTCCAGTCAGCCACGTGTAATTTTTGCCACAAGCGAGGGCATATCGAAAGAGCATGCATTACGAAACGGAGACTTGCCAAGATAAAGTCACCTTCCCAGCCTAATCACAGCGTCAACGCCTCAGAGAATACGCCGCTATCTGATCTCCATGGAACAACATCAGCAACACCATCTGTGTTGTACGACCTGAACACCATGAATCTCGGCACGCGACCGAAGATTTTTACAGAAGTAAGCGTACATCACCAGCTGATTAAGTTCGAGGTGGACTCCGGCGCAGCCTGTACTCTGATCAGTGAGGACACGTTCCGAACTTCATG
This sequence comes from Amblyomma mixtum, assembly GCF_055824585.1. Lineage (NCBI taxonomy): Eukaryota > Metazoa > Arthropoda > Arachnida > Ixodida > Ixodidae > Amblyomma > Amblyomma mixtum. Next base: position 34,137,696 of record NC_143016.1, on the reverse strand, counting down.
GCCATCTGACGCACCCGCCCTGCAACAAGACGACACGCACCTGCGAACGTGGTCAGGACAGAATCTGCCACTATTGGGCTCTGCCAACGTGCAGGTTAACTACAACGGCCAGACCCATACGCTACCTCTGCTTGTTGTGAAGGGCACAGGATCAAGCCTTCTAGGGAGAAACTGGTTTTGTCCACTAGGCGTGATGATATGCGGCATACACCAGACGCCGAGCCAGAACATGGTTGAGCAACTGCAAGAGAAATACGAAAGAGTATTCTCGGAAGAGATTCCAGGAAACGAAGGGCCCCCGGTCACACTGGAGTTGTTGGACAACGCGCAACCCAAATTTCTGAAGGCCAGGCCGGTGCCGTTTGCTCTCCGAGATTCAGTTGAAAAAGAGTTCGACAAACTGGAGCAGCAAGGTGTCATCGAGCCGACGCAGCATTCCATCAAACTCTCAGCGTACGACTACGCTCTGGTCTACCGCAATGGGAGTAAACATCAAAACGCCGATGCGCTAAGCCGTCTGCCACTAGACGCAACTGTTGACGAACCATTTCCACCAGGAGACGTTCTGATGTTCGAAGCACTGCCAGAACCTCCGCTTACAGGAGGCACAGTTGCAGCATCTACGCAGAAGTGCGCAGCTCTCCGGCTAGTTTACACAGTTGTTCAACAAGGCAACGTGCATAAACTCAAAGGGGACAACTTCGACGCTTACCGCAGGCGAGCTACAGAGTTGAGCACCCATCGCGGCTGCATCATATTTGGGTCCCGAGTTGTGATGCCGAGAGAACTACGCGCACAAGCTATGTCTCTCATCCACGCCGGACATCGGGGCATCGTTGCAATGAAAAAGTGTGCCAGAAGCTACATGTGGTGGCCTGGCATTGACAACGACATCGAAACAGTGGTGCGAGAATGCAAGCCTTGCCAGAGCAGCCGGAGCGCCCCGCCGAAAGCTCCTGTCCCAGAATGGGAAAAGCCAGACACACCATGGCACACACTGCACATTGATTTTGCAGGACCAATTGAGGGCTGCACTTTCCTTGTGGTCGTAGATGCCTACACAAAGAGGCTTGAGATAAGGCAAATGGGACAGACGACTTCGGCAGCAGTCATTGACAACCTCCGATCACTATTTGCAACGTTCGGCCTGCCGCGCAAGGTAGTGTCGGACAACGGAACACCGTTTGTGTCTGCGGAGATCCTCAAGTTTTATCGCGACAACGGGATCTCATCAGTTACATCGGCCCCCTACCACCCAGCGACAAACGGACAAGCCGAGCGCTACGTAGCCGAGCTAAAACGCGCCCTTGAAAGAGATCAGACAGGCTCGCTGCAGCGCCGCCTTGCGCGCTTTCTCTTCAAGCAGCACACGACGGTTCAGAGCACAACAGGCGAGACCCCCCTCGAAAATGATGTTCGAGCGTGAAAGGCGAACCCAGCTCACAGCCATCCTCCCCGAGCCAAAGGCAGAGACGTTCCGGGAAGAAAAAGCAATTCCGCGCTGCGGCACGCTTAATGAGGGGCAGCGCGTCCTCGCCCGACAGTTTCTGAAAAAGCCACGCTGGGAGGAAGCTACAATTGTCAGACGCATAGGCCTGCGCTCTTGGCTCGTCAACATACATGGCACAGTAGCACGCCGACATCTCAACCAGCTGCGTAGATTTACGACGCCGTCTGAGAGCTGTCCGCCAGCGGAGAGAACACGTGCACCATTTTCCCACATAGCCTGGCACCTCTTCCCGGAAGAAGAGACTTCGCCCAGGACAGACCTAGGAGACACAGCGAACAACAGCCAGCCTACAAGTGTTTCTCCCCCGAGCGCACAAAGCCAGCGCGCCTCCACGCGTGAGCGCCGACCCCCTGCACGATACCAGGCAACTTTCTAAGGGGGAAGGAAGTGTTGTGTTCCCTTGTTGCTTTTGTGTGTGTGCGCCCCCTCCTAACGACCACTCGCATTCCCCTCCTAACGACAGTTCGCATCCTCCTCCTAACGACCACTCAATCCTCCTCCTAACGACCACTCGCATCCCCTCCTAACGACCGCTTGCCCCTCGTCGCACGCTGTCGCCGGATGCCCCCCCACGGTGCGCCCCCGCACCCTCCTCCTGTTCTGGGAAGCCACTCCCTGCCGTGGACGCTTCTCCGCTCCCCCCTTTCTTCGGGCGGCCAGTACGGCTCCTGCCTCGGTCGACGCTGGTCGCACCCTCATCGGCTTTAAATAAACGAAGTCTTAAAGTACCGTGTGCGTCTTTCGCTGCATTCAACACAGCGACCGGACACGACAGGAACATAAAGATATCAATACTTAAACACACAGCACAGAAAGACGTGTAAAATGCGGTAACAAGTAGAAACATGTGTACAGTTTTGAAGTAATGCAAAACTGGAAAAAACATACATATGAATGATTTCAACAGATTCAAAATCAAAATAAATAACATCAGTCGAACACAAGAGAGAAAAACAGAGCACAAGAAAATAACAAACAGTTATATAATGTGGTTACAGTGATTGTATGATATGAAACAAAAATATAAAGAAAGATATTTGGGACAATGGAAAACAGTTATTCACCAGAACATCTATACGGATAAAAAGTACTGTCGCAACTGGTTAAGGCTGGGTTTGGTAAATTGCGAGTGTTTATTTAAAATGAACGGGAGGTTGTGCTTCAGGGACTGTAGTTTGTATACGCACCTGCATTGACTAGTGGAACGAGCTTCTTGGGTTGCTCAAGGTTTTGGTCAAGCACATAGCAAGCACCGTTAGACAGGTAAACGTTGTACCGTGTCCGGTTGTACCATGTCCGGTTGTACCATAGTTGGTTTTTCCACAAAGGTGCACAGACCTGCAAAAGAAAAAAAAAGAACGGGCGTGTTTCGTGCGCATGGCCCCACGTTAACGCTTATCTCACCTTCGATATGTGTCATGGCAGCAAGCGTAACCGGAAGGAAACGACAAACTGCGCCTGATGTAAGATCGATCAAAAGTATCGATCATATACGATCATATACTGCTTATTTAATATGCATGTATGAAGGAGAAAAAAAGAGGTAGTACGGTGGAAAGTTGGGCGAGTTGAATCTTACTCATTACGTAGTTAGCGCCAGAAACGTGGCTTAAGGTGGAAGAAAGACACAACACGAGCGCTTTTTCGCAACTAAAACTTTAATGGAAAAACGCATGATATATACTCATCTCGTAAAAGTAAATCAAAAGAAACATGCATGATAACATCAAGAAAATATTAGGGCACGATATATCTGAACAGTCCTGAGTAACGTAGAAATAGAGAAAAAGCAGGAAAATTCATGGTCACAATCACGAAGAGCAAAAACCAAAAACAGAAAAAAAAAACACGTTGCCAAGATTGTGCTTAAGTTGATGCTTGTATGGTGTCACCACGTTTTTTTTTTCTTTACCTTCTCGTCCATTGCCTTCTTTGGCGCAATGCCTTTTACCAAGCGGATAAGTTTTTCACGTGCAAAACTAATGGCGCTGTCCGAATAGCCTGATGACTTTATTCTATTTACTTGTTCTTGAGAGCTATTGGCCATGTCGCGCGTGCAGGACTTCGCCAGGTCTGAACGTAGAAATGGAAATACAATGCCATTTTTTTACGACATACGAGTGGCCAATCTTTTCAACGCGGCCGGGCGCTATGGCATACAGGTAATCTTTTCGGCTCCAAACAAGCTCAAGGAAGTGTGCGGCCCAGTAAGCAGAATAATAGAGAACTGGAGAGGTCAAAATTAAAATAAGAAAATGTCCAAGACATGCCATATATACCATAAGAATACTTCGGGGTTCATCCCGTGCAAAACTGGTGTGGTATATGAGCAGCCTGTTTCCTGCGTCAAGACCTACATAGGTCAGACAGGACGTTGTGTAAACGTACGGCTAAAAGAACACGAGAAATCGCTCTCTGGGCCGAAGTCCTCGCATTTGGTGGACCATTGCCGGGGATGTAATGAATGTAAACCGGATTGTGTGCCGGAATGTAGGCCACGCCAGAAGTGTAAGAAAAAATGTAATCCCCTTTATGCGCAAGCTGAAATTTAATCAATTCATAAAGAACGAGTTCAGCGCGAATTCACGGACGCTTTTTATATTCCGATACAGGGAAATACAAGCGTAAGCGCAACGTTCATTTCTTTCTCAGGAAAAGAACTGGCATACCTGGACCACACGTGGAACTAATTTCCATTCCTTCGCTCCATTTTGTTTTTTTTTTTTATTTTGTGTTTTTTGTTTTGGCTCTTCGTGATTGTGACTATGAAGTTTCCTGATTTTGCTGCATTTATTATGTTACTCAGCACTCTTCGAAGTATTGCGCCCCAAGATTTTCTTGATGTTATCAAGTATGCTTCTCTTGATTTAGTTTCACGAGATGGGTATATATCATGTGTTTTTCCATTAAAGTTTTAGTTGCGAAATGCGCTCGTGTTGTGTCTATCTTCCACTTTGGTCCTCGTTTTTGGCGCTAACTACATCAAGTGGAAATAGGTTTCTTCAACAGATATTTCATTTTCACGTGTGCGGCGGACGGCTTTCAATGACGCTTCGGCCTGGAAGAGCCCCTTATGTAAAAGATTTTCGCTCCGAAATTTAAGCCATTGTTCAGTGCTTCGTTGCTTTCCAACGGCCAGTACCGGCTACCGGTTTCAGTTCACGGCGTTTATGTACATATGGACTGAGCCGAATAATAGTTCGTGAACGCTGTTGGCGGTGAAAAAAGCCGCTTATCAAATACTTACCACAACACTGCCGTCGTACGACACGTCAAGAGACAGGCCCAAAGTCATGTTGTCCTTCAGGTCTTCGTAGCGCATATCATCAACCGGATCCTCGTGGTAGTCATTGCCTGAAATGAGTTGCCATGCGTCCGTTGTTTGACACTAAATCGGACTGTCGAAAAGCAGCCGTCATGCTCCTAAGCCGGGTCGCTTCTAGTCGGTGAAAAATGACATTTGTCGCTACAGAATTAGGAACCATGAACAAAATAAGCGTGCAATCCAAAGCAACCCGTCCGAAATACATGCACAAAACACAACCTCACTAGCACTGATAACTTGTGTTCCCCCTCTTAAAAAATTCCTGCGCTCTCACGTACAAACAAATACAGCTGTGTGAGTCATGCACATTGCTAGGCTAGCGCCGCCCGCTCACCCGTGTCGTCCACATGCAACTCGAAGCAAGGCCGGTTTTCCTCGAGCAGCGGGCACCTGAACAGCACGCCAGGCTCGGAGATGTTTCGCCATTGGTTCAGGGTCGAGTTTGCCCGGATAGCACCCACCAGGGCCCTGGCGACGGTCGGGAAAAAGGGAAAAAAAATAATGGCACATTAATACGCACAGATGTCATCTCCCGTGGTTTTGAAAAATGTGCCACCCGTGGAGTACTTACGTGCTCCACTGAGATACCTTTTCAAGAAATAAGCAGGAAAAGGAGCGCTCTGAGCAGCCATTTTTGAAGTCAGCATTCCGCCCAAGGCGCCCAAAAATTCAAGGTTTGTACGCTTGACTATGACATCATTTTGCAATAGAGATTTGAATAAATACCTTTCGGCATTCGTATTCACCTTAATACGCATCATAAGACGAGGCCGCATGTTTTTGGAAGCGCAGTGTTCTTTATCAAAGATGAGAGGAAAAAAACAAATATTATGAGAAACTGCGGCTGTAAAATTTCTTGGCTGCGCTTGGGGCAG